>NC_090451.1:559378518-559689484 GCF_031143425.1 Pleurodeles waltl
TCTGACAAAATGATTATCTTTGAACATTTGAGATTCATTCTTTTCAGTTTTTGGTGACCCAGCCCCACACTACCTGCTCAGTGAAGACCTGGTTTGGCTTGCGCTGGATGGTGCCCATGTCAGCTTACACCACAGGCATTGCTCACCTATGGTGGCAGGCTTACCACTTTCTCTCATGGGCCCACTGAGTCCATCAGTACGGAAGCCCAGACTGGCAGGTGATTGTCAAACTGCTATATAGGCATGCTGTGTAAAAATAGCCTTTTTATCAAAGGCCTTTTTTAAAACAGCACAATTAGATTTCACCAAGATCATTAAGGCATTTAGTACAAAGACTGCCCTTATGTAGTGTACTCAAATGCTGTGCACTGTCCTAATGACTTCTCTGGCTCAATTTTCAAGTTCGATGACAGCTACTGTAAACACTGCAGAACACCAGTTCATACAGCCTCTTTCCAAGTGGTTCAAGTTCCAGGTTCCTGGTGTGGATCCATTCTCTAACCCATCTTTAAGAAATTATCCAAGTCCAATACAGCTAATAACAGCTGAATAGAACTATCAGATGTGGAAGCCAAAGTATGCATCAGAATACTGCCAGCAAAATTGGAAAATTAGGAAGAAGAAAACATATCATGCCTTTTTCCAAATTGGAATTAGACCAAACTCCAGCTTCACAGACAACATTGTTATTCTGGCATGCATAGCGGAGCAAATTGTCCACGTAAAAGTTGGAGCCCTCTTCGCTTGTTTTAACTATCATACACTAGTGTTTGATGAGATGGACTACTGCATTCTTTGGAGAAGGCTCTCCAGGTCCCCCTCAGCCCTACTGCAAGTCATAACATCTTCCCATACAAGAGTTAAAAACAAGGAAGGTGATGGTACGCAGATGTCTAAGCGCATCACAACAAATAAAAGCCTAAATCAGGGCTGTGTCCTTGTTCCATTTCTTTTCATCCTATATACTGCTAACACTGAGGATGTATTAGGCAACTCCAGATTGCATTCACAGAGAGTAAGTACATACACAATACAGATTCTGCAGAATGTGGCCTACTTGGTTATCTTGGATCAAACTGCACTGGGCCTACAAAAAGCTTTAACTGAATTGCACCAATACAAATTAAACAACACACTCATAGCCATACAACTTTAAAACAAAATAACAATATTTTGGAACAGTAAAAAGAAAAATAGAAAAAAGGGATTTTTAGTTAAATCCATTTCATCCTCTACAATCACATGCAAACTTGGAGTTTGTCTGACAGATTAGCTGTTTCCCTGCTGCCATCTCTCCATTTAAAAAAAAAAACAAAGTCGCTGCACTTACATTTTACTCTGTGCAAATTTAATGCAACCCTCCCTCAGTCAAAGTCTTAAAAAAAGATTTAAAAGGACAAAGCCTCATTACGACTTCGGCGGTCCTTTAACAGGACCGCCGAAGGCGCTGCAGGCAAAAGACCGCCAGTAATGGAGGCCTTTTCCCACCGTATTATGAGTGTTCCGCTGGCCCATTCGAACACTCACCACAACATTGACGCCGGCTCGTAATTGAGCTGGCGGCAATGTTGTAGTGCGCCGGATGCAGTAGCACCTGTCACGCATTTCACTGCCCGAAATGCGTGATAGAGCTGTGCATGGGGGCCCCTAAGCTGCCCATGCCAAGTACATGTAACAGAAAAATGTTTTGGTCCCTCCGGGAGAAGGATTAATCTCCACAACTGTGATTGTACCATAAAAATCTTTCTGTACTGATGAAGTTTCAGAGCAATATATCACATTTATTAGAAACAAAAGGACATATTTATACTTGTTTTGCGGCGAATTTGCATCATTTTTTTGACACAAATTCGGTGCAAAACTAACTCCATATTTATACTTTGGCGCTAGACCTGTCTGGTGCCAAACTTAGGGAGTTAAAGTCATTTTTGGGATGTGGAAACCTACTTTGCGTCAATGAGATGCAAAGTAGGTATTCTCGTGCAAAAATTGACTCTATGGCCTTAGCGCCATATTTATCCCCCTGTGGTAAAATTACGCATGGGGGAGGAGGGGTCAAATATTTAACACCTGGGTCAGGGCAGGCGTTAGGGGACCTGTGGGCCTATTTCCCTGGTGGAACACCATGGAATAAGCCCACAGATGCCCTCCACGGGCCCCAGGAACACCCCCACCCACACCAGAGGGACAGTGGAGGATGGGGGACCCCCATCCCAGGTAAGTATAGGTAAGTACAGGTAAGTATTTTCTTTTTTTACGTGCCTTTGTGGGCCCTGAAATGGGCACCCCTACATGCCATTGGGTGCAATGGCCATGCCCAGGGGACCCTGGTCCCCTGTGCTGGCCGCTGAGATGGTGGGCATGACCCCTGTCTTTTTTGAGACAGAGGTCTTGCGGTATGGATGGTTTTGCGACAGAAAATGAAGCTAGGCTGGTTAGAGTCATTTTTTTTTTTACTCTAACCTGCCTAACGTCATTTTTTGGTGCAAAACCCCCTTCTTCCATACCGCCAGTGCCACCCGACTAAGGCCATTTTCTTTTTTTTTTTTTTTTACAGTAGCCTACCCTTTGCACCAGCTTGCACCATTCAATAAATATGATGACCGGCGGGTGCTCAGAAATGGTGCAAGCCGTTGCTAAACTTTTTGGTGCAAAACTGCATTAGTGCAGTTTTGCACCAAAAAGTATAAATCAGGGCCTTAAATTCCACAATTTAAAGTAAAGTTGCAGTGCTATTTACATGAAAACTAAAACCAAACTGTAGTTAAAAGCATGAGGTCTCAAATAAGCACCCATAACCATAGATACAGTGAGCAAGCCAAGTGCATGGGCAGTGCAGAGGCCCCCAGTGGTCCCCTGATGCCCCCATTCCGCCAGCCTTTCCATGTCATTGTTTACCACCATGGAAATGCTGGCAGGTGGTGACTCGTAATCCCCAGGGCAGCGCAGCTTGCATTGCTGCCTTGGCGGAATACAACCGCAGTTTGACTGTGGCGGCTCTGCCACGGTCATAATGGGGCGGTCGGACCGCCCTGTCTGCGATGGTCCGACCACCAGCGCGAGGCTGGCGATCTTAAGACCGCGAGCCTCGTAATGAGGCACAAAGTGTTTATCAGCACTTACATGTGGTCAGTTGGTCTCTCCAGGCAGAATTACACCCACTGTAGATCTACTTCCATGTAAACTAGGTCACATATATGCCTAGAGTTTGGGTTATTACAACAACGCCTCAGATATAGAAAAGAGGGCACACTCAAAGTAGCACTTCATTCCATATTGGAGGATTCCTCAAAACCTGCCAACCCCTACGTACAAATCTTAAATAAAGTACTTTTGTGACCTGGGATTTGAAGGAAGAGATCTGGGAAGCTAATCTGTCAAAAATGATACTAAAATCAGATCTGAAACTGAAAATATCACCACTCTCGTGTGCAGAAAATTAGGCATATATAAAAGAGAATCCATCCTGCATTTGGTCTGCTGTTGCACTGCAATTAGATAAGACAGACTAATAAAATATATTTATTTATCATGAGATCACAAGCTCCATGGACGCTTTGGAGGCGTCTTAATACCAATGATATATTAGCCTCCCCCAGAAAATGTTGGTGTGTTTTTAAGAATCTCGTCCAGAACAATAAACAAATCAAATTATCTGCATACTATCATCATTGTTCACAATTGCAGAGGTGTCTTTTTTTTTACCAGATTTTTTAAACGCTTGTTAACGGTATTTCTTTGATTTTAATTTATTATTACAATAAAGTAATTATTTATTTCCTTTAGCAGTTGCAGTCTCCAGGCCATCCGACTAACGAGGAACCAAGCTGCACCCGACTGACTAGCCTCAGTGAGGGCAAAACCAGTGGATTGCTTGTGTTCCGGCTCAGGGAAGACCTTGCAGCTCAGGCTAGACTCTTCCAATTAGAACAGGGTCAAAATTGATTTGCATATGGCTGGGTCCAAACAGAGGAGGCATGGTGTGCAAAATAAGGATGGCCTGGGATGTGGCCAAGTAATTACCAGTGGCTGAGATTGGTTCAAGCATTCTAGCCATCCCTTTTTTGTATACTTTAATGAAACACAATAATTGAGAGGAGTATTCACAGATGGGGGTCCAATGCTCTTTGTGCCACTGGAACCAAGCTTCACCTGCCGGATGAGTCCCAATCAGGGCACAACCGGTCTTGGGGTGCTTGTGTTCCAGTTCAGGGAAGACCTGCCCTAGCAGTACTTGCTGGACTGCTCCTGTGGGGTAAGGTCAAATTGATTTGTATATGGCTGGGTCCAAACTGATGTTGCATTGTGTGCACAAATAATGACACACTGGCATGCAGCCCAAGTAATTATCAGTGGCCGTGGTCAATTTAAGCATCCTATCCATCATTTTTTTCTATACTGCAGACCAGGGTATATTAACCGCTTTGGCGGTGATAATGGTGCCTCTGGAAATGTGCCACATGTCCACGGCAGAAGCAGCACTAGTCCTTCAAGAATGCTGCAAGGGTGTCAAACTGCACTTTGTTGCTTGGCTAAGTTCTTTAAGCAGGTCACCAGAACCATGGCAAAAATAACAACTCCGGCAATTATCCTACTTGGTAGTGGGCTTCTTGAGTTTGCTTCAGACACAAAGAACACGACTGAGCTTCCTCCTCTGGACAGTCTCTCCTCATGCAGGATTCTCCTGCTCTCCACAGCTTCTCTGGCAATTTGGGATGACATCAGGTGATATCACCTTACCCTGGTATATAGTCTGAGTGATCATTGGGAGCACACTGCTTCACACCCCAGCGCACAGTCTACTGTGCAGGATCGTCCCCCTGGTGAACTTTGATGTCATCAATGGAAATTAATCTGTTTGCTCTGGAACCGGGCAGTGGTGGTAAGATGACAGTTCTGGTACCTTGTACTCCCAGGACTGGGACTAGTGCTCTGTGGGATGGACCAAATTCCTTGTTCACAGCGATCTTCTCACAAACCAGATCCCCGACTTTAGGAATCCAGCCAGTGGAAGTTGTTGGTAAATCTCTTATTCCAAAGGTGGCAGCACTGGCAGATGATTTATCATTACAAAATTGCTGAAACTCCTGTAAGACAGTGAGACGTTCATTTATGTCAAAAGGTGTGTCTGCTGCCACCAAACCAGGGCCATTAAGATCTGGGGCATACATAGGTATCCTAAAGAGAACCTCATAAGGAGTGCGTCCCCCCAAGGACCGTCTTGGCAGATTGTTCAGTGCTCTCTGGACCCCATATAGGTGATGAAGCCAACTGCGGCCAGAACCTAATACTCTAGCTGTTAAGAACTGCTTTAGATCACGGTTCTGTCTCTCCACAACTGAATTTCCCTCGGGATGGTATGGTGAGGAGAAATGGAGTTCAACACCCATCGTCCCCATGGTGTCCCTGAATGCCTTAGAGGCAAATGCAGGGCCCTGGTCCAAATGGAATGCCGCAACCGCATATGTACCAATAAAGATCAGCAAGTCTTTTATAACTGTTTGAGCGTCAGACGACCGCTGAGGCCATACCCACAGGAATTTAGAACAAGAATCAACAGCGACTAAGATGTATTTGTATGCACCATCAGGTTGGAGTAGACCGCAATGATCCAGGTACACACATTGTAGTGGCCTGCTGGACACTAAGAGGGATGTCTGCTGTGGGAGTTTGATATTAGAGCCCTTTATTTGCTGCCAAATGTCACAACAAAGGACGTATCGTTTTGTCGGTTTGTATAGACTTGGCCACCAGAAGCGTTTCTGTAGGAGTGTAACTGTGGCCGAAGTACCAGCATGTGCAGAAGCGACACCCTCATGTGCTGCTTTTATTAGATCTAATCTCTGGTCTTCTTTGGGGATCACTTCTTCTCCAACTCCAAGAATTGTTGCATAGGCAACATTCTGTGCACTGATGTGGTAAGAATATTTTTGTAGGGTATGCTTTTGGAAGAGTCTTGCCTGCAGCCGAAGCCTTCACGGCAGTCAATATTTCATTATCCAATCTCATCTGAGAATGAGTCACTGCAGCCACAGAAGCTGTAGCTACTGCGGATTTGGCTGCTTCATCAGCCAAAGTGTTGCCGATAACGTGTACTCCTACACATTGGTTGCCCAATGTATGTACTACATGGACACACAGTAGCTTATCCTTAAGATCAGTCACCCTCCCCCACAATATTTTGTGTTTTATGGTGTTCCCCTTGGAACCTCTAAACCCGTTCAATTTCCAATGATTAAAGTAATCATTGTATGAGTCGCAGACAATCAAAGTTGGCAAGCCTGGCTCTGTGTGTTTTAGCGCTAGAAGAAGGGCTTTAAGTTCAGCCAGCTGAGCTGTGCAGTCCCCTAGGGTCTGCGTGTAGGTATTATGAGGGTGGAAAACTCTATCCTTCATCACTCCACTCATGGCTGCGCAAGCGGCTGATTATTTATGTTTTGTACCTACGACTGGTTGTGCTGAACCATCAGTATAAATGACAGTATTGTATCTGTCAAATGGCAAACTATCTAGAAGAGCGGGGTACTCCTGTTCGTATTGGAGAAATTCATGTGTCTGTGTTGGATAAAAGATGTAGTCAGCGTCAATTGCGGTCAGGGAGGTTGCCCACTGAATCCAATGTGGATGTAATGCTTTAGCGTTAAGCTTGCTTTGGTGACAGCCTCTAAGGCTGGCACCGGGTTAACGACAATGATGCATTTCCCTTGGGAAAGTGGCCTCTCCTTCATGATAGGCGGTCAGAATATTTTCGTAGGTACAAAACATTGTTCTGTATTGGAGTATAAATGTGATTTATATGCTATGGGCACCATGTCACCCTCGTTGAAGGTGACGTAAGTAAACCCAATGGCACCAGATATTATTCTGATGACCAAATTTGTTTTGTTGTCACGTGTGTGCAAGTGTTTGGCTTCTAGGATGTCCAGTTGTAATTCCCTAAGGATGCGTGTGTGTTCAACTGTCCAGTGTTTGCTAGAAAATCTGAGCGTATTAAGTCATAGAGTGGCTTGATACGTTGTGCATAGTCAGGAATGTATGTTCTGCCAAAATTAAAGAAGCCAAGTAAGGAATGTAGCTTCTTAAGCGTGTTAGGTGGGTGTAGTTGTGGTAATTTCTCTAGGAAGTGCAGGGCCAGGCTCTTCCCCTCGTTTGATAGCTCATATCCCAGGAACAATACACTGAGAAAGCCTATCTTACTTTTCTTAAAGTTAAATTTGTAACCGAGGTCTGCAAATCCTAAAATGATCTGATCGACCCTAACAAGATGAATGTTGAGGTCGTTGTCCGTGAGATAGATGTCATCCACTTAGGATAACGCCTCGGGATCAATATCATGTAATATTGACGTTACACGGGCGGAGAACAGCCCTGGGCTGTTTTATAGCCTTGGGGCCAACGGCAAAAGCGTTTCTGTGAGCCAAATGAGAATGCACTAGGTCCCAACTTTCATGTGCTAAGTTTTGGCAGAAGAACCTGTTGGAAATATCCAACGTTGTTTTGTATTTTTTGCACACTATATTGTTAATTAGTGCTGTGCTATGTGAATTTTGTATAGCGCAAGTACGTGTATGACTGTTTAAGTGTCTGTAATCTAAGAATATTCTGTAGGAATGGTGTGGCTTTGCAGCCAAGAATAAGGGGTTATTCATTGCAGAGACACAGGGCTCACTTACTCCCTGGTACGCGATTGGAGTGAGGATCTCCCTCATTGGAGATTTAGCTTCGTGTTTAACAGGATATTGTGGCTGAGGCGTGGACCTGATAGGTATTACGTGACAAGGAGAGTCCTTGTCCCAATCTACATGACTGTGGTATAGTGCAGGTGCCTGCATTAAAGCCCAAATCGACAGCGTAGGCTTGTTTTACCACCTCCGGAACAAGATCAGAGAAAGAAGGCAAAATGACATCTTCCTCATGTGGGAGCTTACGAACATGCTCAGGTGGCCTGTCTCTTTCAGCTAATAGGATATCACAATTAAGTTCATCCCAGAATATCACTTTAATGGTGCACTCTATGTCTCCCTCAATTTGGACATTTAAATCATAAACCCTATTGGGTGGGGGAACGCGCCTGGCCGCAGCCTCAACTGCAATAAAATAGCTAGCTGCTGTTGCATACAGATGATCTTTCAGACTCTGGCAACATATCGTGACCTCTGCTGCGCTGTCTAACAGTGTCACTGGCCACGTCATGTTCTTCAGCAATGTTCTCAAGTGTACTGGCATTTTTAATTGACAGTGCTGCCACCTATTTCTTTTTAAACAGTGGCTTCTGCTGTGGGGACTTCTCTTCTTTTTTGTCTGAAGACTGTGGTGATTCTTTCTTCTGTTTCACGTATTCAGGACCTCGATCAGGATGGCCCCCTCTCTCACTACGTCTGTCCGGTGCGTCCTGAAAGGAACGAGAGGTACGTGAATCAGTACGTCTGTCGGGAGCTTTTATACTTTCTCTATTTCTGAGAGTATATCTCCTTTCGGAGTTCTCCTGATGTGGAGAATCTGCTCTCTTATTTCGTCTTTCTTGAAATTTGTAATTGTTTCTGCTTATCCCAGCGCTTCTTAGAACTTTCCTGTGTTTGTTTAGTACCTTCCTTAGGGATGATAGTTTGTATTTCCAGTTTCTTCGGCTTGGCTCCCAAACTATCCTGTCCTGTACTAGTATAGGTATCGGAAATAACGTTCGGTAGCTCTTTCTCCTGGTCCAAATGTGGAATATCTAGGAGACGCTGGTGTATAGGTCAGTGCTACCGCTTCCCCTTTGATGTTACTGAGTATCACTGAGGAGACTGCTTTGACGTTACGCATTAATTTCATCCCCAAATATAGGGCTGGTGCAGCCCTGTGCTCATTCTGTATTTGTTTTAACACTTCCGGTAAACTGGCAAGTGTTGGGGTACCATGTGTGGTAATGTATATTGCAGCGAAGACTGTACCCCATGTGGCGCAGTCATCCATCGAGGGAACCATCCGGAAGGGCAGGCATATAGTGATAATTCTATTTTTCTCCTGTGGTCTCATATGGGGAAACAGAGCTTCCAGCTGATTTGTTCTCAGGGCTCTCCGGAATGGTATTTTCTCTTGTTCTATGGGTACCTTACCCATGAAGGTATATACTGTTTGTGGATTACTCCTAATAGCCAATTGGTATCCACAGGTACTGGTGGTGCTGGACGCGCCGGTGTCGTGTTTAATATTTGCATCACGAACTGGACTAATCGTCTGTAAAGTGTTACTAATTCAAGATATAAGTTTTGCAGGTCTGCTACCTGCATATTTTGTATACCTAGGTAAAGTGTGTATGTGGCAAACATAGACCACGTTGGTCCATCATTACCTAAAGGATCTAATCTCACGCGTTGTATTACATGTGGTAGGGCGCCTTCAAACCAGTTCTGATGCTCTTGATAAGTGAGCGGTATTTCAAGATACTGGTATGCTTGGTACCGTTGAGGTATGTTCGCAATGTTATATGTGTGGAATGTGACTGATATGCGGTCTTTCGCAGGAAATGTGACCCAAGAATAATATATTTCTGTTTGGTAAGCTTCACGAACTTCTACTATGAATGTAACATCCCTGCCCTCTTCTGCTAAGCCATGCCCTACTAGGTGTAAGGTTAATGCTTGTCTAGCATTCTCAGGAATGTCTATGGTGTTAGCCATAATGGAAAAATTAGTAAAGAGATGGAATACCAAGTGGGGAGTAAAGTCCTTTTATGAGTTCGAGCTCGAACAACCTACAGCCTAATTACGTGTTCCCTGTTAAGCTGAGAAGGATCTTCCCCAAGACCACGAAAGTCTCCGTATAATGGTACGTAGGGTACCTGTAGTATGTGAGACAGTGATAATGAGGGTATATGTAAATTAATGCCTAAACACCATTATTGGTGGTGCCATGTTTTAGTTGGACTATTGCTCTAGGCAAGACTTCTGATTTAAGGATGACAGTACTTATGTTTGTAGGCAACTATGCCAGTCCTACAACAAAACACAACTGTCATCCCAACCCTTCTAGCTCACAAGCAGTACCTCACCAAAAACCCAAAACAGTAAAAGGTGACTTGTGGCAGCCTTTACGCATGGACTCAAGAGTATGACATCTCAGGGAGCGTTGTGGTTAAACAGAGATTACCCCTTTCTCACATTAACAACATGTTTCAATCACACACAGGCATAAGATGCAGTAAAGCTTCAATAGGTTTTATTTTAGCAAAACTGCAATCTGCGATAAGTTGCATGGGCTGCAATGATTAGGATAATGAACAGTGCAAGAAACAGAATGGTAAAGACAAGAGTCATTAATACAAAGATCCCCTCCATCTTGCAATATCATGAAATAACAAAGTTTGTGATATGTCCTAATACCCTAGCATGATAGACCTAACCTCTAGCATAGAAGAGAGCTAGGTATGTTAAACCTCAATCTGCCAATGCCATGTCCGTGAGAAGAGCCCCCAACCCTCATTACCTTGGAATGAGGTCTCTATCTCTGACTCCGTAGGAACATGAAGACTTGGTCAGCGTCAAGGCCACGTGCAGCATCGATAACAGTGATGGCATCTGGTCGGAATCGCACTGGCTATCTGTTAAAGTGAGGAGTATTTATACAGATCTACTTGGACCCCTGACATAGGTTTATTCCCAAACAATAGATAACAAGACATGCTTGGGACGGCAATTAATATAAACAATTCCCTCGAACGCATGAAGAGAGAAAGTACCTAAAGTGAACACCTACAGTTTGTTTGTCTTTGTCGCTTGGTCCTGACACTTTAGCACGGTGGCATTGATAACGCAAACTAAAACATGGGCCTAACTCAAAACACAGCAGCCATCTTAAAAGATTTAATTAAATAAATGCACTAAAACGGAGCAAGCTAAGTAGGGTAAAAGTCACTGGGTGACGGGGGCACAAGTTTGCAAGCCACAGGCTAAGCTAACTCCTGTATCCCATTAAAACAAACTAGGATTCACTACACAAATAATGACAGGCTGGCATGCGGCCCAAGTAATTATCAGTGGCTGTGGTCAATTTAAGCATCTATCCATCATTCTTTTCTATACTGCAGGCCAGGGTATGTTAACCGCTTTGGTGGTGATAATGATGCCTCAGGAATTGTGCCACATGTCCACGGCAGCAGCAGCACTAGTCCTTCAGGAACGCTGCAAGGGTGTCAAACTGCACTTTGTTGCTTGGCTAAGTTCTTTAAGCAGGTCACCAGAACTATGGCAAAAATAACAACTCTGGCAATGATCCCACTTGGTAGTGGGCTTCTTCAGGTTGCTTCACACACAAGGAACAGGGTTGAGCTTCCTCTTCTGGACAGTGTCTCCTCACGCAGGATTCTCCTGCTCTCCACAGCTTCTCTGGCAATTTGGGCTGACTTCAGGTGATATCACCTTCCCCTGGTATATAGTCTGAATGGTCGTTGGGAGCTCACTGCTTCATACCCCAGCGCACAGTTCACCCCTTTGCATCCTGGTAAATGCATTTCACAATTAGTGCTTACTTCAAAATTGTGTTCCTGTGGAGTGGTATTGTGACCTGTGAAGACTTGGGCAGCAAACCAGCAACCCCACATGACTTTTCTCTGCACTCTACTACTTCTGCTCTCTACTGTTGAAGGGCTGTACCCAGAACCACGTCTAGAGATAACAGCACTAACTGCCCCAACCTCTGAGAAAAACAACAGCAACTTTGAAGTAAGCGTACTACATTTATCAAGAAGCAATGAGGTGAACTGTGCTGGGATGAGAGCCGGTGTGCTCCCCCCTGCCCCTCTGGTATATAGTCTGTCATGCATGCACTAACCCCAGTCTCACAGCAACTCTTCATGTATTCTGCAGAGCGGTCCCTTTTTGATCAAGAAGAATTTGGAACTAGAACAAAGTGGGGTGGTATATGTCCCACTTTTAAACTCATTTTCCAGACATGGAATATTGGAACTGGTTTGGAATGGTTCCCTTTCAAATGTTATTTTATGGATGTAGTGCAGGCATAGATTCTCTTTCAAAGGTCATTTTATGAATGTAGTGCTGACACAGATTCCCTTTCAGATGTCATTTTATGGATGTGGTGCAGACACAGTCTTTATGCAAGATGATAGCTCTCATAGTAGGTTGGGCTGATGCTGGCTTAAAGCAGGTGTATCCACAACATGCGCACAATGAAGTCTGAAGACTCTGCCCCAGCTGTCATTAGCCTTCTTGCAGTAGCAATCAAGGAAAGACAAGTTCTGCCGAGAAACATCCCCACCTATAACAAAGACTCATTCCCTCTACCCTACCACCCACCTAAAGTCAGTACTCAGGAAAATCTAATCAGCAGTCCCCTTGTTAAAATGTCCTCATAGTATTACTAAGAGTAGCAGTTCCTTCATCCTGCCATGTCAGTGTCTGTATGTCCAACCTCCAGCACAGGAATGCAAACAACACACTTACACTGTCTGGGGAAGCTATTCCCATCCTCCACCTTTAACTAAACCAAGGGCGATCCAAAAAGGGCACCAGTTGTCCAAGCAAACCTACTCACTCTGCACTGCAAGAGTCTTGCTATCTCATATGAGCCCCACATGCAAAATGGACACAGCACACACAAGCTGAATGTCAAAGAAAGGTCTGGGTGCCACACTGAAGCAGAACTTTTACTTGAATATAGCTGGTACCCCACACTCTTTTCTGACAGAGAAAAAAGGTCTGTCCAGGACTATAAATTCACAAGAGATCAGTACTCTGCTACCAACACTTTAAGCCAACAACCCTGGACAGTAATTCTATGTCAGAAAAGAGGACATGCTTGGTGTGCCCCTCCAGGTCACTGAACCAGTTCTAGACCTTGGCATTACCATACCTAGGTGTTAGCACACATGCTTGATTAGTATACTAGCTTGGTCAGTATGAAGTCAGGCTACCTGTTTTACATGCCATTAGGTCATTCAGGGTAGGGGTGCACACCCCTATACCATGCAGGGGATGTTTCAGTTCCCACAGAGGCCTTAAAGGTAACATTTTTCTAGAAAACTATGTGTGGCAATAATGGTCAAGATAGCTCTGGCAAAGATGGTGCGGTTGCTGTGGCTTTTGCATGGCTTTGACCAGGAAGTATCTTTAAGGAATTAGATGCATCATTCCCACATTTTTTAGCTCTACTGAATTGGTGCAAAATTCAACCGGACCACCAAGTAGGTAGCTGATTCTCCCCCAGATGAAGTACAATTGACAGCTGAACCCCCGGAGATCCTTCACATGTTGATCACACTTACAGCAACGCTAAAGGGGTTAGCTCAATTACTTAAGGTGGTCTAAAACTCCCAGCAGAGAAGTCTCTAGAGATCATCTCCTTAGGCGTATGCACCCAGAGAACAGTCCTGATGCCGACTGGTGTGAAACGCAAGGACTCAGTTGAGTGGGGAATTCATGTAAAATCGATATTGGGAGAGAATGGTGGGGAGAGTCAACCTTCTGTGAAAGAATGACTGAGGTTCAGTACAGCTGTCCATGTATAAATCTTTGTAATGGGGAATGGGGGAAAAGCGATAAGGCAAATTTACAGAACACTTTTTGTTTAATGCAGGAGCGACTTACAGCTCTGAAAGATAAATGGTCTGGTGACTTAGGGACAGAGCTGAAGGACAGAGACTAATCCCAGATTCTGAGGCGCACATCAAAAAACTCCAGAAACGCAAGACACAACATACAGCATTTACATTTAATATACAGAACATATTGTGTAGACAAAGTGAAGCTTTTTTTCTAAACGGTTTGGGAATGATCAATATAAGCTTAACATTGGGAAAACATTGCACTCAAAGTGTTGTACAGAGCTGCATTTACAGGCCTAAACAATGCTTGCTGGACCAGATTCACGGATAAAAAAGGTTGGAAGCCAGGCAATACATTCTTGAACTTGGTGTTGGATATTGCGGAAAGATGGATTCCGACTCTGACGATGGGTAGGACAAGTTGCATCTTGGCCGACATTGAGGGAGAGGGGCTCAGGTCAGAAATTAATGAAGGAAGGATTCACAGAGATACCACACTTGTATGGGAAGTGAAAATACAGTTGTTCAGGAATGCTGCACATGATGATTGATCACCCTGAATTAATGGCAGGGGGCATCGAAAGTTTGAGGAATGCAACATGTAGCCTAGAATACAAGGGGAGAAACGCATACAAAATGACATTTTGGGGAAGAACACTAGATATCGTGGGGACAGACTTGCTCTTTAGGACCGACTGTCTCCCCCCTCCCCCCAAACCTCATGATATGACAAAATAAGGACTTGCATACGTAGCACATAGGGATAACCTAACAAAGTAGTGAGCCACGACAACAGTCTCTTTGCAATGTCATCTTACCACATACATAACCTGATCCTCTCAATCTGTATAATTCAAAAAAGTAGGAGCGACAATGTCGCAGCTCACCACAACTATGATGACAGGGATAGAGACTGAGCAGAGCAGACTGCAGAAAGATACAGGTGACATGCTTTAGATTTGGGTTGATAAAGAGATGGTGTTATGGTGGCTCTCTCATAAAAGGTATATGAAAAGGTAGTTGGCACCACTACAGGAAATTATTCAAGGGATATATTGGTCAAGTCTGAAAACTACAGGTCGATAGGCCTCTGGAAACAGGGAAGGGTGAGTTTACAAACAACTGACAAATCTTGCCTGTGCGGGGGCTGGCAAGGTGATCTGGGTGGCACAGAATGGAGGCCAGATGACACGCACGGTCACTTAGATGGAAGCTGTTCCCTTTGGAGAGCAAAATTTTATTTACGCTTTGGCAATTGTGTTCTTTTATACTGACTGTTGTCAAGTATTGGCAAGGAAAGATAGAGAAATACGTAATGAAGACACAGCAAGCACAAATGGCAAATTCAGGAAGATGGCTCACTCCACCCAAATTCACCCCACTGCAATCTACCCAATCTACTCCACAGTACCCCAATTTACCCCACCCCACTCTACCCCACTCCGATGTACCCCACTCTAATTTACTCCACTCCAATCTACCACACTCCACCCCAATCTACCCCACACCACCCACCTCTACAACACAACTCCAATCTACCCTATTCAAATCTATCCCACTCCAATCCACCCGTCAATCTCACTCAATTCCAATCTACCCCACTCCACTTAATCTACCAAAAAAGACCCAACTCCACTCTACCCCAATCTATCCCACTCCAATCTACAGTACTCTACCCCAATCTAACCCACTCTACCCCACTCTCTCTCTGTCCAATCAACTCCACTCCAATTAACCTGCTCCAATCTACTCCCACTCTAATCTACCCCAGTCTACCCTACTCCACCCTAATCTACTTCACACCAATCTACCCCAATCCATCCCACTCCACCTCACTCTACCTCACCACATTTCAATCCAATCTACCACACTCTAATCCATCCAATCTACCCCACTCCACCCCATCAACCTCACTCCACTTTACCCATCTACCCAACTCCATGCTAATCTACCTGACGGCATACCAATCTACCCCACTCCAACCTAACACAATCCTCCCAACTCCACTCTACCCCAATCTACCCTGCTCCACCCTAATATACCCAAATCTATCCCCACTTTACCCTAATCCAATCTATTCCAAACCAATCTACCCCACTCCAGTCTACCCCACCCTCTCAGTTTACCCCCACGCAACTCCAATCCATCCCATTCCAGTTCACCTCAGTCTACCTCACTCCACTCAAATCTACCACAATCTATCACACTCCATTACAAACTGCCGCTCTCCAATCGACCCCAGTCCACCCCAATATACTCAACTCCCCACAACCTCAATCTACCCCACTCCACCCTAATCTACCATACTCCGCTCCAATCTACCCCAATTTTCCCCACTCCACCCCAATTTACTCTACTCCGCTCTAATTTACCCTGCTCCAATCTACCCCAACCCACCCCATTCAACTCCAATATACCCCACTCCTATGCCACCCCACTCAAATCTACCCCACTCTACTCCAGGCCAATCTACCCACTCCACTCCACTACAGCCTACCCCAATTTACCCCACTCCACTGAACCCCAATCTACCACATGCCTACACCACTAACGTTTAGCCATGCTGAACAGCAGACATACTAGTATAAAACATGGCTAAAGCACATTGCCACAGCCAATACCTGTCTTAAAGGCGAGACCCATTAGCTTTGCCAATGTTTTCATTTTTATTCAGGGATACCTTCATGCCTTTAGTCATTCTAATTATATACATTCGACATTTGAGGGTCAATCAGATCAGGAACCCTGATACCTTCATAATTTACACCATAGATGGGTCCCAGAGTTCAAGGGGCCTCTCGCTGGCTCTTGTGCCAAAACTATAACTCATAAAGTTCTTGTAACAAGAGACTCTGTATCCCTTGGTGAATGCTTCTAAGGTCATATGCCAATCCTCTCAGTCACAAAATCCTAAAATGAAAAAAGCGATATCTTTCTGAGAGAAAACAGTAAATAACCAGTCAAGGGTTTTAAATGCTACCTCTCCCAGGACAATGCCAGGAGTCATCCAGTCACTTGAAAAAAAGGACTCAACATTCTCAAGTTGGTATATGGAGATGTTCAGTTTGAGAGGTTTTATGTTTTAATTTTAACACAATAAGTACACATATGGTATTGAACATTAACTTTTGGGACACCACAAGTCCCGTCTTCAAATATCAGCATCTGTGTGTAAGAAGACCTGAAATGAACGTGTGTGATATAATTTTTCAAGATTGAAGCTTAGAAACCTGATAGGAACAGAAAAAGTACTGAAAGATGATGTTCAAATATGAATGCAAATATGTGCTAGACAGAAATTCATAGAGGGCGGGTGTGTTGAATTCATACAGCAGATAAGAGTATTCGATAGATTCAGAGTTTAATGAAGGATAAGTCGGATAGGAGCGGTCAGACAAAAATTTGAAAGGCACTACTTATACTGTAGGCTCCTTTTCAACAATGGTACTAGAACCATAAAGTAGTGTGGCAAGTACGCTGTAATGTAATTTAGGGTGTCATTTATTACAAGTTTTGCAGCCCACCAGCCCATCCAGTCAGTGGAGACCGTGGCCTTTGTTTCCCCGACAGAGGTTGGTGGGGCGGGGGTTAGGATTTGTTGCTGAAAAGCAAAATGCACATGTCCTAGATGGACAAGTGAGTTTTCTTCCTGCAAGTAAGGGATATTTTTCTTCTTGGGGCCACTGTGCATTGCATGGTAATCCAAAGAAGGAAACATCTATGAGTGTAACCTGCCTAAATAGGCAGCCGCTGCGACCTGCAGGTTCTGTTGTCAATAGTCAGCCGGCTCAAGATATTTCAACGGCAGAGCCAGCTGAAGCTCTGCCACAGGAAACTCTGGGGTCTTCTAGAAATGAGACTGGACAACTAAGATTTTGGTGAGGCAGGAGCACCACCAATCTATTTCAGTGCTCACACCCCAGTAAACTCCAAATGAGGGCACTTGTCTCAAACCTTTATGATCTAGGAGCTTTCACAATATAAATTCCCATGACTGTTGCGGTTGCATATTTTTTACATAATCTTTTATTAGTAGATACAAGAAATTCTGCAGTAAGTCTTCTTGTCTAAACCGGTGTCCTACCGGTTTGGACCAGAAAAGGAGTGTGCATGTTGTTTTATCATCTGGGTTGCATTCATTCCTTGTACTATATGATGTTGGTTTATTTCCAAATCTGTTTTAGGTGTTTGTATGGTGAATCATTGCAGTTGAGTACATTTGGCAGGTTTCACACCTCTGTCAACCGGGGGAATGCGTGGGAGACAGAGTAAATGCCTTTAGGTAGCTACTTAGATTTGTGAATAGGTCCTCACATGTTCCTGCTGAGGACCTTTTCATATAAAGCCTTATGGATGGTACTGTGCTATGATAGTATTGGGTGGTTTCTGAAACTCAGAATCGTTTGCTTCATTGTTTTAAATTTCCTTATTTGGATATCCTATATCTGGGTATCTACGTTCAACTCACATTGTCTGTCCATTTGTCTAGCTTAGCCTTCAAGTTCCAGAAATGCATCTAAGTGACAGATTTTTCAGAAGGAAAGTTCCAGTATCCATTAATCAGAATTGCGAGATGCCCAATTTCCGACAGCCCTTAATAAAAAGTCATTGGTTATGGATTCAATCATGTAAGAGCATTTGCTGTCATCACTCTGCACCATTAGAGGACTTTTCCTGGGTTCATTATATTTTTGGGATCCAGAGTCGATTTCAGCCTTCTCATTATCTCCACACCAATCTCCCCAACTTCTTCCACCAGCAACTTCCGCTTCCCCAATCCAATGCCATGCTCCCCAGTACATGTGCCATTCATGGCCAGGGCCCGTCTGAAAAGAGAAAATTTAAATTCTACATAAACATCTGTTCAATTACCAATCAGGAGTATGGTGTCATACTTGAATATTGGGTACTGATTCAAAAAGCAGACTAAAAGGATAGCCCTCTATGCAGAACTACTGCGGATGCAGAAGTACTCCTATCACCATGGTCAACATTGCAACCAAAATACTTGAGAAGAAAGGATTCCCCTAAAAATATGTGACAATTTTGGTCCAACACCATGGGAAGAGTAACAATACCATACCGAAATAATGAGCTTTTCATATTCAAAAGAAGGCATGTCACCTATCACACCATGCAAGGCAACAGAGTCAATATTACATATCCAGATAGAGCACCTGATCCCTAGTGTAATGCTGAGGGAGACATTTAGTTGGAAATAGGTCAGGTTGAAAAGGGTCCTCGACAAATGACACTAAGACACTTGGTTTACTCTTACCATAAACGACTAGTACATCAGAACCACCAGTTATGACCAAAACTCATTTGTGGTTCAGAAGGTACCACAGATTGGCTCTCAATAATGTCTTCTCCCTATACAAGCACCGGTAAGAAGTCAGTGAAAAGTGTTCACCTAACACTACACGTAAGCATCGTATAAGTGACAAGAACTGCTTGCTAACACTGTATCTCAATAAGGTGCTGGCGAATCACTCTCTAGATTTGTACTTACATCTATGGATACTTTAATATTCCTTCTTGGCCCGTAGTTTTCTAATGCAAACTAGGAGAAGTATCCAGTTCATCAGAATTGTGTGGGTTTCTTTAGGTCTGGGTTCTTAGAGGATAGTTGGATGCCATTTTTTTTGTTTACAAATTCTTTTATTGAATTTTTACAAAACTTACCATACATCTCAGATACATTCAGGCACAACGTTTTACAGTTTTTCTACACGTGGTACAATTCTCTTCTCCATAAAGCGGTTAAGTATGACAAAGGTAAGAAAATGTTGGCCATGTATACACATTTGGCTATTCAAACTGATGCCATTTTATGTGGGAATACAAATACAATAGGTGGGGAACTCAATTGGCTATCTCATCTGTGCAATACTCTTCCCAGCTACTCTATTTTTTTGTTCTTTTGGGGACAACCCCATGCCTCATTGATTGGGATTTCAAGAATACGGCTCCTATCTCTACCACGTTTTCACAGGTTAACGGTTGGGTGTGTGTGTATGGAATCCCCCATTTCAGCCTGATATCGGAGGCGACCAGAGCTGGAGTGTGTTTCAGGGGTCACATACATTCTATGGAGTATTTAAACTTTATGAGGTGAAACCAATTTGAAATTGCACTTATAGCTAATGTGAAACATCTAACATTCAACCCTCATCTTACAGAGCACCTATATCCTCCCCATGTTATTCAGTTGCCATTTTAACTCTTACCGGGTACCTGTACATTTACACTCTCCACTAACATCGTAGCTATGGTAGAAGTAAAATCAAACATGCTCTAACCAAATTCCCTTAACTCCACAATAAATAATATCACATGGTCACTGACCCTTGGGCTTTTACAAGTTTTTAAAAACTTCATTGCAATCAATTCTGTGCCATGTTAATTAATAATAATTCATTTCAGTGACTAAAACTAAGAAAAGCTAAAGGCACACTTATGGCCTGATTTCGAGTTTGTCCGATAGGCTTTTTCCAATCACACCATGGTGGATGTCCCACCTGCGCTATTAAAAGTGTAACGTATCCTTTGGAACTTGTAAAAAGGTGGACCGGAAACCCATATGCAAACTCTATATCTGGCCCTTAGCTTTAAAAGCTCAGTATTTGTAGTGTTGGGCTTACAGTATGTGGGGATGTAAAATAGAATGCCAAATGTGGAATGTGAAAATGTCATGAATTACCTGGATTTGGCATTTGGTCGACAACAGACAAGGTAATGAAGTTTTTCCTTATGAATAAATGTTCCACATCTTTCAGAATTCAGAGATCAGAGGGATTGTGCATAGACCAACAGGTGCAAACAAATAAGGGGGTGTAGCAATTATTACTTCTCGCTACCCCGGATTGATGGCCCTTTACCTGGAGCACCTTCTGATGGAAAAAACAAACAAGCATTTGCAATGCAACAGGTCTTGCATTTCTCCGAGTTAGAGCTATAAGCAGTTGTAAACTCCCAACCGGACTTTTCTTGCCACATTAAATGGAAAAAAAGAGCGTGATCATGCTGCAACAGTTCAGTCGAAGTGAAACCTATTGGCAAAAGTGCAATTATCTACGTAACCGGCAAAAGTGCAATTAACTATGTAACAGGGTCGATGTCATGCAAAGCGCTCAACTTCTGCCAAGTGATTTCACGCTGCGAAAAAAAGATAAAAAGTAGTCCACAAACCTGACGGAAAACAGCAAGCCTCGCAAGTTTTCAGTACTTGGTTGTTGTGCTCAAGGAGGGCTAACCACCGGAAAAGGCATGACATATGCATGCCTTCCACTAATGAAAGGAAGCAGATTTTAAAAGGCAAGCCCACGAACCAATGAAAGACACTGACGTGACATGGATGGGGCTCTGAGCCCTTTTCTAACTACTAAAGCGTCTCGCAAGCGATACGCATGCGACACAGGCTAGACCCTAAAAAGGTGATTGGTGGAATTCTTGAACGGATCCCTGCCACTGATAATTACTCAGGGCTACTTCCAGTGGATGTTTTGCCAATCCTGCTACTTACTCCATATGGAGATCAAAGGTGTGCACATCAGCCTTAGTCCTGCTCCAGTAGGGATAGTCCAGCCAACTCTTACAATTTACGTACCATTGGAAAGGGAACATGAGACCCCAGAATGGTTTTAGGCTTGTTCAGCCTCATTACTGAGGGACAGCTTAAATCTCCTGGCACTGTGAGCACTTTCAGATTGCAGCAAACACATCACAAACAAGAGCTGATGCGTCTCTCCCTTTCTCCCTCATAAGGAAGCAATCCGCTTTCTTAACTACAAACCAGAAGGAATCAGCCAACATCAACTTTAACAAGCAATCGCTAGTCAGAGTAAACATGATTTAACACTGCACCACACCGGGGTGTAATATAGACGCAGGGGTGCCCCAGCCATTTGAGGGGGGCCCTTTCAGCCCCAGGCCATTAAATATCTGTAAGATATGGCAGAGACTCGGGCCGCTCAACACATTCTGCAGGGGGCCCCATCATTTTGCGTAATGCCACTGGCACCGCAGTGCAAAAGAGAGTGTGGGATGTCGTGTGTGAGTTTTTGTCCTCCGGACACACTCTTCAGTGCAACT
Source organism: Pleurodeles waltl (assembly GCF_031143425.1). Classification (NCBI taxonomy): domain Eukaryota; kingdom Metazoa; phylum Chordata; class Amphibia; order Caudata; family Salamandridae; genus Pleurodeles; species Pleurodeles waltl. The sequence goes on from NC_090451.1 coordinate 559,400,153, forward strand.
CTCTAATGTGGTAAAGGGCAAGTCAGTTTAACATGGATCATTTTGTAGAAATTACTTGCATCGTATGTGAAAATATTACCCGATGTACCTTTTCCCCCATTGTTCGCGCCATTTGTCTTCAGGATTCCATGCAACGTCTGATTCCCGGGGTGCTTGTGGTGTTCCTGCCCCGTTACACCCACTTTGCATTCATTAAATGGGGATTTACACTATGCGACACAAGGCAGTTTCAGTGCTTATCCGTGTCAACTTTTAGCATAAAATTCCTTTTGCGAGCTAACGTTGAGCAACGCCATTCTAAGAATCACTATTCTTTGCGTGGCATCCACGCTAAAATTAGGTAAATATGGGCCTTTTGGTCTATTCCGCTCCTGTTTTTATTCCACCTATGTGCTTACACCTTTTTAAATACATTCAAGTCTTCTTGACAATATATAAATCCTTCTTAAGCCTGAAAATCTTGTATGTGTCTACAGAACCTCAAAAAATAATACATATATATTAATGCACATTCAAGCAAGCTGAGAGATGCTGGTGCGCAGCAGGTACATGTTAGCCAAGGTATGGCAATGTTACCGAGGCAGCGTAATGATTTATGAGATCGAAAGATAAAAGAAGCTACGGTACCCCCTGTCCCACAGCGACACCTGTTGATAGGAGAAAGTCCTAGGATGCATAGCATACAAAGAACAATGCTTCATGCTGCACAGAACCTGCTCCATCAACTCACCCAGCCATCTAAAGTGTTTTTACTTTATTCACACCTAATATCTACTATATTTTATGATGAGCATTACAAAAAGAGAAGTCATAAACAGAATTTTCATGTACCATGCCTATCTCTAATTCATTACTTGTCAAAGAGTAAAAGCATAAGAACCATTAAAGAGACACAGGGCATTTTGAACGTTCCAAGCCCGATTCACTACATTAACCTTCAAATAACAGAAAGCAAAATTCCTACACAAACTGTTGTGGTCCAGTCCACGCTACTCAAGGAAAGATTACTATGTATGTATGTAGCATGAGCAGTGCAGACCTAGCCAGCAGGTTGTGGAGCGCTTGTGGGTCTGATTTGTGGGTCCCAAGCCCTACGGGCAATTCCCCTTCTAAATAATGGAGGGTGTGCACAAGCATAATGCTGCCACTCCCTGGGCCTCAGATCTAGAAGACGCATTCAGTAATGAAAAGGGTCTTGGGAGGAGTAAGAAGGGGATGTTGTAAAGAGGGGTCAACTGTGGGGCGGGGGACAGGTGTAACCCTCAGTACAGACCCTTGTGCATTCTCCTTTTATGTCAACTCTCAGATTATAACAAGTTAACACAATCCACTCCAAAACTACCCATAATGCCTCTAATGTGTCCCATCTGCTATTTGGCATATCCAATCACTTTCTGTGGCAGGGACAGGGGTTAGCCTTGAATGTGGATCACCTTCATATTGGCTCCCTCTGAGGGGAAAGCAAGATGCAGTACAGTGATCTCTCTGGTCTTTCTCCACCAATTCCCTCTATTTTCAGCCTCCATGGGGTTGGGACTTCAACTGACCCAATGGGAGTGGCAGGGTAAGGTCCTTCTGCTCTACCAGAAAGTCTTGCAGAACCACATAGGCAAAATGGCCATCCTATTGACCTGGCTGTCAAAGCAGAAGTGTTTTGTGAACGTGTGCACCTATGCCCACGTCATAACCTGGCAGATGTCCAGAACTAGCACCCACTTTACAAAAGCTGCTGTAGAAGCCCTGGCTCTGAGGGAATAGACCAACGGACTTCCAGGGAATTGCTTCTTGGCACAGAAGATTGTGATGCAAAGGACTAACTATTTTGACAAGGTCCTGTTTTGCACTGTCCCACCCCCCCAAAAAAAAACTACAAGATCTAGCCATTTGCACAATAGTCCACTGTTTAAAACCTTACATCCTTTAAGAGGAGAGCCAATAGAGATTCGCCTCTTCCTCTGAACAGTGAGGTGCAGAAAAAAGAGCTGGTAGAGTGAGACTGGTGAACAAGGAAAGGTGGCTAAACGTTTGGTAAGATGGCCACCCAGGACTTCAACACTAACTTGTCTGGGAAGAAAGTGGTGTAGCGGGTTCCATCAAGAGTGCCTGCAGTTCCCTTGTGCAGTGCCCAGAGATGATGGCAATTAGCAATGCTGTTTTGAGCGTCAGTAGTCTGTGCATTGGCTCAAAAAGTGTGCACATAAGATGGTCAACACTTAGGTAAAGTCCCATTGAAGCATGCTTGACAGCTTTTGGGGAAACATGCGAGTCAGACCTTTGATAAAACACATCACAATTGGTGAATTAAACAGAAATAGCTGATCAAGGAAACACAGAAAGGCTGAAGGACCAACATCCAACCTTTAACTGCATCTACTGCAAGGTCTTATTTGACAACAATAAAACAAGAAACACACTCAAAGGTTTGGACTGCAGAGTGCTGGTATGATGAGCACTACACTAAGCAAAGAACTTCTCCCAGCACCCTGTGTAAATAGACTTTGTTGAAGAACATCAGACTGCAAGGATAACACTGAATACTGATTCGGCAGATCAAATGCATTCAACCATAGTGGCTCAATGTTCATGCATGGAGGTATGGGTTGAAAAAATTCTGGTGCAGACCACCCCCCTTGTTGCTGAGCCAGAGGGTGCCCCAAAAGTGGTAGCTGGATCACAGGGCAAGTGCTCATGCTCTGAAGTTCTGGAACGCATACCACATTCTCCTAGTTCATTCTATGGCTGTTAAGTTGACATGGGCCTAGCCTGCCCTCACTTTCCTCAGAACTCAAGGCTGAAAAGACAGTGGTGGGAAAGTCTGCAGGCAATCCCTGCCCGATGTTAGATGGACTGCATTTTCTAGTGACTTTCCTGGAAGAAACTCCAGTGCGTAGTGGAGTTTGCAATGCATGTTCTCAATGGTGACAAACAGATCCGAGCCTGAGACCAGGATGCCCTTTGCCACTTCAGGGTGATGATGCAACTCATGATCTGCCAGCCGACATCTGCTCAGCTCACCTGTTTTTGTTTAGTACCAGTTGATTTGACTATGGGACTCATTTGTTGATTATTCCCTTTCAGCAGTTTACTTGACCCTTATTAATAATTTGGTTTGAGCAATTCTGAGGGCCACAGGTGCTCTTTGACAGGGATTACCCCGGGGCCGGGGTGGCCTTGGGCCTTTTTCACTTATTTTGGGATGGAACATTTGTTTCCTTTTTAGTAGGTGTCTAATTCCACAAGCATTGTACACAGCACTTATGCATGGTATTAAACAGCACTTTCTGTACCAGTTTTTGCACCTGGAGTAGCACGTTACGATATTTATTTTTTATTGAGGCTTGAAATTCCAGATCCTATACGCTCACCTTTGGACCGGTAGATACAGAATGTAGATGTTTTTTTTTTATACATGGATTTTAAGGCATGCTTGTTTCACCATTCATACACTTGTTGGCTAATTATTATTTGATTTTTGCATTCATTTTCTTTTCTTTTTTTTCTTCTCTTCCCTCTCCTTCCCTTGTTTTTATAGGTTTTCATTGATCATCATTGTGCAGTAATTCTCAGACTTGTATCATAATGTCCTGATGATCGTCCTATAATTTTAGGTAGATTGAAATGTCGTCAACATAGACATTCTGACCTTTTTTGGATTATGTAAAATTGATTGTGGGTGCAGGCGTGTCATACAATATTTGTGAGACTGTCTCTTTTGAATTTGTTTCACACATTTATGCCCGAGTGACTTCTTGTTACTTGTTGTTGTGTGCCCCACGGGGTAACTTATCCCTACAAATTATTTTTAATTGAATCAATAAATACATGGTTTTAAATGGTTAATTTAACAAAGTACCCTGTGTATTATTTTTCTCCTATGTATAATTTGTTCTGTTAAGGGACCTTTGTTTCTAACAACAACAGCTCACCTGCTCAGGCAGAGGTCATGCCACACGGTTGGCTAACAGAAATATATTTTGCTGATCCAGCCACTTCCACAGGTAATAGGCTTCCTAGCACAGGATGCCAAGACTTCACTCTGCTCTGCTTGTTACAGTACTAAATGCTGATTGTATTGTCTGTGAGGATCTGTACCATCCTGTAGGAAAGTACCATCTTGCCTGGCATGTTACCCCCATATTTCACTGTATATATTTTGTTTTAGTTGTATGTGTCACTGGGACCCTGCCAGCCAGGACCCCAGTGCTCATAAGTGTGCCCTGTATGTGTGACCTGTGTTATGATTAACTGTCTCACTGAGGCTCTGCTAATCAGAACCTCAGTGGTTATGCTCTCTCATTTCTTTCCAAATTGTCACTAACAGGCTAGTGACCAATTTTACCAATTTACATTGGCATACTGGAACACCCTTATAATTCCCTAGTATATGGTACTTAGGTAACCAGGGTATTGGGGTTCCAGGAGATCCCTATCGGCTGCAGCATTTCTTGTGCCACCCATAGGGAGCTCTGACAATTCTTACACAGGCCTGCCACTGCAGCCTGAGTGAAATAACGTCCACGTTATTTCACAGCCATTTACCACTGCACTTAAGTAACTTATAAGTCACCTATATGTCTAACCTTTACCTGGTAAAGGTTGGGTGCTAAGTTACTTAGTGTGTGGGCACCCTGGCACTAGCCAAGGTGTCCCCACATTGTTCAGGGCAAATTCCCCTGACTTTGTGAGTGCGGGGACACCATTACACGTGTGCACTACACATAGGTCACTACCTATGTGTAGCTTCACAATGGTAACTCCGAACATGGCCATGTAACATGTCTAAGATCATGGAATTGCCCCCCCCAATGCCATCCTGGTATTGGGGAGACAATCCCATGATTCCCCGGGTCTCTAGCACAGACCTGGGTACTGCCAAACTGCCTTTTCTGGGGTTTCACTGCAGCTGCTGCCAACCCCTCAGACAGGTTTCTGCCCTCCTGGGGTCCAGCCAGGCTTGGCCCAGGAAGGCAGAACAAAGGACTTCCTCAGAGAGAGGGTGTTAAACCCTCTCCCTTTGGAAAAAGGTGTTAGGGCTGGGGAGGAGTAGCCTCCCCCAGCCTCTGGAAATGCTTTCATGGGCACAGATGGTGCCCATTTCTGCATAAGCCAGTCTACACCAGTTCAGGGATCCCCCAGCCCTGCTCTGGCGTGAAACTGGACAAAGGAAAGGGGAGTGACCACTCCCCTGACCTGCACCTCCCCTGGGAGGTGCCCAGAGCTCCTCCAGTGTGCTCCAGACCTCTGCCATCTTGGAAACAGAGGTGCTGCTGGCACACTGGACTGCTCTGAGTGGCCAGGGCCAGCAGGTGACGTCAGAGACTCCTTCTGATAGGCTCCTCCAGGTGTTGCTAGCCTATCCTCTCTCCTAGGTAGCCAAACCTCCTTTTCTGGCTATTTAGGGTCTCTGCTTTGGGGAATTCTTTAGATAACGAATGCAAGAGCTCATCAGAGTTCCTCTGCATCTCTCTCTTCACCTTCTGCCAAGGAATCGACTGCTGACCGCGCTGGAAGCCTGCAAAGCTGCAACAAAGTAGCAAAGACGACTACTGCGACCTTGTAACGCTGATCCTGCCACCTTCTCGACTGTTTTCCTGGTGGTGCATGCTGTGGGGGTAGTCTGCCTCCTCTCTGCACTAGAAGCTCCGAAGAAATCTCCCGTGGGTCGACGGAATCTTCCCCCTGCAACCGCAGGCACCAAAGAACTGCTTCACCCGTCCTCTGGGTCTCCTCTCAGCACGACGAGCGAGGTCCCTTGAACTCAGCAGCTCTGTCCAAGTGACTCCCGCAGTCCAGTGTCTCTTCAGTCCAAGTTTGGCGGAGGTAAGTCCTTGCCTCCCAACGCTAGACTGCATTGCTGGGAACCGCATGTTTTGCAGCTGCTCCGGCTCCTGTGCACTCTTCCAGGATTTCCTTTGTGCACAGCCAAGCCTGGGTCCCCGGCACTCTAACCTGCAGTGCACGACCTCCTGAGTTGTCCTCCGGCGTCGTGGGACCTTCCTTTGTGACTTCGGGTGAGCTCCGGTTCACTCCACTTCGTAGTGCCTGTTCCGGCACTTCTGCGGGTGCTGCTTGCTTCTGAGTGGGCTCCTTGTCTTGCTGGGCGCCCCCTCTGTCTCCTCACGCAATTGGCGACATCCTGGTCCCTCCTGGGCCACAGCAGCATCCAAAAACCCTAACCGCGACCCTTGCAGCTAGCAAGGCTTGTTTGCGGTCTTTCTGCACGGAAACACCTCTGCACGACTCTTCACGACGTGGGACATCCATCCTCCAAAGGGGAAGTTTCTAGCCCTTGTCGTTCTTGCAGAATCCACAGCTTCTACCATCCGGAGGCAGCTTCTTTGCACCCACAGCTGGCATTTCCTGGGCATCTGCCCACTTCCGACTTGCTCGTGACTAATGGACTTGGTCCCCTTGTTCCACAGGTACTCTCGTCAGGAAATCCATCGTTGTTGCATTGCTGGTGTTGGTCTTCCTTGCAGAATACCCCTATCACGACTTCTGTGCTCTCTGGGGAACTTAGGTGCACTTTGCACCCACTTTTCAGGGTCTTGGGGTGGGCTATTTTTTCTAACCATCACTGTTTTCTTACAGTCCCAGCGACCCTCTACGAGGTCACATAGGTTTGGGGTCCATTTGTGGTTCGCATTCCACTTCTAGAGTATATGGTTTGTGTTGCCCCTATCCCTATGTGCCCCCATTGCATTCTATTGTGACTATACATTGTTTGCACTGTTTTCTATTGCTATTACTGCATATTTTGGTATTGTGTACATATATCTTGTGTATATTTGCTATCCTCATACTGAGGGTACTCACTGAGATACTTTGGCATATTGTCATACAAATAAAGTACCTTTATTTTTAGTATATCTGTGTATTGTGTTTTCTTATGATATTGTGCATATGACACTAGTGGTACTGTAGGAGCTTCACTCGTCTCCTAGTTCAGCCTAAGCTGCTCTGCTAAGCTACCTTTTCTATCAGCCTAAGCTGCTAGACACCCCTCTACACTAATAAGGGATACCTGGGCCTGGTGCAAGGTGTAAGTACCCCTTAGTACCCACTACAAGCCAGTCCAGCCTCCTACACATCCTCATTTTGATGGACGGCAGGAAGACAGTTGCCCAAACAAATTGCCCAGAAGCTGAATTGGAGCTGGCACTCTGCCAGGGACCAGGCGCCTCTGATCTCCAACTCTCCCATATGAACCCCTCAGGCCCTAAGCCCAACCCCCCAGCCTATGTCCAGCCTCCTGCTGCACCAGTTCCCCATGGCCTTTGGCCAAACGTGTGCCTGCGGCTAGGTCCTGCACTCAGCCCCTCCTTTTTTTATTTTGTTCTGTCACAGAACTGTTCTCCAGGGGTCCACACTGGGGTTTGCAATGGAACCCCCCTTCTCCCCACACAACCCAGGGGGTCAGAGTAGCCCTACGCCCTGTTCGCTTATATCTTTTTTATTTTATTTTGTAGGACTAAGGGATTGAGTCCCTGAGACCTATGATGGTGGCCACAACTTTTCCTTTAGGTTTCAGCCAGACTATCACAATGCACTCTGGAGCTCACAGATGCACCATGGTGGAGCCGCGATGTGAAACAAACTTTGAGGCTTAATTTCTCAAAAACTACTAAACAGAATATAGTAAATCACAAAGCACACTTTCTGGATCAAGATATAGCTTTCTGCCAACATTGGTGTAATTCCATTCCACCATTTTTGCAGTATCGCTGTTCAATTTTCCTATGGAAAACTGCATGGGAAAAACACATTTTGCCCTTCAACACCCCCCCCCCCCCCACCCCCCATTTGGCGTATCACCCCAAACATTTCTAGGAGGAGCTTGAGCTGCATGTTACCGATTCTATTCTTTTGAAGGTTTCATGAAGCACTGTCAAGCGGCGCCAAAGATATTAGCAAACCAAAAAAATATATTTCCTATGATAATATGAAAACATAGTCCTAACTTTTATAACTCCTTTAGTTTGAGGATGATTGTGTGCTGGACTGTGGTAAAGATTTGCTTTCCTTCCCGCTTTAGTGTGGTCCTACCTTTAACTACCCACTAGAATATGAATATATATATATTCAGTTAAAAAAAAACAATGGTTACAGGGATGTTATATTTAGGTTCTGCATTTACTCGCACAAAACCAGAGAAATTCAGCAGTTACAGTTATTTCAGGTAACTATAACTCAAGCCCCCGAAATGCACAGTTATCTGATCAATCATTTTACTGCAGATGGTACAGAGACATTATCAGTGATGTTATCAAAGATGTAATGAGTGCTGTAATTTGTGGGGTAATTAGCAGTACATGATGAGGGCGTGAGTTATAGTTACCTTAGGGCGCAAGCCAGGCCCTGTGGCCAATCCCTTTAGCAACCCAACACAACATTTTAAAAGTATAAAACCACAGAATATCAGCTGTTTGAGTTATTTCAAGTAACTGTAACTCATGCCCTAAGGTAACTAACTTGTGCCCCCACCAAACACAGTTATCTCATCAATAATTTTACTGCAAATGCAACAGTGAGATTATCAAGGTTGTTATGAAAGATGTCATGAGTGCTGTAATACCTGGGGGAATTAATAGTGCATGGCGAGGGTGCGGTTATAGTTACCTTAGGGTCTTAGGGAAGACTTCTTCCCCTTGTTAATGAAGAAATATTTTGTTTAGCTCACAAACATAATGTAACACACTCTGGGTGTAGAATTTTTGTTTGGTGTAATTTGTCACTTAAGCCTGGACTCTAGCTTCTTTTTCAAGTGAAACCCAAAAATAAGGCCGTTTTCTAGTGTCAAGATTGATTTGAGGTGTGTAAATTAACTTTTGTACTGTAAAAAGCAACATCCATCCTGATTAGGTTATCCTGGTGCTAAAATTCCAAAACTAGTCAAGCACTGCAGATAGAAATAACAAAAGACCAACCAACTATGAACTAGGAATAGGAGGCAGGAAATAACGTGGTCTTCAACTGTTTTCTAAATTTCAGCAAATCATATTCCTGGTTGAGATCCAGTGATAAAGAATTCCATCTAGCTGCACTGCACCTGAATGAAACCTGCCAACCAAGGTCTTATACAGAATATGGCAGGGGCGTCCTCCCTGCAAGTTGGAGGTCACGCGTTGGGACCGCCAAACCCATAATCAGGTCCTTAGACTTAGATCTCAGCAGATGGCCAGGAGATTACCATTTACACCTACACCAAGCGGAGAACACTCAGGAGGATAGAGTGCCTTTTGTAGAAAGTAATTAGCCTTAAAACTGATCCTCTCCGTAATACACAGTCAAGAAGACTAAAGCTGGTGTAGTGTGGGCTCTTCCATGTATATCAACAGCCATTCTGGCAGCATAATTTCAAATGAGTTGCAACTTTTGAATCAAATGGGCTGGCAAGTATAAATTGGAAAATAGAAGGAATTCTCATAACATTTACATATTTAACACCAATAAGCTGGAGCATAAAAACACGGAGTGAAAGGACTGCCGAAAGGAGAACTTTAGTAACGCTTGATGGCACAGAAGTCAGCATTTGGCGTCTTTTTTATTCACATTTAAAAGCCTAAACCTAGACAGCTGCATTAACATGTATTTAAAAGTGTACACGTTTATTTGTGGTGGACATTGTGCCTACCAGGACAGACGTATGCTTATCAGAACTGACAATGTGTTAACATGATTAAATAATGTTGAACTATAATTTAATCATTAGCGTGAACAGTAGAAATGAAAATAATTTATAATGATATATGATTTATTAGTTTAAGTTACATGTGCACGCAAAAATCAATGCACGTCTTTCAAAAGTTTGTATGTAAGGTATATAAGGTGTATTTTATTAACGGCAATATTAATTACTTGTATTTTTGTGTTAGCATAACTAGGCCTGAATTCTTCATATTTGCAGCAGCAGTAAACTGGCAAGTCATTCCTTTTGCTTTTACATGGATTTTTCCACTAGCTGTCTCACACGATGAGTAAAGAGTCCTATCGTATTATGTATACGTTTCATTCAAAGCGACCTTAGATGTTTCAACATTAGAACATGAGGACTGGAAAGTAAAACAGTACCATTGTTTAACTGCTTGTTCCCTTGTGAAAGGAGAAATTCTTTATGTGCCATGGGAATGAACATGGATTGCAGTAAATGATGTTCAAATTGTTAAACTATTGGAGTCACATGAAAAGGAGAGATGACTTCACACCAAGCCTAGGAGAGTTTCCTAAAGTTTCAAATTTGACTTGTGCATTAATGCTGATTGGACATTGCCCCTTTTTGTGTAATATGGACTCATTGAACTGACCAATCGAACTGTACTGCATATTCTAGAATAGGGATGGACATTCTAAGTTTCAGTCAATCCTCTCTTGATTCTTGTCCAGCATCATTCCCCACTGCGCTATTGTTCTGTTTATTTGTCCCTTGGACACTTTCCTGTTTTCCATGTGCTGCCTGTGCTCTGCACTTTCCTCCTGATGGTGCTTCTGATAAACTTTGCTGAAGATTTAAATCTGAATTGAATTCCGAACCCAGGAGAGGTATATTGTAATGCAAATGTTATTTTACCCGACCTGCTTTTGAGTAGAGTTAGCATGCTGACACTTGCCTTTTTTGTTTTAGTTAGTATAACTTAGTCCAAGATAGATGCTTTTCCAAATTATTGTTTTTCTTATAGATGTTTCCCCAAATGTTAGCCAGTTTCCCACACATGCTCTTCCTAATTTGGTTATAAGTAGGGAAAACCTATGTCCCAATCACTTGAATCTAAATGTTGTACATTTGAGTTGAGTAAAGGCTTTAACTACTGACTTGAAACAAGTTTCTATCTCACAAGTGATTGCTTTATTAATAAGCATTATTCTCCTTGAGTGTCTAATGGTGTTGCTGTTGAGTAGATTAAATTTGTTTAGTAGATTTGGTCAGCCTATGGTGTTTTTTTATCTTTGTAATTTAATTTTGTGCACTATTTACGTGACTTTGGTATTGTGGTTAGGAAAATAAAAGCTTTGAAACTTTATTCAGATTGGAGTTATCCTTCCGTGGCCACACTGGTCATGATGTCTAAATAGTTGATTGTCATATTAATGTAAATTTTGGTTTATGATTCGCCATGCTCTTTACTGGGTCAAAAGGTTTGTCAACCTCAATGAAGCAGTCTAGTCCTGCGAAGGATGAAAACACACTCACAGGACCAAAGATTTTGTGAAAAGCGGACTGTGAATCTCTTGTGCTATTTTTTTCCTTCATCAATGTATTGGGCAGGACTAAGTAGGAACTTGTAAAAAAAAAAAAAAAAAAAAAGCTAGAGTCGAATACAAAGGCGAAATTCAACAATGAATGGAAGGCTGACCACATTTTCTGTTATGTTTAGAGGAATATTAACAGATTCTCTCGACGAGACTGCACTTAAGCTTGTTTTCAAAATTGCAATCTAGCTAGTAAAATAACTAGGGCTCTTCTCACATTATATGATAAAGGCAGATTGGGTGGGTTTAGGTCAGCACTCAGAGGGTTGATCAGTTTCTACGCTCACAAGGCACCCTAACGGCAGGGAGGGAAAACAGAGGAAAACATGGCATGTGTCTATGACGTGCATCAATTTCAAAGAAAATCACAATAGTTGGCTAAATTAGCCTCAGTGCCATAGGAATTAGAACAAGCACTGACAAAACCTATAGGTCAGGCCTTGGCAAGTTTACCATGTAGTTTTATTTATTTCTGCCAACATGCGCAATGTGCAAAAAATATAATCCTGGGGAAAAAGTAAAATAGACAAAAATAAAGGAGTGGCCAGCAGTCATAGCATACCAGTCTTGACACTGAAGTGCATTAGTTTTGAAGGCGCACATGTTATCAGACAAAATTATGTCACTCACGGTGCAGTATAGCAAAGTGTGATTCCTCTGTAACAAGGTTTATGAAAAAGCAGGTGGGAGAAAATTCTGAATAACACTTCATCATACCAATGGATAAAGAAGGCTGATCTAAAGCTCTTCCATGTACGTATATATATGAAACTATTTTATGTATTTTTATAATGATATTTTAGGAAACATGAGGCTGACGAAACAGCTGAAGGTGTCTACGTGAGACCTAAAAATGACCTCTCCAGCTGCAGCAATATGGCAGCATAATGAATTAGAGTGGTCCTTAGCAGGTTAGCAATTCGCAAAACCTTTTCAGATTCCTGCCTTTAAAAGTGTGGACCAATTCTACCCGCAAACGTTGTTGGTAATGGCTTTTCTTTGGCATCATCAGATTTAATTGCCCTAAATTCACTAGACTTGTTAACCTAGCTTTATTTGGTCTTAGTCAACATATACAAATTAGCTTTATTTTCTCTACATTTTTAGTTCAACCAATTAAAGAGTTTAGCAAAATAAAATCCTGGTGATTTAATCCCTGTGACAAAGTATCTTTGTTGCAGTTTGTTCCATCGGGGACTACGGCTGTAAGATTTTCAAAACGCTTAACATTTCTGCCATAATCTGTGGGAGGGTAAAGGATTCATCGAGCAGACCCCATTTAACAAGTTGTCAGTTGTTTCAAACCTTCGAACGGCCCTGAACCTTGGAAAAACTGTGTAAAGGAATACTAAAAATGACCAAATGTAAACGATGCGGCATGGGCATATTCAGATCACTTTACCATAGTTAAGTCAACAAGATATCCCTGTCTTCAACACTGACTATGGAATAGCCAATTACACAACTTTCCTTCCTGTTAGTGAAATGAGAAATCAGACTGTGTCCTATGAGTTTTATAACACAAAGAGAGCCTTCCTTGAGCAGCCCAATACACCTTGACCCTTAACTCTGATTTATTTACTGCAGCACAATGAAAACTATATTCAGGCCTTCCTGAGCTCGCTTGTGTGCTTCAATAAAACAGGTATAGAAGACTCACAGTGGACAGACTCTATTATACTGAACTTAGTTGGTATGTATAAAGCCCTTTCAACATCACGTATGAGGCCTAAAGCGCCTTCTCAATTGAGTAAGAAGCTACACCGTATGTTCTGGAAAAATTGGGTGCCGCGAATGAAAGAAAATTTGAAAGGAGGCTAGACATGCAGGGTGGGGCTTCAAGTGTACAAGTGTGAGTGTTGCGGGTAGTGTCAGAAATAGACACTATGGGCATGTAAATACCAACATAATATCAACCTGTAATAATGCTCATACACAGAATCAACTACCAGTGCATTACCAAGGTAAGTATATAAAGCCAAGTGTAGAATTACCTTTCTTAACTCCAGCCCTACCTACCTTGACATTATAACAGTAGTGTCTGTTGTAGATGGACCTTGTTGAAGATCAGTATTTCAAACACGATATTGTTACTTCCTTCCACCCTCTAGGCCGTCAAAGACTCCTTGAAGTGACTGAAGAAGCACTGTTAGCTACATCTCTATTGAAACACAACTACTCTTCCCCACGCCTAAATACAGAAATGCTATTTGTTGCTTGTTACACAGTGATGCAGAAAGCTACAACCAGCAGGTGAGATAGCAATACAGCTCACCATGATGCCTGAGGAGTAACCTCTGAGGGCCTTAGTGACCTCACCAATGAAACTGCAAAAGTCATTATAGGCTGGAGTAGTAAATATACAGTCTACGTTTACCACAGAACACAAGGCCTTAATCACGCCTTATTTTTACAAATACAAACAGAGTGAGCTGATTGCATAGCACTGCATCTTTTATTTGTTACTTAAATAAGAGTGAACAAAGGCAGCGTTTTCTCCTACTGGCAACCTTTGGTATTATTAATTAAACTCCTTTAGTGACATTAAGGCTTTGTCTACTGGCCAGGCTCAAGGTTTGAAGGTAAAGCTCAAGTAAAAACAGAAAGACTTGTAGTATGGACAGTGAGAGTGGAATACAACATTTCACTCACTTTAACTAGTACGTGGAGCAGGAGACTTGTACAATATGTATCTTATTTAGACTTTGGGGGTGGGGTTACTCTGTCACAAACATGGCAGAAGTCCTGAACACTGTATTACAAGAGCATTTTAGCCTATGGCATTTGTAATAAGATGCTTGAACAACATATCCCATCCACCAAATTAAACACGGCCATATATCTCTACACCGCTGCTGCAGAAGCAGTCTACTGAGAACAACCCTGGCATTCTTACTGAAGCTCATTCAACAGTCCCCTGTTTCTACAGGTCAGTCAAACTCCTTTTGCATTGCTCAGCTGTTCTTACCTGGCTAGACGGTCTGTGAATAATTTCACCCTATGAACTTCATCAGGGTCATCAGGGTTCAGCACCATGATACAGTGGAAATTACCATCTCCAACATGGCCAACGATGGGACCTGTGGGGAAAAGGTAAAAATAAAAACAACGAGAAAATATGGACAAGTACTTCTATACATAGTAATATGTACACAGAAATTCCTGAAGGCTCATTAAAAAGGTAAATAACAGTAATTACTGAGCCCAAGACAACAACCACACAAACCCTATCTATGATGGGCTTAATAATGAATGCCTTGAACATTCTGACCCTCGTGTAAACAAGGTTTGCTTGAGTGTCGGAATTATAAGTAAATCAGAAAAACTGAGATAGTCAGATTTTCCACCCAATAAATTGTGGCAGGTCACATATGGCAACATTTACTAGGTGAATAAAACACAGTAAATAACGTGACATGCCTATTTTGGTCCGGTAGGCATCAAGTCCGGATGCCATGCCCGATTTAGAGGACTAAACCTGTATTTCATCAGATGAACATTAGACCCGATGATATCGTTATGTATTAGATGCGATAACTAATAACGCAATTATCAAGAATTAGTAACATAGGATATAGTATTGGTTGTCTCATAATACCAAATCTTCTCCGAGAACCAAGCCTTTTCTAGGAACCAGGCTTAATGACTACTGTAGGAACACAGGTCAATAAGTTCCAGGCACTCATGAAACACTATTGAGCTAAGTACATACTGAGGAAAGTAAGCTATACGCATCTCTGTAACAGAACCAAGCGATCTCTAAGTACTGAGGCTGCTCACATTATTGACTTCTCTTTATACATAAGCACTGATCTGTCTCCAAGTACTGAGCCACCGAAATAACCTGAAGCCACCTATGCAATAACTAAACTATATCCCCAGCTTGTTAAATATTATTCATTTCAAAAATTGTATGAGGAATTCATCATTTATAATGGAAAGTTGTCAGTTATTACTTCAGGTAAATGTTATAATTAGTATTCTTAGTAATATATATCTGTTAGAGATAGATTTCGGCAGAGCAAGCAAGCAAGCATCTAAGAAACATGTTCTCTTGTCTTTGGACTTTCACATTTGAATCAAAGGCCCATAAACCAACCCCTTTATGAGCAAGCACTGGACTTAGCACATCTACCCACCACGCTCCGAGACGCCTTTCGAATTACCCTACCAAACCCACATAAAGACCCAACACAAACTAACTTGTACAGACCACTGGCACTCCTCAATTCTGACTATCAGATATTGGCTAAGATCATAGCTGACCGACTGGCACCACTGATAGCCAACTTAGTCCACAGAGATCAAAATGGCTTTGTACCAACCCGAAGTACATCATTCAATATCTGCAGATTTTTTTTTGGCTTCTAAGACATGCACCGACACGGTGGTCTCTAGTTGATTGCCTGGTGCTCGAATTAGAGAGGGCCTTCGACTCTCTGGAGTGGCCTTATCTCTTTCAGGTTTTACAGCAAATGGGGTTTTGCCACTCAATGACTAGAGTACACAAGGGATCTCCGATTTCTCCTCCCAGCACTAAAGAGAGGGGCGAGCACCAGGGATGTCCCCTCTGCCCCCTTCTTTTTGCTCTGGCGGTTGAACTTTTAGCATTAGCTCTTAGGGAGTGGGGACAATAGTGGGGAAAACCTCTGGGGGAGGGCGTGCATGCAATATCGCTTTACGTGGATGACATCCTCATTTATTTACGCAATGTCATGCATTTGCCCATCTCCATCACCGCAACATTCACTACCTTCCCAGAACTATCTCGACTTTGAGTTAACTGGACTAAGTCCTGTATTTCCACTTTTACCTACCACACCAGATCTTGGCCCTCGTCCAAATGCGACACCAATGGTATGGCAACCGCAGACCTTTAGATATCTGGAAATCCAGACATACCGTACAGTTGATCATCTGCTAGATGGCAACATAAGGCGGGCAGTGACCTCTTTAAAGACACACATGACCTTCTGGAAAACCCTTCAGCTCTCTAAGACAGGACGGGTTTTATGTATGTATGTATGTGTGTATGTATATATATATATATATATCCCTTCATCATATTTTCATTCAATAGAACACATAATTCGGGAATTCTTATGGCATTGTTCTCGTTGCAGGATAGCACTCACCAAGCTTTACAGAGGAACTGATCAGGGCAGGTTTGCGCTTCCTAACTTCGAACTTTACTACCATGCGACCCAACTACAGTAGATGTCGCTTTGGTTGGCCAGCCGGAGTCTGGCAGACACAGCCACCCTAACCCCGGCATGGACACTTACTGACTTATTCAGCTTATTCCACCCAGGCACAAAGCACTTTGTACCAGAGGACCCATTGCTACAGACGGCGTATCGCTGCTATCGACGGAGTCTTTACCTTAATAGGGGAGTGACCCCTTATGCACCAGCGATGCCACTGGTGGGAACACTGCATGGAACACACATCACATCAACATCAGAACTGGCAGCTTGGAATGCAGCTGAGATCCATATACTTGGGGACCTATATGATAGTCACGTTCTCCTTGCGTATGACGCCTTATGGGAAGACACTAATATACCTCCTGGCAGCTTCCTCTTACACTGATCCCTCACTGGAGCACTGCAACAGGCTTGGGAGGACATAACTCATATTACCTCCTACACACCTGACACTACAATATTTGCGTGTGCTTGTTGCAGGAACACACCTGGAGCATTGGCTAGCGGAATCTCTGAGACACCACACCTCCCCTTGGCTCCACTCACGCGGCTATTGGGAGCGGCATTGTACGGGACACCTCAATAACTTATATTGGGCCTTTTGTCTCAGAACTAAACATAACTGTGTCACCTCCAGGTACCTAGATCTAGGATTTATACTAGCCAAACAATTACCCGAAGGTAGAAGAGACCTGAGGCGGCGTATTATAAGGCATGGTCCCAATCAATTGAAGCTTGGGCGCAGGCAGAGAGTGTAGCGCTCCACAGTGCGGATGCGCTGGGTCTCCGCAAATACCCTATAGCAACCCAATGAGACACAATACTAGCAGATTTGCATATGCCTCTCATAGTCAATATAGCGGGAGGACCTGATGCATTTATACACTGGGGCTGAGAGAGCTCTAACCTATGCTCACATAACCAGACACAAAACATCAATGAATGTGGTGTCAGATAATATAAGATAACACTGCCCCAGTCTGCACACCAGACAACATAATAAATCAATGGAATTGGATTCCTAGGTGCTCTGTCTATTTGCTTCACAGATGTATCAGAAAGTCTATTACCTAACAGTTAGTGTAGTCGCACACCCTCAAACCTGTAGATATTATAGTAAACCAGGACTGGCTAGTTGGTTTTTATCTTTATTATAATATAAATGATTGATCTGTTTATTGAAGACACATACCGTTGGTGGTTGCTAAATAGAGTGACATAGCATGTAACTGTACATGTAAAACATTATTCCCACCAACGGTGATATAATGCATCTTACTTATGGCGTTGTGAACAATGTCAACTATTAAAATGCATGTATCTTATCGAAGATGTTATTAACCAGAATGTGCCATTATGTACACTTTCTTGCTGTATTTTCAACCACAATATTAAAACTCAATAAAAACAGATTCAAACTAAAAAATGAAAAGGGGGTCTACCACCCATGTTTCCTGTACACATGTTATATGAGCTGATGCTGTATGTGTCTGCCAATCTATCATAGAAGGTTTCCCTGTGATGCCTTTCAAATCCCATTAAATTATTATATCAGTGGGTCTCTTGTTAAAATCAAGAACCAGATCTGATTGTTGGGCAGCATATTACCATTATAGTGTTGTTCATTAGAGATTCAGACCACACCACTAAAGATTCTAAGGGAGGAATCTATTATGTGTACTTACTCTCTCAGTTGGCAATTTACTCCTGGATGCCTGGTTCTTATGGCACTCCACATATTGATCTGGCTCAAAGAAGAAACCCAGGGGGATGGCTTACTTTTTTCTCAGCAATGGATTATTTGACATTTGAGGGGCGGCTACCCTCTTCAATATCTGATTAACAAAATAAGGAGAACGAAAATTAATCACAATACAATCATTAATCGTGGATTTCCTAGATGTACCAATCAACTTGTACTCTTCTCATCATCAAAATTTCCTTATATAAAATCTGAGTTAAACTGACCCTCCATGACAGATAGCGGACTTTCTTATTTTTTTAGATCCCTCCAGTGTTTAGATCTAGATAAATGAAAAAGAGGTAATACTTTTAGTACTATAACACAGGGAGTAGCCTCCGGAGGTAAATGAAGCATGTCTTGGGGTCATAGGAAAGAGAAATTAGCTATCTCAGTATGTTTAAAATGATCCGAAACTCAAACGTCTGGTGCAACTCAATGTGAAGGGGTTAAGTCAGTCCTGCTTGTAGATGAATGTAAAGCATTCTTAGGGCACAAAGGCATTTGAGTGCCACATTGTTGCATGGACCATTTCTGAAACGTACCAGCATTAGATTGTCCCCTCTGGCTCGGGGGTTTTGGAATTTTTTATAGATCTACAGATTCCTTGCCTTGAGAGAAGAAGGCACACCCAACCAGGTAAATCATTGTAACCTTAGTCAAATCCAGAACCTTTTTTAGCAGTGGCTCAGACTCCCAAGTTTACTTCTTACAAGGTTTAGAGTAGTTTTCACAACTATTTCAAGCGAGTCAAATTTATCTGACAGGGACTTTACAAGAAAGTCAATGTTGGTAGCCTTTTTGACTGAGAGGCATTGTTTCCATCCTCTCCTTTAAATTAGAGCTACCCTGAGCAAGTCTCGAGCTATCAGAAACAGATATTTTAGGGAAAACCAGTCCCCTTTGGGGCTCTCTTCTTCTTGGGAGGGATTGACGCAAAAGGAGGAGAAGGGGTAATAACACTTAAAGGGTTTACAAGGAAAAGATTACCCTTTAACATCCCACGCGGTAAGACCTGCAATGCACCTGCTGTCATTGCATCCCACTCTGATAGAGACTCAAGAGGAGGATTCTGGAAACCTTTATTCACTAGCCCTGTGTGGCTACTAGCTTTTCCTCTATGTTAGCAATTTCATCATTTATTAGACCCTTTGCTCCAGTAAGAAGGTTTGTAATTAAATTTGAAGAGGTTTTGTCCTTATCAGATGGGACTTTGTCGGATTTTTCTTTTATCTATCATGATAAATTGGCATTAGGTGGTTCAGATCAATGACTGCTTCGCAGAAGGGTAGCTCATTCTGGTCTCAATTGGGCTCAGATGGGCCTTTCTTGGGCCGGGCATGCGCCCATCCCGAGCAGAGGGGGAAGCGTGTGGCAATTTATAGCATTTCCCCCTTCCCCAGCCCTCAGGATTCTGGGTATTCTGGGCTCTGTAGTGCAGGTGATAGACAAAAGGAGCTCCTGCTTTGAGTCCAGCAGTGTGTCCTGTGTAACGGGGAACTGTGTAGCAATTTATAGAGCCTATTCCTCCAATAGCCATCTGGATTTTGGGCCTTGTGATAAAGGCAATAGGAGCTATTGCTCTGAATTGGCAGCATCCCCCGTGCGGTGAGGAAGCACATGTCAATTTACAGCACCTCCCCCTCCAATAGCTATCTGGATTCTGGGCTTTGTAGGGTGATGGGAGAAAGGAGCGCCTGCTTCAAGTCCAGCAGTGTATCCCCGATATCTCACTTTACATTTAAAAAAACACATAGAAATTCACTGAAAAACACACAAAGGTTAAAGGGATGTTATAGTTAGGTCAAAATGTCATTTAAAATGTAACGTTTTACAATTACAAAAAAACACTGAAATTTACCAGTTATGGTTGTCTCAAGTAACTCTAACTTGGGCCCCTGTCATGCACAATGTTGTTGTCAATGATGTCATTTCAGATGTTGCAATGATGTAATCAATGATGTCATAGAACATATCATGAGTGATGTGATATGTGAGGTAAACAGCAGTGCATGGTGAGGGTGCGAGTTATGGCTACTTTAGGGCACGAGTTATAGTTACTTGAGATAACTATAACTGGTGAATTTCATTGGTTTTGTTCATTTAAAATGTTATGTTTTAACCTTTGTTTGTTACAGCGAATTTCCAAGTTTTTTTAAAATGTGAAAAGATATAATTCCAGTTCCTAACTATAACGTACCCAAAACAATGCCAATGTTGGAACCATGGGGGGGGGGGGGGAGGGGGCTCATGGTCCCCACGGCCCCTTCCTGATCCCCAGCCAGCACCCATCCTGGGTGCGGCAGGAGCCGGTCCTGTTGCTTTGCTCTGGCGGGGGCAGTTTTTTCCTCTGTTTCTGCTGACTGGGAGCAAAGCTATGTTTCCTGACTGGGACAGTGAGGGCAGAGAATTACAAGTATATTCCTTGCCCTTACATTCTCCTGGGTGGGGAACAAGGCAGTGTACCAGAGGATGGGTTCCCTGGGACACTGTCACACTTCTGATAGGAAGGATGGGGTCCCTAGGGCCATTCTATGTCGCCGGGAGCAGGGACTTATGCCGCCTCCCTATAAAAACAACATCCCGGGGCCTTACGAAGGCTTGGGGAGGGGCCCTGCATGCCCCTCTCTAAAAATATTATTTCAGTCACAGGGGATGGGGTTCTTGGGGCCTTACAGAAGATCAGGGAGGGGGAGCATGCCCCTTTCCCCATAAAAAAAAACAAAATTGGCTCCAGGGAATGTGGTCCCCACAGCCCTTAAAATAGCTCAGGAAGAGGTATACCACGCCCCTCACCAGGCCTAGAGCGGCAGCGTATACCTATCCAGTGCCGGACATGTTTTTATATTCTTTTTCCTTGACTGGGGACTGAGTGTCCGAGTCCTAAAATGGCTGCTGCAGCATCTTTGCACTGATTTTGCAGAAGCCAACCAGATCTTATCTTTTTGTCTGTTAGATCAGTGGAGGAACCGCGCCCCTACATATTAATTTTAAACCTTAGTTACTCAAAAACTACTGAATGGATTTACACCACATCACAAAAGACATAGGGGGTCATTATGAACCCCGACGGTTCAGTCGCGCTGGCGGTCTTCTATTGACCGCCAGCACGGATCTCGGCAGTTAAAACCGCCGAGATCATAATGAGGGCCATAGTTTTTGGATCAAGATCCAGCTTTCTGCCAAATTTGGTGTAATTTGGTTCAGGTACATCTGCAGTATTGCTGTTCTGTTTTCCTATGGAGAATTGTACGGAAAAAATGTGTTTTGGGACACCACTCCTTTTTCTCTGCCCCTGCTTGACAGTCACCCTGAAACTTTCCAGGAAAGAGCTAAGGTAAATGAGACTTTTTTGAGGAATGTTTTAAAAAATTTGTCAAACAGAGCCAAAATTACTGGCAAAACTAAAATCAATTTCCTATGGAAAAATGGTCCTAACTTTTACTGGGGATCACCACTGGGATATGGATATATAGTAAGCAGGTACCCTGGTCCACCTTGCCAGGAATCCATTAAGTCTCAAAAGCTTGCTGAACCAATTTTGCATAATTATGGCAAGTTTATCTCTAACAGTGAACCAGGCCAAAACAAATATTACGGTATATGAATCACACAAAAAGAAACATACTTATTTTTACTGACAATAATAAAAAAGATTTACCACTGCATTGTAATTTCCATCTCTGGGTGTTTTTTTTCGAAGATACACGTCTAAAGCCGTTACGTTTGCAAGCAGTACTGAGGTCAAATTTTGTTTTGCCTACATGCTTGATATCAAACTTCTTAAGAAACTGATTATTTTTTATAATGCTAAATATTGTTCAACTGTTACCTAAGTTGCTGGTCTCTGGAGCACAAAGGAATACCTTTTTATACAAAGGGTAGAGAATGGCACTGCCACTTATTTTTGTCATGCAGAATTGGGGCTTGATTTTATCAGTGACCTAATTAAGCTCCAGACTCATTTACAATGGCTAAAGGTATGGATGCAAGAGGAGACCATACTTAACCTATTGTTTTATAAGATTATATTGAACTAGATAAAGCAGAAAGATTTAATGGCTGTCATATATCAAAGAAGTTAATTGTATTTAGCAAAACTCAGACTTGTATGACAAAAAAGAGAACCTCTATGCCAGCAATAAAATATATTCTAAAGTTATCCTTTACGGCCTTCTGTAATGCAAGGCGGACACATATTGAATCTTGGAAATATAGTCTTACACGAGAAGCTGATAAGCACCGCACCTCAGCATGCACTGAACCATTTATCACTTGGGTGTCAAATATGCAACATAGATTTTTTTTATCGACAAGGCTGCAGCTGAATACTGTACATTTTCTGGTTGCTTTCCCAGAGCTCAGTTCTTTTTTCAATAACTTCCCTGTCTGCTCTTGCAACTCTTCTTCTCAAAGCTCTATGCACTTTTTGTTTTTTGTAAATATTTTACTGTACTGAGAAAACATTACTTTGTATATATTTTAAGACAAGCCAATGTAGACAAGCAAAGTTTTTATTACAATCGCTCTCCTCACCCCATATTTGGTCTGTGGTAGAACTTATATACAAAGTGCAATACAATAGAAGGTCTTTTTATAACATAGGTGAGTGCACACCTTAAGCAGTGCTTAATTTGTAAATAAAAAGGTGCCAGTGCTAAAAGCTCTTCTCTTAAACATGCGGCTGCTTCAATTAAAAGTGCGAGCACATAATACTGAGGCAGCGTAATCCTGAAGCCATCTCGGGCCTCTTCAATCCATTAACAGCCACTCCCTGCCTCTTCAGCTCACTCTTGCAGCTTCCTGCTTTTCCCCTTTCAGACGCTTCTTCTTTTTTCTCTTCCTCTGTCTTTCCCACGTGTCTTTTGCTCACAGTAAATGCTTGAGACACGAAACTAAGCGCCGGCCCTCAGAAATAAGTGCCCGTGCTCAGCACCGGAAACAACAAGCACAAATTAAGCACTGGGTGGCAGATTCTTTTTATTTAATTGTATTACAAAGGATCTATTTTATACATTAAGTACTGTACTTTATATTACTGTGAACTTTGACAACCCAAGATTTTATAATTTTATCTAATGAATTGCTCTTGAGCCAGTTCGCATATTCCTTGTTCCTTGTTCCGATCATTTTAACTGCACTGTTATTTATTGTATTTGTTCTATAATTTAAGGTCACTTTTGAATGACCAAATAAAGTTTTATGTTGAAATATATTTTCAAATCACGTTTTTTTTTTTTTACCTCAACAAAGGTCAGCAAATCAGAATATATATTTAAAATCCAAAAAAGAAAACAGAAGGAAATAGAAAAACCCTACTTAGCAATTAAGAAGAGAACAACAATGAGATCATACAAATCGTATCCATTCACTAAAATAGGTCTACTATAGGGAAAAGCTTTTGAAAATGTAAAAATATTAAAAACCTATTTGTTTATTTTTGGGTGATAAAAATGAGGAAATGAAAGGCCATGCTTCGTTTACCATAAAGTTTCCATACCTAAGAAATACTGAAAGTAAAAACTGCTGTCACAGAGTTTACTGCTAGACAAATAAATACAACATGGTTGAATTCTTGTAGTCTTATTACAAGGAGTAGAAATATGATTATTAAAAGGTAATTTTCCCATGCTTCTATAACAACTCTTAGTGAAAGCACATTTGCTCTTAAAAGAACATATGCTATACCTTGTGGTCAAGCAACAGCTCAAGATATAGCTGTGATATTCTATTATCCGTGCTGAAACTGTAATCACTTTCTATTTGTCTCACTAAGGACAATCCTCTATATCATATTTCATAATAACCTTGGGGACCAGTTACTTCAATGTCATATTCAGCAGTCCTAATGTAGTTAATAAATAAGACTGGGAAGTCCAAAAAAGGTTAAGAGCACAAGTGGGGTTTTTACAAAAAGAGTAGTAAGCCTCACTGCGCTCAAAGATCGCCAATGCAATAATTCCCTCAGGCAATGCTTTAAAAAGTTAAGCAGCCGAAAACCCCAACAAATTTCTGTGGCCAATCGCAACATAGAGGAAATACAAAGACCTAGTTCTTTTTGCAAAACTTGAATAGATAACAGACAGTTCAAAGAACACAGTTTAAGCAAAATATTTATTTCCGTAGTTTTCATAAAGGATGAACAACTGAAATAATAGTTTTGATTACAAAGGCTGGGGGAGACTATGTTTAATAATGATTAAGTGATTAAAATGCCCATGGGCAAGTAAAGTGTAAAAGGGCTATAACACATTTGCAATGGATAAGGCCTTCCAGCTAATTACGAAGCATGGTGTTTATTACTAAAATCAGAGGAGCGTACTCTCCTGAGCTAAGAATACTGTGTCACAAATTTAATCTTTTCACATACTAATAACCACTTGAAAAGTATTTGCTTTCTATATTTCTTTTCCTAAATATAAACATCTTATTTCTGATGTATTCATTTGCTGAACATAATCTAAAACACACTGATGTAAATTGTTCATACAATTAAGGAGGCCTTTGTGGGTTAGATCAAAGATCACTGTATCATCTACATATAACAAGATGCATACTCTTGTTTAATTTGGGGTTGTCGCCCACTGGTTGATGTAACTTGTGTGGCAGATCATAGATGTAGAAAGAAAATAAAGGAAAAGGAAACTGACAATCCTGTGTCTGGTCATTATCTGTATACATTTTTGAAGAAAGACCAGGGTCCCCACTAAACAACACCAGGCCCCAGGTGAAGGTATGTAGCACAATATTGAGTTGCAACAGATCAGAAGGAGTCCAAGAATGTATTTCAAGATATAGCATCTTCCTGTAAGTCTAACCACAGCTCAACAGCACGTTACCTTTGTATAAAGACACCCAGTATATGTCTTTCTTTTTCTGTCACAACTCAATCAATGATGCTCTATTAATTGAAAATTAAGTACATTGTCATTCTCCTTCATGTTCCATGAAGCTACAGTAAAGGATATCCCTTCTGCCGCATTGTGCCAACTGCTATAATACACTTGTAATACGGCAGATGGGACATTTGCAACATTTATCATGGAGTATCCCATCTGCCAAAATGAGTCCCTAAATGGATTTGCAATGGAACGCAGATTAGAAAGACTTAGAAAAGCTTCATAAAAAGAAATCAGGTAATCTATAATTGAAGGGCCTCACAGACCTAAGTGTTTTGGATTTGCTGGGATATCATTATCTAAGCAGCCATTGACAATCAAACAGACCCATTTCTTCAAACACTATAGGGTAATTATTTCTTGCTTATCTGCTCTGGAGCCATTTGGGAATTGGGCAGAGGGAATTTTCTGCATTCCTTTCGCTCCGTACCACAAAAGATTTTTAACGCCTAGTTAGTTGCAATTCAGTTGCAATAATCTTTATCGTTCAGTTAGTTAAAATTGTGCTTTTATGTATCTCTGTTGAGTCATCCGTCATTACATATGAAACATTTAGCATTCCTCTGCACCAAGACTGGAATACGAGAATAGCACAAGTCAAAAACCCTGTCAACCTTATTGTAGCAAATACTCAAATATCATGCTTAATGCTCTGGCTTGGTGTCAATTTCATCGCACAATAAATACTGAGCCAGAAAATGAAGATGACTGGCATAAGCCATGACAGGGTTAGTGAGACAATTATTCGTACAAATTCTCTAAGAAAAGTGCCTGGAGCATTTACATGATTACAATGTCCCAGCAAGTACTCATAGTAAAATATGTGTGATACTTTCACTTCAGATCAATTTCATCACAATGAAAAGTACTGAGCCAAAAGGAGAATATAACAGGGCATAAACCATAGTAAAATTAGTGGTAGAAAAACTTTAAAAACAGTGCTTAATGCTTTGATTTCGTTCCAACATAAAATAAGAAGACTGCGCCCACAAAAGAAAACAACAAGTCATAACGGGTCACTAGTGTTAACACTGGAGAAACAGGAGGAGCGTTCTGCGTGCAAGTCGATGTTAAGTCTTGTAAATAAAAAGTAGTTAGTACTTAAAATAAAGAACCAAAACTAACACTAAGGGCAACAGAGGGTGTGTGCTGATTACTTATAGGTGGTAAAACCCTGCAAGAGGAAAGTGCATACTTTTGACTGCTAAATTGATTGGTGCCCTGCAACATATATAATTAACAACGATGACCTCTCTATATGCTGGCTCAATATTTACTAAACTAATGTCTCAATCAATTTGCAGGGGAAGCCAGATCGTACTAAGGAGTACTCCTTTATAATTCTATTGTTGCTAATTGTAATTCGGCAATAATCATACACTTAAGAAAAGTCCCTCAAAATATTGTGCCCTCTCCCTGAAGACAAACTATAATCGCTTGCTGACACATACAAATACCATTACTAAAAAAAAAAACTGTCTCAGCATACCTTTTCATTCCGTCATTAAAGCTGGACAACTACATATAATGTGGCAAATGTCTTCCTTTTAGGTAACTGCAGGCTCGACAAGTAGCCTCTTTGGAGCACCTCTTCTAAACAGGGGAGTTAAAGTGGGTAAAGATTTCACCTAGCCGGAAATGCAGCAATTTGAGCTTGGCCTTTAACCTAAGCAGGTCCCCTAAATATGATTGGGGTTTTAATAGACCATACAAGCCTATCATCATCCAAGCACAAGATCTCTTAGGCAGCTTTATCATTGAGATGAAATCTTTTTGTCAATGTAATTTGACTCTGTTAAAAGCTGTTGCAAAATAGTTGAGGCAGAGTGTTCCTCGGCCTCAAAGGTGGTTAGAACTAGGTTTAGGTAGTTGTGAGCCTGGGAATTCCTTTGATTGTTTATGGCCTGCAACCCAATGCTACTTAAGGTGGAACTTGATTCACTTTTTAACTTGTAACAAAGTTTCAAATAAGCACCAAGGCTGCTTACATTATGCTTCCGAAGGCCAAACTAAAGTCGAATTTGAGCTAACAAGGCATGACAATGGAGATTAAACACACATCGGTATGTCCCTGTCACAGCTTTATCAAATATTTTGTCAGGTCTTCCTCTCAAAGCCTACACTCCAAAAGTAAGGTACATGCTTAGCAGCCATAACTTGAATACGTGGCTGGGGAGACATTTGTTTTAAAGAATTTCTTAGAAAGCAAAATACAGCACTTACAGCTTTATTTCTCTTTTGAATAGCACTGCACGGATTAGTAAAGGCACCTCTCAAATCAAAGATTACGCCCAAATATTTGTACTCCGATACAGTTTTCGAAACTGAGCTGTCAAGATGAAAAATTGGTGGCAGGCATCTTTTTGTGGTCACTAGCATAGTTTTTGTTAAGGTTAACTTCATCGGCACCTGCTATTGAAACTATTTCAAAGACACATAAACTGTACATATGGCTTAAAAATAACTATTTAACTTATCCATGGAACTATCTGTGATTATTTCTGGCAGTGCTTGCATTTTATCTATGGATTGGTTTTGTGACGGTTTTCTTCTTGGTTATAAATGGTCATTACTGTGGATGAAGTCTTAACTCCATATCTTTCCTTAAGGTCCGAAGAGATTTGTCCCTTGTGAACATTTCAGCAGTACTGATTCCTGATGGGATTTTGTGGGATAAAGTTCCATTTGATATATAGAGGCCTACTGGGGTCATTCAAATTCCATGCGTTTTCAAAATTTCAATGACTGATGTAATTACACCTGGTGTTGTATCTGATGATTGGGATGTCCAGACAGTTGATTCCATGTTAACTGAAATGAAGGACTACACTGTATTTGAAAGTGATGATGTGTACACCAAAACAAAGATTTATGGGGAAATGTTCTGCTGTAACAACCGAGGATATTACTACCTGCATCTTGCAACTAGACACGGATCAGTATTCAATTACACACAGTGGAAACACTGTTCAACTCTACCTGTGGGGAACTCAAAACATTATACAGATAAATTCACTTATTTTTCGGGGCATGAACCAAAAATCCAGTCATATAATTTCAAGTTACCACCTTCTAAAATTCGGAAAATTTTGCTAACTAACACAAAGTTAATTTATTCAGATTCCTTTGTTTCCCGTCTTGCAATTGAAGGTTACGAATACTGGAAGAACAATATTGATGTAAAGAGTGTATGAGGAACACAAGATTGGCAAATTTAGGGTAGGGAAGCTTTATTTAGAGCGTGCCTTATTCCTGTACAAATGATCCTTTTTAAATGACACAATTCAGCAGACATCCTGTCTAGGGTTAGCAAAAATGAAGAAAATGAATGTGTCCAGCATCCCCACACCGGCAAAATTCACTAATTGACAGTCTTTTCTCAATGTCACAGAGGAAGAACTAGATGCAAAGGTACAGGCTGGTACCTATAACTCTTCACTTTCTAGTTCCTGCGGGAGGTTATTATGACCAATAGGCACAAATGGATGTCAGGCACGTTTTGTGAATTCCTAGGCGGGTTTCAAGATTAGCTTTCCGGACCCTCGCTTTGTCTCGGGCCGACAAAGAGGTATAGTTACAACATACAGTGTGGGTAAACTGTGCCAACAATGGCTACAGAGTAACATCTTAGCAGCAGTTAAAAAACATCTTAACATTCTTTCTGAAAATACTGACTTACATGACTTCTTGTTAGGTCCAAGAAAGCCACGCTTCAAACGATTTATGCCATGTACAATGAGATCTGGAACTTTCTCAAATAGAAGCTGCTGCGCATTTAAAGCAGATAAAGAAAATTTGGAAAAAGGCTTTAGCTGTTGTCGTCAAAGACATGAACACTCTGTCCAACAGGATTTATTCCCTTAATAACAGTGTCATCTGCGATTGACATCATTCAGAATGACATGTCCATTTAACACAATGGACAAAGTCAGCTGCGTTCCATCATGCAGTTAGGTTGGACACTACAGATTCTGAAAAATGGCCTCGTTCCTTGGAAGTACATTAACGGTAATTACTTGTTTGCTGCTTTTAATTTATCAAGGGAACAACAGACAATGGCTAAAAGAGAATCTAGTTTCACCATGCTTCACATAGAAAAGCTGGAAAAGTTGCCTTTCACAGTTGTGGAGAGTCCATCAAGAGTATGGCTCTTACATGGCATTATAAATCTGCCCATTTCCGCTTTTCATATTTCGAAATGCTTGAAACATCTTGCCGTGGGCAGATACGAGCAGCTAGGCGATCGCTATATTAAAGAAAAGTGGGAGTTGCCCTTTGAATATAAGTGTCTGAACGGCGAAACTGAGGTCTTTCTTAGCGGAAGTGAATGCAAGACTTCTGTTAGTCATTCAATGATTTGCAAACAGGTGTCCCTTCATGACCTTTGCAATGCAGAGTTTGTGAACTTGGCCTGTTTTCAGAAAGGTACTCCCGTCCCTTTGATTCAACCAGCATTTCATGAACTTTCAAATGGAAGTTATGTGGTGCTGAGCAACCAAAGCTGTTGCAGTATGCGACGAGGAATTGTCTACGCAATATCAGTCTCTAAGGTCGTAACCTGCTGCAGATATGTTTTTTTCCCACCCACACAAGAGATAAGAGTAGCAGAAATGTGGCCTCACATTAATACTACTAATGTAAAATATGACAAGCTGAGCAGACTAAAAGCGCTACTGTTCCAGAAACAAGTTGCATCGGCTAGAGAGATGTATGCACTCCAGATAGCAAGATCATCAGCTGAGATACAATCCCTATTAAATACAAATACCCCAAGCACTTCGGAGATCTGGTATCCAGAATTTTCACTGCTCAAGCACTGAGGGGACTGTCCATTTCTTTAACGAAGTTGGGTCTGGATTTGTGTCCATCTTCCAGACTGTCTTTGGAGTCATTCCTTCAGCCATCCATTCACTCTCTTCCAGTGTGTTTGGCGGCTTTCCTTTGACTTTGGCATTGATCAGTGGGATACTACTGCTGTTGTTCCTGATACCCAGTGGTTGTGCTTTCCCAGCAAAGCGGAGTGATGGAGCTACTACCACCCGCCCAACTGTGTTGTGATCGCATGGTAGTTTTTTGGTGCTCCGTTGCTGGAAGAACTGGAGCATGATTGGTCATTGTGATTCTGACCAGTCATTTGGTGTGTGCAACCGGTCTTTCACTGCACCTGGTGCCTCTTCAAGCATTTACCTTCGGTGTGTCTTGCTGTTTCACCTGTGCTTCCTGTGGACAAGAACTGCTGATGTTACCGATGAGGGTTCATTCACAGTCGTGCCCCATGAGACTGAGGCTGATCCGCGAGGCCACTTAACAAGCTGCCCTTGGTGGACTGTCTGGCTCCTTTGGGCACTTTAGATGGTGCTGCTTTTGCGGGAGATCCTGCATCTTAAACTGTTGCACACTACTGCTCCGTGGATCCATCTTCCAATCCTGTCATTGATCTGACATCTGACAATGTGGCTTCTTTCTTGGATGCCTTTCCCATTGATGGCTTCGAAGAATTCTTCAAGATCATGACTACTGTTAGATGAATTTGACCATTGGCCTATACTTAAGTTTGCAAGTTTAAAGTTTGCCAACATTGCCTTTAACTTTGGCCTGCTGTGCTTGTCATGGTCGACATTGTGTCTGTTTGTATGTTTTAGCTGTTTTTAACAAGTTTTTAATTAGCCTTCAGTTATGTTTCAATATGGTTTTAGCTTGTTTTTAGTTCAGAGCATTTTTGCTTGGGTTCATTTGCTGTCTTTGGCATCGTTAGTATGGCATCATACTTGTTCTGGCAGTGGGGAGAGTGTAGTGGATCCTATTTAGTTGTAATGGGAATCAGAAGTTAGCTTAGCCTTTTGGCTTGCAGGCCTGTGCCCCCGTCACCTAGTGACTTTTAACCTACTTAGCTTGCTTTGTTTTAGCACATTTAATTAATTCTTCCAAGATGGCTGCCATGATTATAACTAGGAAGACTGCATTTACTAAACGGTGTAGGCCGACCTTGGTGTAACTAATCAAAATGACATTGTCGGCATACAGCATATGATAAGTGTGAAATCCAGACATCAGGGGAGAGTGTCAGTTGACACTATTGAGAACAGTTGACAGCTTTGCTAAATACAGATTCAAAATAAGCAGAGCAAAAACACGCCCTTGTTTTAGGCCATTTCTTATTGATATTTTCTTCTAAGTCGAAGCACCTGTGCCCAGCCTTACCCTTGTCTATGTGTTGGTGTACAACAGCTGGATGGCCCCTAGATACATCAGCTGTTAGGTTGTCCATGTAGAACATGACTAGCTTGTTCCTTTTCTAACACTTTGGAGACAAAAGTTAATATAGATCTCAACCAATGTTCTCTCTAATTACTTTCCTCTTTGTGCAGTAAGAGATGCTTGTGAGTGACCTTTTTGCGGGTGTGTGCGGAGTATAACAAGGAGTCACTATACAGGAGGTCAAAGTAGGCGAGATACCCTTTCATATGGGGTAGGAGGAGAAAAGTGAGATAGAAGGAGGATCCATTATGATTTTATGTTTTAAAACTGGAAGCAATGCAGCCGTTACTTTGTCCTCTGTTGTGTCTCATAGGTAGCACAATTTAGAGCCTTATTTTTAGCGGACTCAGCACTAATTTTATTTAAATTTAAGGCTAAACCCCATTGCAGCACACAATTGCTTTGATAGGGAGACCGACTGAATGACTTCGCTCTGGCACAGTGATTCATTGCCGGAGGTGAGGAGAAAGAGGGTTCCCGAAGTGGGAAATGATAGGGATTGAGCACCTGAGTGATATCTAGAGGGACCGGGCACTGCTCCAATTTGAAGCTCTCAGTCAGGAATATGCCCTGGTTACAAATGAATGCTAAAGATACTTGCAGTTGGATCATGCCTTCAGGGAACATCTAAGAGAGGGTGAGGAGGTACCAGAGCCCTACTCATTGGAAGACAGGATATTGACTGAGCCGCTCCCTATGAAAGGGATTTCCATAATAATAAAAAATTGGTCAACAATGCACCGGACCCGTTAGTTCACCCGAGGGCGGCATGGGAGGAAGATGTGGGAGATCTTAATTATGAGGATTGGGGAGAGGCCCCGCAGGCCCCACGGAAGATAGCAATATGTGCCAACTTCCGGCTGGTACAACCCAAGGTGTTGCATAGATCAGATGACCCCTCAACACTGCTGTGCAAGACAGGCAGGGCATCCACACCCATGTGCCTGAGAGGCTGCAACGGGGAGGGCTCCTTCTTCCATATACTATGGGAGTGTCCAGTTATTCAAGCTTATTGGTCCCATGTTGTACAGGTGATGTCCCGGGTTTCCAAGGTAGTGATTCCTCACCAAATGGCTGATACTGGATATCTGGGGGGGAGCAGAGCATTCCAAGATATCAAGGGATATGGTTGAGATTGGCTGCTGGCATAGCTAAACGTAATATAGCCAGAACACTCCACTGGCGCAGACTGGACATCAGACTTGGACTGGTGTGGGATAGCTTAGAAGGTTGTGTACAGGGGTAGGGGTTGCCCACACAAAGGGGAGAAGGTATGGGGAGAGTATAGGGGTTGAGGTGTGTGGAGGGACAGCAGGATACTTAAAGGGAAGGATTCACCATGAATCCTGGTTGGATTGTATCATGTTATGTGGGCCGCAAAAGCACCCTGGTGCATCAATGGAGAAATCTGACGTTACGACATAGCTTTGCTGAATTGCCTAACTCTGGGTGGAAGCAATATTTGGCAGTCCTGTTGTATACCCATTCACTAGTTAAATAAAAAGAATTAAAAAAAACACCTGCTTGGATAATTTGCAAATTTGTTCTGATCACTGAAAAAAAGGTTATCTGCATATGCAGAGGAAGTCGGAAAACACACCTTAATAATCTGCTATTAAACATCTAATAAACACGTAACCCTGCAAGAGTATTTCGATCTAAGGTTTTTTAAAGATCTTTTGGAAGATTTTTTGCACTCTCATATACAAATAACATCTAAAATATCTTTAAAACAAAGAAGTTAAGAATGATACATCTTACAAGTTAGTTGGTTGGAACTACGTTAGAAGAAATGCTAGGCAATGTGAGCAGAAGCTGCAGTACGCTGTTCTGTTACTAAAGCTCACTTGCTCTCATTAATACAAGCCATGTCTTTTCTACGGAAGAACTGCTGAAATGTGGCTTAAAACTGTGACATAAGAAGAGGTATACAGGGCCGGCTTTAGGGCGGTGTGACTAGTGCAGCTGTTCCTGGCGCTGACCTGAGGTTGGGGCACTGTTTAAAAATATCACGATTTAAAAGCAGTCCTGCAGGATCCTTGTGTACCCAGCAATTTTCAAGGAACAATAAAAATGTCAAGATAACTGGTGATTAATGTTCCTGCTGGAGAGAGATCTTTGTCATGGTGGGATGAATCAAAACTGCCACTAGACAAAGAGGGATAATGTGCCTACTGCAAAGAGCATGTACCATGCAGCTCACAGAAGTGTGAGTGAACTATGTAGCGCTATGAAAAAATGAAATGCATGTCACAGAGGAGCTCTGGAGAGATGAAGGGCACTGTCGGAGGGTGGTAGTGAGGGAATTCATGGAGAAGGAAGTAATTGGAGGGTGCCAAAAAAGGCTGTTGCACCATGTGCCATCAGTGCTAAAGCCGGCATTCCCTACTAAGTAGAAAAGCCAAAAAGCAAACGTTACAGTTATTTCCTACAGAGAAGAGGAAAGGTGGAGTAGGGAAACACTGCTTTTTTTCGCCACAGAAGAGACAGGCAGTGTAGTTGCATTATTTACTACTGAACCGAGAGGTGGCAAAGGGAGAGACTGAAAAGTTCTCTGTAGAACTGTCATGATCATATGCACAAATGACATTGTTTAGCTTGTCCAATATGCTCACAGGGAAGGAAACATGAATCGCTGTTCGGCGGCATCCTCCCCCTAAACATCAGCTGATAGAAATAGGAAGTCAGATTAAATAAAAGATCAGCCATCATCAGAACTTCTATGTTCATCTCTGCCTAGAGTGTCCACTGAACACAAAGTTTTTCTATGGAAATGCTTCGCTTTGTGAAACCTTGTAGCTGTTTGCCACCAGAAGCCTGGCTTGTCAAAGTGGGATCTGAACCAAAATTGCACATTCCTGATGTAAAGAAATCATTAACCCCGGCCCCATGATGTACTGCTGTAAAAAAATTGTTGTCTGTAGATTTTCTTTTTGATTTGTGTTTTTACATTATTAGAGAAGAAATTTAGCTTGGGTAGACATTGCTGATCCGGGTTGAATTTTTCTGGACGACATTTTTAAAAAAGGTGGATGCATTGCAATGTTGATGTAATATTTCAGGAACCATGAGACCTACTGTAGTGAAAATAAGTATGTATGACCACTGACTTTGTGTTTTACCTCTGTGCATATTAGTTGTTCAATGTTCACCAGCTGCAGATTACAATTTGTATTCAGTTTAGCTGCCTATTGGCTTCATCGTGGCGTTCGACATTGCAGTTGAGACATTGCAGATGAGCTGTGTTTTTCCACATGGTAAACTAAGCTTGTGTTTTTCGTATTTTCTCTCACCGAACATGAAAGCATGATGAGGAACGCATTTTTTGTGTTTTTCTTTAGTGCAGAAAACAGTCTGACCTTGAGGGGCTTGTCTCGAAACGCTGGCTAGCTTTCGACACATTCCTGTCAAGGTTTACCTAAACAAGCCAGCATGTTTTGAATATTCACATCTGAGAGGGAAGGCCTTTTAGAAGGCTTTTCCCATAATTATTTAATCTATAAAAGGTGTCCCTAGGTAGCAGCAAGGGGAATTTTCTGACACTTCAGTCAGGAGAGGACGTCAACTGCCTGACCTCCCGTGAGGGTGGAAAAACTCTTCCTCCCAGTTGAACAGGGGTCATCAACTTGCTGGCATGAGAAAGATGAAAAGCGGTGATCTGCCCTACCGTGATGAATTATGACTTTATTCTGTGCTTGGCAGTTATGCTATAATATAAACACATATATTTGCTGTGTACATTGCAGTTGAGAATCACTTTGATATATTTTCCTTCCATTGCTGTGACTACTTTTAAACGTGTGCCTCCAACCCACTAATCTCCTCTCTCAGGAACCTCGTGGTGAAGTAATAATAAATGTCTTCTTTAAACTAAGAAGTGCATTCCAGAGATTTTTGTCAGCTCGGTCATTACTGAAAGCAAAACACCTACATACTTTATTCTGGTGTCCAAACAGTGGTTTTGGGGGTCAAGTTGTCTTATGGAGATAAAATAACTCCTCAGAGTAGCCCTTCCACCAGTTTGAAAAATGGCGGCTGTAACAGAGGAAGAAGAGACATATATAGAAATGAAACAAATAATAATGTTTTTTAATCCTTTTATGTATACGCCAAACAATGTTTACGATTTGAATATGAAAAAAATGATGTTTATCACTGCTGTTTTAGACACATTTTCATAGTTCAGTTTATTTGTTTCAGCAATCGCTTGTGGTACATTTGCAGAATGTTGAACATTTGAGAAGAGCATATTGACAGGGACATCTTTTTGTACCACAGGTTTTGCAAGTACATGTGTACGTGTACGTTCTGCGGGTAGAGGCTTTAGAAATGTTGTAGGTTTTAGCACCCCATCAGTATGGCCCCACCCAAATTCACACGGATCTTTCTTTTCATATGCATGATCCAAAACATTTATACATCTTCTGATCAAGTGGAGCACTCTTTTAATGTGTCAAGCACAGAATATGACGGTGGAAGGTCACTTAGTGGGACTGATCTCTTTAACTCACTGTACTGAAGATTGTCAAATGTGTGACAGTCAGAACTCGTTTTACACACACACACACACAGTATTTTTCTACGCAATCTTCTTCTGTCTCAGCAAATCCTTTTAGAAACTTCGCAGGTTCCGCAGTTAAAGATCCAAGCTTTGTTCCAGTGTTGCTCATAGTGTCATCACCCGTAAAAATATGTGCCTTGATAAGAACACTGGGCATCTCTGGGTCAAGATTCTTGTTCAGAACAAGAAGCAGGATCAAGTGTCTTTCCTCGCCTGTTCCATAACGTATCCATAACTCTGACAATCCGTGACTTATGAACATTGCAGCAAATCTAAGTTGCACAATAATAACATTTGTGTCATTTGACAGTACAATGACTCGAGTGGAACCATTTTGAACAGCCTACTGAACATGTGGCACAACACGAAGGTCAGCTTTCTCCAATTTAATGGCAAGTTCTTGAAAAATATTTACCTTTTGAAAATATCTTTGCAGGCACCAACTCCTAATTGACAATCATTCCACTTGCAATGATTAGAAATTCAGTGTTCACTGAAGTATCAGCAATGTTTTGGCGAGATAACATTTCCAAGTTCATTTTGTTCGATGCTGATGACCAAAATTTATCAAGTTGCACAGGTAAGGGAGTTGAATTTTTGATGCAGGCAAGGTCATTTGTTCCACTTGTAGACATTTGTCTGGTTCTCTGACATTCTTTCGCACATAGTTCAAGATATCGGTCAAAGACAATGTGCAGTTCTTGCAAAGTGCACACTGACTTTGACATTTGTATAACAGTCTGAACAACCTCTCTGAAGTTTTGCATGGATGAAATCTTGACCATTGGCAATTGTGACATAGTTCACAACAACAGCAGTTTTCAATGATGACACCTTTTCAAATTGAAATTCTTCAGGTGAAAGTTTTTTCGAGCTCTTGTACAGATTTGTGCTTCACTGGTTTGGTTGCAGTATCTCCATCAAATAATGCGTTTGTTGGAAGGAGATCATGCAACAGAATGTCCTAGATATATTCACTGCTTTCTTTTGCTACATCCATCTATCTATGTTCTTGTGAAAGTTGCTTTTTTAACCTGTTTTGTAGTGGTTAGTTGGAAGAAATTCTTACAATGCCAATTAAAGTGTGGACATTCAGCTTTAATGATCATGTCAACCAGCTTTTTCTCTTTCAATACAAATCTATCCTGCTTCAGTTCTGCCTATAGTTTTGATACATGTTGCAGAGCATTGGGTAGATGTGTCTTTTTAGCGTTATCCACATATTGTTTGGTCATGACGTTTTTTAGACGCACAGGCTCAGTCATTTCAAAGGGGTCTCCTTGCTGCTGCATGCAATGAAGAAGGCTTTCAATATGTTTATTAAAACATTCCTCTCTCTTTCCCACAAGTTTGTGGTGAGGAACAGTTTCACAGTGGTCCATTAGTTTTGAATTTGTCATCTCTTTGAAAAAATTGCAACTAGAAAGGACTTCATGATAAACTAGCTGCCACTGAGCAACATATTAACTTTTACGTGTCTGACCAAAAATTTATTTGTAGCTTTTCTGTGATCTCTGGATTGTCTGATCCAGATTCATGTCAGGAGCCACAGCATTGAACCTTCTCTCTCTGTCTTTCACCACAAAATGTCTTTGGGTGAATGTTCTGTAGAAGTACGTTTTTTCCACCTCTAGCTTCTTCACTCTTTCCAAATACCAGGACCCATACCTCAGGTAGTTTATGCAATTAAATTTGCAAAACACAGTAATCAGTGACTTGACAATCTTTACATGCAGCTCCCAATCATCTTCCCAATCAGCATGTCCCAAGTTTTTCACTAGAGCTATCATGTGTAAAACATTTCCCTGCACTTGCAAAGTTCTGATTTTTCTTCACATTGTTTGACAAACTCTACAAATTTGTTTTTCAGGTTTTCTGATTTTGAGCTAAGTGTATTGGACATTGCCTGGCTTTGCATTATGCCTTTTGATTGAAGTACACCCTGTACCTTGTTCACTTCTGAGATAAGATATGCAAAACCTAATTTGTTATTTTTGTTCCAGAAAGTATTCCAACGCAATGTTTCTACAGCCCCAGATATGAGCATACCTTATAACAAACTAATATAATGAGTTCCGCTCAATACGGACTGGACAGCTTTGCTTCCAAAGATTTCAACCTCAATAAGCGCATCGTCTATGCCACATCCACTGAGATGACTTCTTGCACCCCGCAAGACAACTTTTGTCATGTGGAAAACACCCATCATTGGATAAATATCATCAAATTCTACTGGAGTACTCATAACAAATGTCAGCTACAATACAGAAAACACCTTCATAGCAGAATATTGGCAGATAGGCTGGTCTTAACATGAGCATGCCCATCTTGAATTTTTTTTTTAGAGCTAAGTAGTTTTGTGACTGGAGATAGTGTTACTAGTAAAAACCCAACTTTCTTCAGTGGGACGATATTCTGGGAGATCAGAGCATATATTCCAGCCCACGGAGGAACTTGCTTTTCTTCATCCTTCAGTCTGCACCAAAGAAGGAATATAAAAAATTCAGTTAAATCAGTTTTGTGGACCACAGCATCAGGAAGAAGAAGATCCATGTCCTCAGCTGCCATGCCCTTCCCCCCCTCAGGTGCCAGGCCTTTTTTTGGCTATTTGGGGCAGTTCGTTCTTAGGTCCTCATAACTTTTTGTCTATGTAAGCTACCAACGCCAAATTTGAGTCCTTTTTTCCAACATCCTAGGGATTCTAGAGGTACCCAGAGTTTGTGGGTTCCCCTGAAGGAGACCAAGAAATTAGCCGAAATACAGCAAAAATCTTTTTTTTTTTTTTTTTAAATAGGAAAAAAGGGCTGCAGAAAAGGCTTGTGGTTTTTTCCCTGAAGATTGCAACAACAAAGGGTTTGCTGTGCTAAAATTACCAGCTTCCCAGCTTTCAGGAACAGGCAGACCTGAATCAGAAAAACACATTTTTCAACACAATTTTGGCATTTTACTGGGAAGTACCCCATTTTTACTATTTGTTGTGCTTTTAGCCTCCTTCCAGTTAGTGAGAGAAATGGGTGTAAAACCAATGCTTAATCCCGGACAGCTAAACATTTCAGAAAAACAGATGAAATTCTGAATCTCGCAAGGGGTCATTTGTGTAGGTCCTACAAGGTTTAACTACAGAAAACTAACGGCTGAAATAAAAAATAATGAAATTGAGGTGAAAAAAAACAGCCATTTTATTTCACGTTTTACTCTAACTTTTTACCTTGCAATGGGTTTTCATTTTATACCGGGTCTACAGCAATTCATTTGGTGAAATATAATGAGTGAAAAATAGGTGTTAGACCTGACAGCCTTAGGGTGGTCACCCCTAACTTTTTGCCTCCCTCCCTCCACTTTTTAAATAGTGTTTTTGCTGGTTTTAACACTGCACACTTTACCACTGCTAACCAGTGCTAAAGTGCATATGCTTTCTCTCTTTAAACATGGTAACATTGGATCATACCCAACTGGACTGTTTAAATTACTTATAAGTCCCTAGCAGAGTGCACTATATGTGCCCAGGGCCTGTAGATTAAATGCTACTAGTGGGCCTGCAGCACTGATTGTGCCATCCACTTAAGTAGCTCCTTCACCTTGTCTAAGGCCTGCCATTGCAAGGCCTGTGTGTGCAGTTTCATTGCCAATTCGACTTGCCATTTAAAAGTACTTGCCAAGCCTAAAACTCCCCTTTTTTTATATATAAGACACACCTAAGGTATACCCTAGGTAACCCATAGGGCAGGGTGTTGTGTAGGCAAAAGGCAGGACATGTACCTATGTAGTTTACGTGTCCTGGTAGTGTAAAACTCCTAAATTCGTTTTTACACTGCTGTGAGGCCTGCTCCCTTCATAGGCTAACATTGGGGCTGTCCTCATACATTGTTTAAGTGGTAGCTGCTGATCTGGAAGGAGTAGGAAGGTCATATTTAGTATGACCAGAATGGTGATATAAAATCCTGCTGACTGGTGAAGTTGGATTTAATATTACTATTTTAGAAATGCCACTTTTAGAAAGTGAGCATTTCTCTGCACTTAAATCTTTCTGTGCCTTACGATCCACATCTGGCTGGGTTTAGTTGACAGCTCCTTGTGCGTTCACTCAGATACACCCCAAACACAGGATACTCAGCCTCACTTTCATACATATGCATTTTGAATGGGTCTTCCTGGGCTGGGAGGGTGGAGGTCCTGCCTTCATACATAGGACTGCCACACCCCCTACTGGGACTCTGGCAGACAGGATTGAACTGAAAGGGGACCTGATGCACTTCTAAGCCACTCTTTGAAGTCACCCCCACTTCAAAGGCACATTTGGGTATATAAACGGGGCCTCTGCCCCTACCAACTCAGACACTTCCTGGAGAAGAAACTTGTAGCCAGAACCTGCATCCTGCCAAGAACTGCCTGGCTGCTCAAAGGACTCAACTGACTGCTTTCTGTGAAGGACTGCTGCCTTGCTTTTGCCCTGTTGCCTTGCTGCTCTCTGGCTGAGGTGAAGAAGTGCTCTCCAAGGGCTTGGATAGAGCTAGCCTCCTGTTCCATGAAGTCTCAAGACCAAAAAGACTTTGGGGGTTATTACAACTTTGGAGGAGGTGTTAATCCGTCCCAAAAATGACGGTAAAGTGACGGATATACCACCAGCCGTATTACGAGTCCATTATATCCTATGGAACTCGTAATACGGCTGGTGGTATATACGTCACTTTACCGTCACTTTTGGGACGGATTACCACCTCCTCCAAAGTTGTAATAACCCCCTTAATCTCTCCAAGAAGGACTCCTTGTGCGGTGAAATTCAACGCACAGCCTGCCAGAAACGACGCACAGCCTTCACCGCGGTGAACATTTCTCGCACACTGAACCAGAACGACGCAGCCCGACTTTGCGACATGAAGATCGACGCAGCACCAGTGTATCGACCGGAAATTCGAC
This sequence comes from Pleurodeles waltl, assembly GCF_031143425.1. Classification (NCBI taxonomy): domain Eukaryota; kingdom Metazoa; phylum Chordata; class Amphibia; order Caudata; family Salamandridae; genus Pleurodeles; species Pleurodeles waltl. The sequence continues at coordinate 559,440,983 of NC_090451.1, forward strand.
GCACGGCCCACTGAAGCAACGACCTGGAACAACACAGCCAGACTTCCAGAGAGGAGTGGACGCAGCCCCTGCCGTGCGGTAGAAATTTTGACGCAACGCCCACCGAATTGACACAGCTCCTGTGACTGCATCCTGCCAGCGCAGGAAATCCAAGCACTGTCCCGTGGGCATCTGAAAACCCTGCAACCTGAAGAGGAGCCACGACTGAGCACCGGAAATCGACGCACAGCCGTCCCTGCGTGAAAACCAAACGATGCATCACTGTGTGCGGCCCAAGAAATTGATGCACACCTCTTTGTTTCCACGCTTCTCCTCCTCAGCGGTTCTTTGCGGAGATTTTTCATGCGAACCAGTTACTTTGTGCTTGAAAGAGACTTTGTTTGCTTTAAAAAGACTTAAGACACTTTATATCACTTTTCAGTGATATCTCAACATTTACCTATTGCATTTTTATCGTTTTTGACCTGCATTTATCCAGATAAATATTATATATTTTTCTAAACACTGTGTGGTGTATTTTTGTGGGGTTATATGGTGTTATTGTATGATTGATTGCACAAATACTTTACACATTGCCTTCTAAGTTAAGCCTGACTGCTCAGTGCCAAGCTACCAGAGGGTTAGCACAGGATAATTTGGACTGTGTGGGACTTACCCTGACTAGATTGAGGGTCCTTGCTTGGACAGGGGGTAACCTGACTGTCAACCAAAGACCCCATTTCTAACAACAGGTATCAAGAAAACCTTTGTATTTCCAAAATGGGCACAAGATAAGGTGTTTAGAAGCAGTGGTTATTCGCACCTCTCTAAATTCTGGGGTCCCCATTCTAGCATGTGAATTACAGGGCATTTCCCAAATAGAAGTCTTTTTTACACACTGTCTTACATTTGGGGGCAATAACACTTATTCTGCTATTCTGTGTTCCCCCAAGTCTCCCGATAAAAATGGTACCTCACTTGCGTGGGTAGGCCTAATGCCCACGACAGGAAATGCAACATGGACACATCACATTTTCCCAAAGAAAACTGACGTGTTTTTTGGAATGTGCCTAGCTGTGGATTATGGCCTCAAGCTCAGCCGGCAACTAGGAAAACCTACTGAACCTGTGCATTTTTTAAAACTAGACACCTAGGGGAATCCAAGATGGGGTGACTTGTGGGGCTCTCACCAGATTCTGTTACCCAGAATTCTTTGCAAACCTCAAAATTTGGCCCAAAAAAACACTTTTCCCTCACATCTCGGTGACAGAAAGTTCTGGATTCTGAGAAGAGCCACAAATTTCCTTCCACCCAGCTTTCCCCCAAGTCTCCCGTTATAAAGGGTACCTCACTTGTGTGGGTAAGCCTAGTGCCCGCGAAAGGAAATGCCCCAAAACACTATGTGGACACATCAAAATTATCAAATACTAAACTACCTGTTTTTGCGGGGGCACCTGCGCTTTTGGTCCTAGGCTCAGCAGCCATCTAGGGAAACCTACCAAACCCAGACATTTCTGAAAACTAGACACCCGAGGGAATCCAGGGAGGTGTGACTTGCGTGGATCTCCCAATGTTTTCTTTCCCAGAATCCTCAGCAAATCGCAAATTTAGCTAAAAAAAAAAAAAAAGCACATTTTTCCCACATTTCAGTGTGGGATCACCGGACCGGGACAAATCTCCTACTACGCAACGTTCCCCTGAGTCTCCCGGTAAAAATGATACCTCACTTGTGTAGGTGGGCCAAGTGCCTGTGACAGAGAAGAGCCAAAAACATGTCGCAAATAAGGGGGAACCAAAGCGGGTCCAAAAGGGCAGTTTGAAAAAAAACATTTTTAGGCTGACAAGTGGGGCAGAATTATAATTTGTATAGATGCGACAATGCTGGGTGGTAGGAATTTTGTGGATTCCTGCAGATTCTGGAAGGTTCCATCACAAAAATGTGGAGATAATTGCCCCATCTGCCCACTGGCAGAACAACTTTGGACCCATTTATTTGGGGTGGGGTATGGCCAAACGCCAACCCTCTTATTTTGAAAGAAAAAAAAAAAATCTTCCCTGGTCTTCCAAAAATAGGCCAATCCGCCCCAAGGGGGGCAGATATGCCTAACAGTTATGTGCCACAATGGGGCGCAACCCTTGCCAAAGGGGCTGCTCCCCCAAACAATACACACACATACACACACCAATCCCTGGTACCCCCGGGTGCAGATCGGCCTAATAGAAATAGGCCAATCTGGCCCCAAGGGGAGTAGAAATGGCCTAAAATAAATTTGCCGTCCCCCCTCCCTCCCAGGGGAGCAACCCTTGCCTAAGAGGTAGTTCTCCTTGCATGAAATTGGCACAATAAAAAATCCTAGGTGCCTAGTGGTTTCTGCCCCCATCAGCCTAATAAAAATAGGCCAATCTGCCCCCAAGGGGGGCAGACATGGCCTAAAATAAATTTGCTCCCTCATGGGTCGCCTAAGGGGTCGCTCCCCTTGTGTGAAATTGATGCACAAAAATAAAAATACCTGGTGTCTAGTGGTTTGTGTCCCCCTTGGGGGCAGATTGGCCTAATAAAAATAGGCCAATCTGCCCTGAAATGGCCTAAAGATAATTTTGCCCCGAGGGGAGTGACCCTTGCCTAAGGGGGCGCTCCCCACATATAAAAAAAAAAAAAGAAAGAAAATACCTGGTGCCTAGAGGATTTTGCCCAACCCTGAAGGCAGATCGGCCTAATTACAATAGGCCGATCCCCCCCCCCCCAAGGGGGGCAGAAATGGCCTAAAACAAATTTGCCTCCTCAGGGGAGCGACCCTCCTCAGGGGAGTGAGCCCTTGGGGGGGGGGTAGAAAAGGCCTAAAAATAATTTGCCCCTCTGGGGAGCAGCCCTTGCCCAAGGGGCTGCTCCCCTTATGCATAAAATAAAAATAAAAACTCCCTGGTGTCTAGTGGGCATTTCTGCTGCCTAGATCACCTACTTGGCTGAAAACCTCATCTTGGAAGAAACTAGCTTTGTTCTTTTGTCGGTCACTTTGGCCATTGTTCTGGCTAAACCACAGGTAACACACTGAAGATCCTCTGCTTTCTGATCAGTTGTTGGAGGTGGACGAGGGGTAGCCATCGATATTCTAAGTGGATTGGCATTGGGGTTCGTTGTCGTCACTTTCTCAGAAGGCTCGGTTTCCTGTTGTGATTCACTGGTTTCTGCTATATTTCTACAAGTTTTTTCCTGTTTTCTTTTTCCATTGTATACAACTTCTAGCATGTGTTGTTTCAAAGATAAAATATTTGATCCTCTTCACCAATCAGTTTCAATCTTTTGTGAACTTAATCTTGCAGTATATTTCTGCAGCATCTTGAACTCTCTTCCGTCCAGCCGCAGTTGATGGAAGCTTTTCTTTCGGACTAGTTTGGCATATGACACATTTTTCTTTGTTGAAGTAGTCCTCAGATTTTGAAGTTAGCAACACTGGGTCAGGAGGTAAAGATTCTCTGCTACCACTTGCTTCACTCATGTTTATGAATTTGAATCAATGGAAAACCTGACAAAAACAATATTAAAATAAATTACCAATATGATGGCTAAAACACATAATATTAGAGCAGCATTTTGGAAAATGGCAGAAGGGTTGCTCCGAGTAGTTATTTTCTGTCTCTATTAGACTACTTGAACCCCAAAACCTCTGTTTTAACACCAAAATGTAGTATATAGGTCTCATGGTTCCTGAAATATTACATCATCACTGCAATACATCTGCCAATTTTAAAAAAGTTGTCTAGAAAAAAAAATATAAAAAATTTGGCCCTGATTAGCAATGTCACCCAAACTAAATTACTTCTCTAATGATACAAAAACACAAATCAAAAATAAACATTTCAGGAAAAAAAATGTATGGAGGTGTATCACGGGCTAGGACTACTAATTTTCTTCTTTCTTCTGTGGTGAAGGCGGGATCTGTTCTCTCCCCTTCCAGTGAACTTGCAGTGTTTAACTGCAGCTGAAGACTGGTTATGCTGATAACATTTTCTGTATGTACATTTTCAGATAAATATTGAATAATTTGCCAGACTTAGTGAGTGATATGAAAGTAGTGCTAACCTTCTTCTTTTTGCTTAAAGCACACATTTACAAACTGTTTCTGGACCACATTTCCAAAATACAAATGAAAGGCAACCAGTGTTCCATTTTGAGCTACATGACTCTGGCCTGAATTTGCATTATTTAAGACTACATCAGAGTACGTCTGTGTAGGAGGCTGGCCTGGTTTGTAGTGAGTGCCAATGGTACTTACACCTTATACCAGATCCAGTTATCCCTTATTAGTGGAGTGTAGTAGTGTTCTAGCAGCTTAGGCTGACAGAGGTAGCTATAGCAGATCAGCCAAGGCTGAACTAGGAGACATGCAAAGCTCATGCAATACCACTTATATACTATATCATAAGAAAGACAATACTCATAGTTCCTAAAACTAAAGGTACTTTATTTTAGGGACAATGTGCCACAAATATCTCAGTGGATATACTCTCTTAGGAGGTAAGTAACATACACAAAATATACACAACTAACCAAATCAGGTAAGTAAAACAGTCAGAAAGTAGTGCAAACACTAAAACACAATGGAATGCAATAGGCCTAGGGGCAACACAAACCATATATTAAGTAAGTGAAATGTGAACAACTAATGCACCCCTAGGCAAGTGTAGTATGCAGAGGGTCGCTGGGAGTGTGAGAAAACACCAAGGGTGTAAATGAGACCCCACCCAAGGACCCAGGAAAGCAGGAGTAAAGTACTACTATTTCCCCAGAAACACACTAAAGTTGTGATAAAGGATTTTGCAAGGACCACAACAGACTGCAAAGCACTGAAGACGGATTCCTGGACCTGAAGACCCGTAAAGGAAGGGGACCAAGTCCAAGAGGCGCTAAAGTGTCTGGGGGGAGGAGGGGGGGGCAGGAGCCCACTATACCCTTGATGAAGGTGCAAAGTGACTGCCTCCGGTTGGAAGAAGATGCTGGTTTTGCACCAACGAAAGGAGGTAGGAGGTTCTGCTTTGTGCAGAAGATGTCCTAAGGTGTGCTGGAGGATGCAGAGTTGTTTCCTTGGCAAAATACCACAAACAAGCCTTGCTACCTGCAAGAGTTGCGGTTGAAGAAAAAGGGTGCTGCCCGGGCCCAGGAAGGACCAGGATTTCGTAACTCCGGTGAGGAGACAGAGGGGGCCCTCAGCAACAGAGAGCCCACTGAAAGGAGGGAAGCACCCACAGGAGTCCTTGAACACGGGTTCAAGAAGATTGAACACGGCGGTCCTCTCAACACTGCAAAGAGAAGTCCCACGACACCAGACGGTCAACTCAGGGAACTGAGCATCGCAGGACAGAGTGCTGGGGACCTAGGCTCGGCTGTGCCTGCAGGATTTCTTGAAAATGTGCACAGAAGCCCTTGTAGCTGCAGATCACACAGTGCACAGGATTACTGTCTGGGGAGGGGATGCAAGGACTTACCTCCTCCAAATTCGGACAGTTGGACCACTGGACAGTCGGGTCACTTGGGTCCACCACCTGTGTTCCTGGGGCCACGCTCGACAGGATGAGAGGGGACCCACAGTATCAGTGAGGCTGCAGTTTGTTGCCTACTGGAGCGGGGGAAGATTTTGTCAACCCACAGGAGATTTTTGTGGCTTCTAGTGCAAGGTGAAGGCAGACAGCCCCCAGAGCATGCACCACCAGGAAACAGTTGAGAAGGCCGGCAGGATTAGGCGCTACAATGTGGCTGGTAGTCTTCTGCCTACTTTGTTGCAGTTTTGCATGCGTCCTGGAGCAGTCAGCGGTCAATCCTTGGCAGAAGTCGAACAGAGAAGTGCAGAGGAGTCCTGGTGGATTCCTGCAAGTCGTAATCTGAAGAGAACCCACAGGAGAGACCCCAAATAGTCCTGAGAGGAGGATTGGCTACCAACCCAGGTATGCACCTATCAGGAGGGGTCTCCGACGTCACCTGCTGGCACTGGCCACTCAGAGGCCTCCAGAGTGCCCCCACACCTCAGAAAACAAGATGGCAGAGGACTGAGACACACTGGAAGAGCTCTGGGCACCACCCCTGGGGTGGTGATGGACAGGGGAGTGGCCAGTCCCCTTTCCTTTGTCCAGTTTCAAGCCACAGCAGGGACTGGGGTTCCCTAAACCGGTGTAGACTGGCCTATGCAAGAAGGGCACCATCTTTGCCCTTCAAAGGCTACCCCTCCCCAGCCTGTAACACCTATTTCCAAAGGGAGAGGGTGTAACAATCTGGTCTCAGAGGAAATGCTTTGTTCTGCCTTCCTGGGACTAGGCTGCCCAGACCCCAGGGGGGCAGAACCCTGTCTGTGAGGTGGCAGCAGCGGTAGCTGCAGTGCAAGCCTCAGAAAGCTGGTTTGGCAGTACTGGGGGTCCATAGTGGAGCCCCCAGGATGCATGGAATTGACTCCCCATGCCAGATTTGGAATGGGGGACGATTCCGTGATCTTAGACATGTTACATGGCCATATTCGGAGTTACCATTGTAAAGCTACATATAGGTATTGAACTATATGTAGTACACGCGTGTAATGGTGTCACCGCACTCACAATGTTTGGGGAAATGGCCCTGAACTATGTGGGGGCACCTTTGCTAGTGCAAGGGTGCCCTCACACTTAGTAACTTTGCACCTAACCTTCAGCAAGTGAAGGTTAGACATATAGGTGACTTATAAGTTACTTAAGTGCAGTGAAAATGGCTGTGAAATAATGTGTGCGTTATTTCACGCAGGCTGCAATCATAGTCCTGCGTAAGGGTTTGTCTGAGCTCCCTATGGATGGCAAAAGAAATGCTGCAGCCCATATGGATCTCCTGGAACCCCAATGCCCTGGGTAGCTAGGTACCATGTACTAGGGACTTCTAAGGGGGGTCCAGTATGCCAATAATTAGAATTGGTAAATGTAGTAACTAGCCTATAGTGACAAATGTAAAAGCAGAGAGAGCATGAGCACTGAGGTTCTGATTAGCAGAGTCTCAGTGACACAGTTAGCCACTACACAGGCATACACATTTAGGCCACAAACTATGAGCACTGGGGTCCTGGCTAGCAGGATCCCAGTGAGACAGGCAAAAACATACTGACATACATGTAAAATTGGGGATAACATGCCAAATGGTACTTTCCTACAGTTTGCCCTGAATATAAGCCTCTAACTATTTTTTCTTTGTAGGAAATATAGCTAATGACCCATATCACCAGCAGTAATAACTTCTTGAATATAAAGTATCCAGGTGATTTATAGTGGTTATAAGGTCCTTTTGTGAAGATGAACATTTTTTAAGGAAAATGGGTATTCCTAGCAGGAACAAACCCAGACCCGGTGTTGTTATACAGCTCCTACAATGGTATTAGGACTGAGTTAGCCCAATTCCTTGCTAGCTCAAAGTGTCTCACCTGGACCCCCAAACCAACCAGGGTAGAAGGTGATTATGGCAACCTGAACATGACACTGGCTCTCCAGGGAAGCAGCGGAAACAGATCTTATATTTCTTTGGGTTACTCATGCATGCCCAGGCGAGACACAAAAGACATGCAACTTATGTTTTCAATACATTTATTGAAACAATCACACTATCATTTAGTGAGTGAGCAGCGATAATTAAGAAGATGGAACAAAGCAAAGTAGTTAACATTACAAATATGGTAAAGGAAATAAACAATCCATACATGATGCATGTGGTTCTAGATGTTCCTTCCTAACTCTGAAGCTATACTCAAGAGCATAGCGGGTGTACCCTTCGGGCCCGATCTAAGGGATTAGCACAAGCCCCGTACCTGTAGGTAGTGTCAGGAGTCGGCCAGCAATATAGATGACAATCATCTTGGGGTGCTGGTCGATTAGCGCCAAACGCGGCATGCATTCCAGGATGGTCGTGGTTGGAATCCTCTCTGCCCTTTCTGGGTCAGTGCATCGTTTATATAATAAATTCATACCATGTTGGAAGCACACCTTTGATGCAATGCTGAGTCTAAGTATTAGAAGCTGTCTCCTGCATGGGCATATCATGTACAGTGTTCTTAGTCTTGGACAGGGAGTACTGATTATATGTCATCTAAAGGATAAGTAAGCACTCAGCTCATTCTCCATATTTCTTGAATTAAAATCAAGCTGATTAAAGTGTGTAAAAAGTTCATGCTAAAAGCAATGAAGATAAAAATGTTGAAATGTTAAATATAAAATGAAGCTAAAACAGGTGAATCACCTCGGGTCCAAGAGGCCCTCATCACGTCCTCCCTTTGCCAGTCAGAGACAGATTCTAAAAACTACATAAAAACTAAGAAGCATTAAAATGTTCACACCAACAAGCAGAGCAAATAAATACAATGAGCCTATTAAAACAAGAATTTGCTTAAAAGAAAAGCTGAATTGTAATAGTCATTGGAGGCAGCCATGATTTCATCCATAACATCAGTGGGAATGGAATCCCAGGACGATCCAGCATCCTCAGACAACATAACTACCAAATCCTCCAAGGGCAAACTGGGAACCCAAAGCAGCCCTGTCAAATTTTGTCTGACCAGCCCACTTAGGGTACATAGCGATCGAGCCTGGCTACTACAAGGGAACTTTGGGGTGGGGGTTCTCACCATCACGAAGAAAATTTGGAACAAAATGGCAATAATAACACATTTTTATTATACATTCAAAATTATATTTGTTTTTTGTTTTGCAGGCATGATAAATTATGACCTTACAGTGCAACAGGATATGGCAATCATTACTGGGGCTCTTCTATGAATCCCTCACCATCACCCTCCCACCATGCCGCTCATCTCTCCATATCCCCTCTCACACCTGTACTTCGTTTGCTTTATAGCACCTCTTTTACCAGCGTAGGGTGTTGGAGCACTTTACATCACACATACATACAGAAACAATAAATCATCCATGTGTAAATCAATGTATAGAAAATGTTATATACGACAAAGGGGACTACAAGGTGTAGAATTCCAATGTCATCCATACTGGTAGGCATTTTGTAGTAGTGCTTGGTCTGGGGAAGCATAAACTTACGATTCAGAAAGTAACACAGTGGTTAGGGTTACTAATAACAATATATGTCTATCCAAACAAACTATTTTTAGCAAAATTAGAATATTCAAACTGGGAAAAAACATACATTTCTAACCTGTAACATGCAGTTTGTATGCAGCTCTCTGATGGCAGTTAGTAGTTCCTGTGCTAGAATAGGACTGTAACTTATGAACTATACAGTAACAAAAAGGATCTATATGACAAAAGCAGTATCCCACTGAGCTATGGACATCAAATACTGTTCTGTAATATGCATAGTACACGTTCTTTGTAGCAGACATATTAACCCTCTGTGCTATCTTAGGTGAGTCATAATTGCCATTAGACAAAACCTCGATTGCTCTTTCCAGTAGGTACATTAATCACCAGAGTTATCTTGGCACTTTTACTGTTACCTGAAAATTGTTGGATGTACAAGGAATTCTGCAGTGCTTTTTAAACTGCTACAAAACTGGCACCAAGTAAGAAAAGCAGCCTTTCAGACTCCCAGGGAAGCCCCTGATGCCCTCCACGGCCAACACAGCCTTGAAAGCCTCGGTAAGCAAACTTAAGGAATATACATGTTCGGGAGCCTCAGCCTCCGCTGAGGAGGTAGTATCCTGTGAAATGCCTGCAGTAGTTGTTCCAGAAGAAAGAACTTTTAAGAGTCGTAGCATTCATGTCCATGTAAGGTGGCTCATAAAAAGCATCTTCGAGCAACTGTAGTCTTGTAGGACAACTCTGGAAATGAGCCATCAAGGAAGCATTAGCAGATTCATGTCCGTACTGAGTACCAATTGTGTTGTAAGACACGCATTCAGTGCACACTCGAAAGGGCACCAAAGACAGCGGAACACAGGCTGCATGCAGTAGAATCATACTGGTCGAAAAGACAAGGACCAGTTGTCGTTTAGCTCCTCCAACAAGGGCATGCCATAGTGCTATATCATATGTTCATGACACAGCTTTGAAATGGGATAACCACTGCAGAGCAGAAAGAGGAGAACGAAATACCACCAATTAAGAACACAAGTGGTATGCCTCTTATACACTTTCAGAGTGTATGAAAGATGAAATCATGCAGAAGACAGTCTGGAAAGTGCTGACCAAACCAGACCTAATTGTCTTAAAAAGTGTTTGTTACCAGTGGTGTTTGAAGAATTAAAAACGCGGCTCATAAGTTTACTGAAGTGTCTTGGAAAGTTGGTATTTAAAAGTAACTGTATCTCGGCAGATGACCTTGCCACATGCAACTCAAATGTTTCATGGGCAGCTGTAAGTGTCTCGTGTTTTTGAAACACTGTTCAGCTAATTGCAGTTAACATTAAAAGTAGGCATGAAATCTCGCAAACTCGCTACCCTAATCTCATACGTGGGGGAAGAGCACATTACCACATCAGGTCACTACTTGACAAACAGAAATCACATAAGCAATACCTGCTCTCATCCCATAACAGCCTTGATCACTCACATCAAGTTCAAAAGCAACTGAAACACTGGGCAAGTAAAGGAGTTGGGAGCTCCCTTCAAGTAACATGCCAAATTGGCCATTGATACGTTACATATGTCATGCAATGTCACTAGTTTACAAAGCACTGAGTAGCTTACAGAAGTTTAACACTCACTTCCACTGAGAAAGACTTCCTTTTCGACGCTCATACCTTTGTAATTGAAAGGTAATTCTCACAACTCATGTATAAAACTCTCCCATAAAGCCTCAAATCTGCCCACTGGAAAATGTTTCAAACATGATGTGAACTGAAATGTGGAGATTGGCAGAGATATTACTCCATGTATTAAGTACACTAATGATGGTGTTACAGCCACTGTGAAAAGCAACTTTTCTAACTTCTTTATATTAAGCACTGTGTATGTTGCATCCTTTTGTGCCGCAATCTGCTGTTTGTGTGTTACACTGAAAGGCATACACAACTATTTCAAGTTTACGTGCTTCCAGGGCACGCAGTTCGATTTTAGAACCTGTAATGTCCAACTCAACTGCATTATGGATCTAAGCTGACTTTGTCTGTGCAGTAAAAAAGACGTCATTTTGTGTGATGTCAATCGCAGAAGACACAATGTTGTTTAGTGTGTAAGTATGAGTGGAAAATTCCTTCCATTGCCAGCAGCCAATGCTTTCTCTAAATTAGCCTGATCTATTTGCCTTAAACGAGTGGAAGCTTTCAAGTGTGAAAGCTTCCAAATTTCCTTGTTGATGGCATACAAGAATCTTTTGTAGAGTTGTGATCTAGGACCTACGTGCACTGGAAGGAGTGTGCGCCCAGTGTGAAATGGGGTCCAGGTATGAGAACAGGAAGATCCGGCAAAGTAGGTTAAATACGTTTATTTCTTTGAGCCCCAGCCATTCGACCTCCGTCAACCGTCGTTCTCCCCAACGCGCACCCGTTCTCCGCGGAGACCGCTCGAGGTAAACACACTCGGCATCTCCGTGGAGACCGCTCGCATGCGGAAGCAGCAATATACCACACATCTCCCCCTTTAGAATTAACAAACATTAAGAACTGTGTTACGTACATACAAAATCCTGATGCACAATAAATAAGAGGATGCAATATTATCACTAAAAAACACAGAGTAAACCATCCTATCATAACCATAGTACAACTACAATCAATTCAAGACATAGGGGGGTCATTACAACATTGGTGGTAAAAGGCGCTTACCGCCGTGCAGAAGACCGCCAATACACCGCTGCTGCGGTAGTCCGCCACAGCTATTATGACACATCTCGGAATCCGCCGAAATTCAGACACCCACACAACTTCGCCACACCAAAGGTCAGTGTTAAACTGGCGAAAACAAAACCTCCACCTCCATGCCAACAGAAACACGCCCATGCTATTACGACCCACGAATCCACGCGGCGGTCTTTCAACCGCGGTATTCCATTGGCGGTACACACCGCCGCGCTCAAAATACACACACATCTCCAAAACACCGCCACATTGGACAATTCAAAATACACACACCTGATACACATACACACACCACTCCCACACACCCAACACAATATAAAACACACACCCACATCACCCACAAACACCTACGACCACAATTTAGAGACGAAGGCCAGAGAGACAGCACAGCCAAGACAACACCACCATACAGAGGCACACAACACCATCACCCACACCACATCCACGCTCAAAACACCACACACCACTACACATCACAACACACATCAACACTCACACCGCCCCACACATCACACACACCACCCCATGTCACGCCAAAGACACCCCCGCTTCTCCGAGGAGGAGCTCAGGGTCATGGTGGAAGAAATCATCCGGGTAGAGCCACAGTAATTTGGCTCACAGGTACAGCACACCTCCATAGCCAGGAAGATGGAGCTATGGCGAAGAATCGTGGACAGGGTCAACGCCGTCGGACAGCACCCAAGAAATAGGGAGGACATCAGGAAGAGGTGGAACGACCTACGGGGGAAGGTGCGTTCAACGGTCTCCAGGCACAACATCGCGGTTCAGCGGACTGGCGGCGGACCCCCACCTCCTCCCCCACAACTAACAACATGGGAGGAGCAAGTCTTGACCATCATGCATCCTGACGGCCTCGGAGGAGTCGGTGGAGGATGGGACACTGGTAAGTCAAATCTTAACTATCATATCCCCCACCCTACCTGCATGCTCTCACACACCCCCACCCTCACCCCCTCCCCTATCACTACAACTCCTCACTAATGTACTCATAACACAAACCACCCATCCCAACACCAAGCCCTGCATGACACAACTAAGCATAGACACCCAGCACTAAAGCATGCCCACTGCACATACCCATACAACCCCCTAAACCACCATCACACAAGCTCCCACACAGGAATGCTTGCACTGGGGTACACGCTCACCCACCCATTGCACACCATTACACACACACATGCAATAATCATGCTCTTATGCCCCTGCAGGAACCCGAAGGACCGTCACCACACCAAAGGGTCCAGACAACACCACTCCACCCCCAGAAGAGGCCCACAGTGACGATAGCAGCTCTGCCCTACTGGATCCTGATGACCAGCCCGGACCATCGTGGGCCTCGGGACAGTCGGTTCCCCTTGCACAGGCACAGCCCACCACCGACCTTCCACCCTCTGGTAACACCAGCACAGCATCCACCCAGCGGGCCCAAACCTCTGTACCCAGTACAGGTCAATCAGCGGTGTGTCCACCACTACAGGGAACCCAGGAGAACCCACCACCCCAACAACAACAGGGACCTGGGGGCAGTGGTAGTGGGCACACGGTCCAGGGGACGGAGGCACAGGAACACAGGGGAACTGGGAGGGCTGCTGTGCGACGGGGCGGACAGGCCAAGGGAACCCACTCTCCACGAGACCCTATCCTCCATCATGGGAGCATACCACCACTCCCAGGAGACGATGGCGACGGTCCTTGACAAGTTGCAGGAGACCCTGCGCCTGCAGGAGGAACAGTATTTGGGCTTCAGGGAGGAGCTCAGCACCATCAGCTCCGCCCTGGGCACCATCGTAGGGGTGCTGAAGGACATACAGCAGACCTTGAGGGACACCGTGGCACTCCAAGGGGCCCCTGACACTAGCCAGGACGATGAAATGCCCACCACCTCTGCCGGCACTAGTGGACAGGACGCCCCGCCACAGGACCACCACACCAGCACCCCACCCCCTGCAGACGGACAACCACCACGCAAGTGGTCCCTGAGATCCAGGAACAGGACAGAGCAAGATGTCAAGACCCCCGCCAGGAAATGAGACCACCCTGTTTGTCCTCCCACTGTCCCACTTTGTTACCCTGTCCATACTTAAACTGCCCCAGCTCCACTTCCTATGCCCAGATGGGCAATGCGCCTGTGAGACTAATAGACTGGACTCTGCAATGGACATTCCTCCGCCATCACCCATCCTCATTTTACAACCCCCTCCCATTTCTGAGCACTTCAATAAACACCCTTGAAACACAAAACAATCTGGAGTCAGTCTGTGATTTAGTAAATATGTATTATCAATGACAGTGTCATAATGCGTTTCCTATTGTAAAGCTAACATACCTATGTCACACATCACAAGTCCTTGAAGAATGCAAGCAGATGACACGTTGGTAACCACACCTGTGAAACCGTAATGGAAAGGTACAACTCAGTTACCAAATACTGGTTGAAATCGACAGACAGGATAGAGGTAGACGTGTGAAAGTTAATGTAATGGTAAAAATGAAAATGTTCTCACCTGTGTGTCACTGGAAATATTGCTGTATGACTGACTCCCTGTTGTCTTCTTCCTCAGCTTCCTCCTCATCACTGTCCACAGGCTCCACAGCTGCTACAACACCGTCATCTGGATCATCCTCCTGCAGAAAAGGCACCTGGCGTCGCAAAGCCAAATTATGAAGCATCGAGCAGGCGATGATGATCTGGCACACCTTCTTCGGTGAGTAGAATAGGGAACCACCTGTCATATGGAGGCACCTGAACCTGGCCTTCAGGAGGCCGAAGGTGCGTTCAATCACCCTCCTAGTCCACCCATGGGCCTCATTGTAGCGTTCCTCTGCCCTGGTCCTGGGATTCCTCACTGGGGTCAATAGCCAGGACAGGTTGGGGTAACCAGAGTCCCCCAATAGCCATACATGGTGCCTCTGGAGTTGACCCATCATATCAGGGATGCTGCTATTCCGCAGGATGTAGGCGTCATGCACTGAGCCAGGGAACATAGCATTTACCTGCAAGATGTACTGGTCTGCCTAACAGACCATCTGAACATTCAAAGAATGATAACTCTTCCTGTTCCAGTACACCTGTTCACTCCTGGGGGGGGGGGGGGGGGGGGGGGGCAGAGCTACATGGGTCCCATCAATGGCACCTATGACGTTGGGGATATGTCCAAGGGCATAGAAGTCACCTTTAACTGTAGGCAAATCTGCCACCTCAGGGAAAATGATGTATCTCGTTACGTGTTTCAGCAGGGCAGACAACACTCGGGACAGCATGTTGGAAAACATAGGCTGGGACATCCCTGATGCCATGGCCACTGTTGTCTGAAAAGACCCACTAGCAAGGAAATGGAGCACTGACAGCACCTGCACGTCAGGGGGGATTCCAGTCGGATGGCGGATTGGTGACATCAGGTCTGGCTCCAACTGGGTACATAGTTCCTGGATTGTGGCACGGTCAAACCGGTAGGTGACGATGACATGTCGCTCTTCCATTGTCAACAGGTCCACCAGCGGTCAGTACACCGGAGGATTCCGCCATCTTCTCACATGTCCCAGCTGACGGTGCCTACGAAGGACAACAGCGACGAATCAGTCATTATTCCTCCAGGTATGTACCCACAGTTACACACAAGACTACACCACTCACAAAACCCTTCCTGTATGTGTGTTGAGTGTAGGCCTAGCTATGTGTGACGCAGAGGTAAATTAAGCCATGTGGGCCCCTGAAATGGCGGCTGCCTGACCTCTAAACTGGGACAATGGGATTGTGGGGTAACTGCGCTGGCGTTGCACACCGTCGCGGTAGGCAGTCTTAGACCGCGGCGCAATGCTGCATTGGTTGACATAGGACCCTATGGGTCCCAGGAGCCAATGAACAGGTGCGCCGGTGGTGATGATGCGCACCACCGCGGACGTCACTGCCATTTTCTATCTGTTCAATCACTAGATACCTGACCTTCGACAGGAGAGGACCTACACTGCAAGTGCTGGTGTGACCTCGGTTTGGAAGCGACAATGGCTGCTGCGTCTGGGGAAAGGGCCCCTGCCTTCACTGCACAGGAGTTGGAGAAACTGGTAGATGGGGTCCTCCCTCAGTATGCGCTACTCTACGGTCCTCCAGACCAACAGGTTAGTACACAGGGAGCACGTTGTATGGGCTAGGCCTGGGTGAAGAGGGCTGGTTGGAAGAGGGAAGGGGGCAGAGTTCATAGAACATTAATGCATGGGAATGAAGGGGCCACATGGCCAGAGTAGGGAGGGGGCCACTCACATCGACGGTGCAGTTGGTAATGACTGTTCCTCTTTCCTTGTGCATGTCATGTAGGTCAGCGCCCACCAGAAGAGGGACATCTGGCGTGCCATCGCCAAGGAGGTCCGGACACTGGGGGCCCACCAGAGACGGGGCACCCACTGCCGGAAAAGATGGGAGGACATTCGCCGCTGCAGCAAGAAGACGGCGGAGGCTCAGCTGGGGATGGCCTCCCAACGTGGGAGGGGTGCCCGTCGCACCATGACCCCCCTGATGTTCCGGATCCTGGCGGTGGCCTACCCGGAGTTGGATGGGCGCTTGAGGGCATCACAGCAGACACAAGGGGGTGAGTACACTCTCATTTTGCTGACTTTGCGTGCAGTGGAGGTGTCTGGGTGGGGGAGGTGGGCTGTGGGTTTCCCTAGGCCAGGGCGAGTTCGGTAGGCAAGGCCCCTCCGTAATGCAGGCCATGTGGCACTCTACCCCACCTCAGCAGAGTGCCAAGTACAGGTATAGTTGCCCCTGTGGCATCCATGTGTGCAGATGTCCACCATTGCCATGTAGGCCATATCCCAGAAATTGCATATGCAGAGGGCAGGAGCACAGTGTAATGCAGGGGGCTGCTGTGTCTGTCTTGTCCGCCAACGGTAGCGGTATGCCATGCACTCAAACTCTCTTTCTTCTGTCTCCCCCCCCTTTTTCTGCTCTCCCTGTCCTTTTGTACATCAGCATCATCAGGCGGAGGTACAGTGGCACGTGAGCACAAGGGAGCTGCATCCCACATGGCCATGGAGGGCCACACCACGGACTCTGAATGCACCAGTGGGACGGAGGGCGAGGGGAGCTTCACGTCGGCCACCGGATCACCAAGCAGCGACACGGACTCATTCGCCGATGGGGGCTCCCTTGTGGTGGCGGCACCATCTGTGCGCCCCACTTGTACAGGTACAGCCGCCACCTTCCCTACCAGCACTGCCCTCCCAGCAGCCCCTCAGCGTTCGCCCCGTGCCCGCTCACCCAGGAGGGTGGGCATCACCTTCGCCCCAGGCACCTCAGGCCCTGCCCCAGTCACCCCTGCTGCTCTCAGTGAGGAGGCCATTGACCTCCTCAGGTCACTCACTGTTGGGCAGTCTACCATTGTGAATGCCATCCAGGGTGTAGAACGAGAGTTGCAACACGGTAATGCATTCCTGGAGGGCATTCATTCTGGTCAGGCTGTCCTTCAGCGAACCCTGCAATCTCTGGCCTCAGCACTGATGGCAGCCATTGTCCCTGTGTCCAGCATCCCCCCTCCAACCTCCTCTACCCAGACCCAATCCCCTGTACCCCAGCCCATCCCAAGCACACCTACAGACCAGCATGCACACAAGTCAGCACACACAAGTAGCTCAAGCAAACATAGGCACCACACAACCCACAGGCACTCACGCAAGCCTCACCCACGTACAGACACAGCAACATCCACTGCCTCCACTGTGTCCCCCTCCTCCTCTTCTCCCTCCTCCCTCCCAGTCTCGTCTACACACACACCTGCATGCACCACATCCACAGGCACCATGAATCGCACAAGGAGACCCAGCACCCCAAGCCGCTCACCTGCACTCACCACCTCCACTGCCATTTACACGTCCCCTGTGTCCTCTCCCAGTGTGTCTGTGACGCCCCCTCCCAAAGTACACAAACGCCGGCAACCACACACCCAACATCCATCCACCTCACGACAGCCTCCAGTACCTGCACCTGCACGCAAAACACCTAAAGTGACACCTCCGACAACCACCTCCTCTTCCTCCACTCCCAGACCCCCTCCAACTACCCATCCCAGTGTACGTCAGAAACTGTCCCTCTGTAAAGTTGACCTTTTTGCCCCCACCCCCACCCTCCAAATCATCAGTCCCGTCGTAGCGCCTCAGCCAAAAAGCCTCCAAGAACCAGTGGTGCCAGTTCAAGGTTTGTGGAGTGCACCGGCCACCAGGGCAGGCAGTGTGACCCGGAGCCAAGGCACTGGCAGCCCACCCCCTGTAAAGGCTCTAAAATTGGAGAGTGGACGACGGGACCATGTGAAGACTCCTGGTGGGAAAACAACTGACATGGGTTCCAAGGGGATTGGAGAGTCAGCTGTGACTCCACCAAAGGTGGGGAAGGACCAGAGGAAGTCTGCCCAGCCTGTTGTGAGTGTCACGGCGGAGAAGGGCAGCATCATTCCCGGCGGTCGAGACACAACCGCCAGCACCGTCGTCACTGGTCAGGAGACCCCCGCCATCGCCAGAGTCATTGCCCAGGAGGGCCCAAGTATCGTCACTGGTCAGGAGACCACTGCCATAGTCACAGCCCAGGAGGGCCCAAGTATCGTCACTGGTCAGGAGACCACCGCCAGAGTCACAGCCCAGGAGGGCCCAAGTATCGTCACTGGTCAGGAGACCACCGCCAGAGTCACAGCCCAGGAAGGCCCAAGTATCGTCACTGGTCAGGAGACCACCACCAGAGTCACAGCCCAGGAGGGCCCAAGTATCGTCACTGGTCAGGAGACCACCGCCAGAGTCACAGCCCAGGAAGGCCCAAGTATCGTCACTGGTCAGGAGACCACCGCCAGAGTCACAGCCCCGGAGGGCCCAAGTATCGTCACTGGTCAGGAGACCACCGCCAGAGTCACAGCCCAGGAGGGCCCAAGTATCGTCACTGGTCAGGAGACCACCGCCGGAGTCAGTGCCCAGGAGGGCCCCGGCTGCCACAGCCCAGGTGGGCTATGATGGAACGTCATGCCACACACCAATGCCCAGTGTAGGGAACGTCATGCCACACACCAATGTCCGTACCAGAACCACCATGGCAAAGCACTGCTGAACAGTCCAGAACCGCCATGGCAAAGCACCGCTGAACAGGGCAAAGACCGCCATGGTAAAGCACCGCTGAACAGTCCAGAACCGCCATGGCAAAGCACCGCTGAACAGGGCAAAGACCGCCATGGTAAAGCACCGCTGAACAGTCCAGAACCGCCATGGCAAAGCACCGCTGAACAGTCCAGAACCTCAATGGCAAAGCACCGCTGAACAGTCCAGAACCGCCATGGCAAAGCACCGCTGAACAGGGCAAAGACCGCCATGGTAAAGCACTGCTGAACAGTCCAGAACCGCCATGGCAAAGCACCGCTAAACAGTCCAGAACCGCCATGGCAAAGCACCGCTGAACACTCCAGAGATCGCCATGGCAAAGCACCGCTGAACAGGGCAAAGACCGCCATGGTGAAGACCGCTGAACAGGGCAAGCACCGGGTAGGAATGAGTAGACCGCCACATCAGGCATCCTTATCCCATGTGCAGCTGGGACAGTGACAGGACAGGACCTTTCACGGGGAGACTCATCCAGTCTGGGCACCAGTCCCCCTCCAGAACCAGTGGAGACATGCATCCACTACCTCAGTCCTGCACAGGATGAAGCACTCTGGGCACCAGTCCCCCCCAGAACCAATGGAGAATGTTATCGACTTGAGAGACTGTGGCTTTGCACTCCCCAGGATGGCACGGTGGGCACCCCACCCACTGTAGAGATTTGAGAGACTGTGGTTTTGCACTCCCCGGGATAGCACAGTGGGCACCCCACCCACTGTAGAGACTTGAGAGACTGTGGCTTTGCACTCCCTAGGATGGCACAGTGGGCAACTCACCCACTGTAGAGACTTGAGAGACTGTGGCTTTGCACTCCCCAGGATAGAGCAGTGGGCAAACCACCCACTGTAGAGACTTGAGAGACTGTGGCTTTGCACTCCCCAGGATACATCAATGGGCATGGAGCCCCGTTGTGGATCTGGCTTTGCAGTAATCCGGCTGAGGTGCCCCCCCCTTCCCTTCCCCCTGAGGTGCCTGTAGTATTTCTATCTGATGCCCCGGCAGTGTTCTCTCCGATTGTGGTCAGGTATCTTTTGTGGGCCTCGCCCATGCATTTTTGGACTGTTGGTGCACGAACATTGTTATGTACATATCTGCACTACTTCTCGTAATGTATATATTTCTGACTGAATTTCGTATATATCTGTATATTTTTGAAAGACATGTATATTGCAAAATTACAATGTTTGAACGGATTTCGCTTTGTCTTTTCATTCTTCCGGGGGGATTGTGGGTTGTTACTGTGATTTTTGTGGATGCATTGGTGTGTATGTTGTAATATGTGAGGGTGGGGGTAGGGGTGTTTGGTGGGTGTCCCCCTAACTTTTGCCTCCCCCATGTCATAGGTGCAGTACTCACCGTTGTCTTCGGCGCCTACGTAGATGGTGGTCGTAGAGGAGCAGAAAGACAAGGGCAGGGAGTATTTGGAGTTCCGGGTCCATGGAGTCCTCGTGGGATGTGTTCAGGTGAGCGTTTTCCCACTGCAAAAGCTGTTTCCACTGTGTTTTTATCCACAGTGAATCCGCCCCGGAAAAGGTGGCGGATTGGCGGGTTGTGATACTATGGGCGGTACATTGTCTTCCGCCTGTCTGTTGGCGGTGACCGCCGCGCTGCTTGTCTGTACCGCCGTGGCGGGCGGTCTGTTAAAGTGGCTGTCTTTGTTGGCGGTTTCCGCCTGGGTCATAATTCCCTTTTTTGGTCCGCCGCCCTGTTTGCGGTATTACCGCAGCTTTAACACCGTCCGCCAGGGTTGTAATGACCCCCATAGTCTTTAAGATGCTCAGGAGAGACTTTCCTCCGACTACTTCTCCTCAACCCATCACATCTAGTCACTCCATCAGAGCTGTCATTTTGTGATCTTGACCAAAATCCTCCTCTGTTATTATCTTCCATACTTGATTCCGGTTGAACCACATCCTTAATCCGAACAACTCGGTTCATGTTCCAAATTCTCCCATCGGACGTTTTTATAGCGTTTTTAAATAGTTTGATAACCACATAGGGTCTTGTGAATTTTGATCCTTTTACACACCCTGTAGGTGCCCTTATCTTCACTATATCACCCACAGATATGTTCACATTTGAAACCTTTTTCCTTGCATCAAATTCTTGCTTTCTCTTCTCTCTGAGTCTTAGTTCTCTATCTCGCCAATCTGAATTCTCTAAATTGAAACCATTTTTCCTCCACTCCATCCAACCGGGACACAACTTGGTATTAGGTAACCTTTTCTTGAACAGTACAAAAGGAGATTTTCCAGTGGTAGCATGCGGAGAAAACCGATAAGTTATGATCCTCTTCAACAACTCCGCCAGCCAATTCAAAGTGTTCGCCTTTGCCAGTTGGATACTTTCTTTGAGAAATTTATTAAATCTCTCTACTGCACCATTTGTCTCAGGATGATATATTGCTGATTTCTAGTGCTTGATACCGCACTCACTCATAAATTTCTCAAAAATCGTAGAACAAAATTGTGGACCATTGTCTGATAATAAAGATTTTGGAAAACCTTCTTTCCTAAAAATGTCTTCTAAAAAACTTATCACACTGGAAGAGGAGACATCACCTACATTTTTTACCTCTACCCACCTGGAATATAAGTCAATTAACACAATCAGATATGGGGTAAAATGTTCCCCTGATAATGGGCCAACAATGTCTATAGCGACCTCATCCCAGGGTTTGCATGGCAACTTCCTACAACACATCGGTACATTGTGAGTTTTTAATATTTTATCGCTCAGTGAACATTGAATACACTCTCTGACCACTCGTTCCACCTGTAAGTCCATTCCTGGCCACCAGAAATTTTCCTTCACATTTTCTTTTGTTTTAACAATTCCTAGATGGCTTTCATGTGCTTGGTTCGTGATCTTAGCCCTTAACACTTCAGGTGGCACTAATCTCGTGCCTCTCAACAGCATCCCATTATCCACTGCTAATTAATTTTTTTATCAAATTCCATACTCTATTCAGTGATCTAAATCTTCCATTTTCTAATGCTTTGCACACCTCACTCAGTTCTACATCATCCTTCACCAGCTTCTTTCCACTCACTCTCAGTTATCACCCCACATGAAATTTCACATACATCACAGAATAATTCACAAGCATCATCCTCCTGCCCAGGTAATACTTTACATTCACCCTCCTTCCCATCTTTCACAACTAATCTGGACAAACAATCCGCACTAAAATTTAATGTGCCCGGAAGATATTCTACTTTAAATTTGAATTCTTGTAAAGAAATGATCCACCTTCTTATCCTTGCAGAAATACAATTCAAACCTTTGCTGCAAAACACCCTCATCAAAGGTTTGTGATCAGAAAACACTACAAACTCTGTACCCCAGACAAAATGTCTGAATTTCTTTAGTGCCCAGTGTATAGCCAAAGACTCCCTTTCAATTACTGAGTAATTATACTCGGCACCACTCAGAGCTTTAGATGCACAAGCAATCAAACACTTCTTTCCTTTGTCATCTTGCATCAAAATCGCACCCAATCCTTTGGCACTGGCATCAGTGACAATAATAGTAGGCCTGACCGGTTTAAAAGCCTGAAGACACGGAGCATTATTCAGTTCTTCCTTAATTTTTACAAATTCATTTTCACATTCAGTGTCCCAAATGAACTCCTTTCCCTTCTTTAAAAGTCCTCTCATGTTCTCCGTCTTCTCTGACAAATTCCTGATGTACTCTACCATCCCCAAAAATGAACTCACTTCATCCTTGGTTTGAGGAGTTGATAATCTTTTTATTGTCATGACCAACTCAGGTTTGGGTTTTACGCCTTCCCATGTGATCAAATGTTCCAGGTACTCAACTTCTGTTAGACCAAACCTAAATTTTTTCCTTTTACGAGTAAAACCTGCATGACTTAATCTACTCAAAACCACCCTCACACACTCCCAATGTTCTGTCACTGTATCTGCAAAAATCAAAATATCATCCTGATAACACTTCACTCCACCTACATTTCCCAAAATCTTATGCATAATGCATTGGAACACAGAGGCTGCTGATAAGAGTCCAAAAGGCATCCTCTTAAATTTAAAGGCACCAAAAGGTGTAATAAATGCCGTCAACTCTTGCGAATTTTCCTCCAACTCTACCTGATGATATACCGATGTTAAATCTAGCGTCAAGAAATATTTTGCTCCCTCAATATTAGGAAGGGGAAATTTGTCAACTACAACCTCTCTGTTCAAGGCCCTAAGGTCCACACATAATCTGATGTCTCCATCTCCCTTCCTTGCTACAACTATGGGCGCCAACCATTCTGTTGCTTCCACTTCTTCAATTATACCCATATCCTGCAGTCTTTTAAGTTCTAACACCACCAACTCTTGTAGCACCATCGGAATTTTCTCACTTTAGATACTACCGGAATGGCACCCTTCTTCAGTTTAATTCTATGTCTGTATCCTTTTAAACAACCTAACTTCTCCACGAACACTCCAGGAAATTCAGAGACTAATTCCCCTTCAATACTGTTAATACACTGCACTTGCACTTGCGGTTGTGCATTTGGATTCAATACAACCCCTAGCAATCTCTGATGTGTCCAACTTAAAAGGTTGTCCCCCTGGTTGGACACGTAGACCTTCCCAACTAAATGTCTCCCTTTTAATTCAAGATGACCCTCAAAATATCCTAACATTTTTATTGGTTGTCCACCATATCCACCTGGACGTACATTCATTTTTTTTTTAGCACTCTATCTTTATTTGTTAATAAATCAAAACTCTTCTTGGAAATAATCGTTAATTGTGAACAGGAATCAAACTTCATCAACAAATCAACACCCTCTACATTCACCACCTCACTCGGATGTTCCTCACTCTTTCCACCTGTTTTAACTTGGAAAACCACATCCTGAGACACCTCTTTAATCTCTCTCGTCATGCTGCTACTTCCGTTCCTTTTCTTCTTATTATAGCAACATTTATAGTAGTGACCTTTCCTCCTGCACCCATTGCACACTACATTCAATGCTGAACAATTGCTAGCATTAGCTTTGTGGCCACTCCTCCCACAACGAAAACATTCTCCTTTAAACTTAAACTCATCATCTTTTTTCTTCATTACACTAAGCTCTTTGCTTTTCACTTCACATACCACCTCATCCACCTTCAAAAATTCTCCAGTCATACCCTTGTTACTACTTAATTCTTTAACATACTTAAGTATGTGCTCAACTCCTTTTGCCACTAATATCACTTCTTCCAAAGGTGGTTCATCTTTTAACCACAATTCCTCCCTTATTTTGTCGCTACTGCACCTTAGTACAAATTGATCTCTTATTCTTTCATCTACTGTTTCAAATTTACAAGATGCTGCTAGCTTCCTCAAACCTGTAATGTACTCTTCTACTGATTCATCTTTTCCTTGTTCCCTTCTGCCAAAATAGTATCTTTCCATTATCGTACTGACTCTCGGAATATAATGTTTGTCTAATTTCTTAATCCAGAGTTCATATTCATTTAGATTTCTAGACTCTTCAATACTTAAATCTGGTAAGTTTTCAAGTACCTCTTGACCCTCACCCCCCAAACAGTGCATCAAAAGTGCGTGTATCCTCTCCGTGCTGAGTGTCGGTCCACACACTCTAGCGTAATGAACAAACATTTTCTTCCACTTAGTCCACGGATATGTAAGATCCCCTGGACTACTTAAGAAGAAAGGAGGGGGTGTTACATTCTGCATTATATTTTTTTTAGATATTCTTTAGTAACCAACTAAAACACTTCCCTATAAATAATGCTATTGCTGTGCTACAACAAAATTCTGAATCCACAATTCAAGATAAACAGCATACACTTTCCATTAAATGAGTGTTTGTTCAAAAGTACTTAATAAAAATAAATACACCACATCCAAATAGGTGTGCCTGTCACTGTGCAATGTACGAGACAGGCTAATGCGTTCTTGAAGGTGTGCCTGTCACCGTATACAGTTGTCACCATCCAGCCACTTCACCTTTTGAAACTGTCTATGACAGCTGAACAGCAACGAGACAGGCTAATGCGTTCTTGAAGGTGTGCCTGTCACCATATACAGTTGTCACCATCCAGCCACTTCACCTTTTGAAACTGTCTATGACAGCTGAACAGCAAAGAACACCTTCCCCTTTAATGCTGAAGCTTAGACCATCCCTTTAAGGGAAAAAAAACCTTAGGCCACGCCTCCAGGAAACAGCATACCAAGCATAACACTCGACAAAATCAACTCCGATTAACTCCACTGCTGTGCGCTTCTCACGTCACTAACTTCGGGCTTCACACAGCCTGTAGACCAACAGGGAAAAATCAGTTGAACCACATCGATCTTCGGAGTCACCAAATACAATGTTGGGGCACCTTGAGCCACCCTCGTCGCCAATGTGAAATGGGGTCCAGGTATGAAAACAGGAAGATCCAGCAAAGTAGGTTAAATACGTTTATTTCTTTGAGCCTCAGCCACCCGACCTCCGTCAACCGTCGTTCTCCCCAACGCGCACCCGCTCTCCGCAGAGACCGCTCGAGGTAAACACACTTGCCATCTCCGTGGAGACCGCTCGCACGCGGAAGCGACAATACACCACACCCAGCACCTCTGCAACTGCGCTCATCGGGTTACCAGCATGGAGAGAAAGACTTCTCCAGCTGCTTATTGAAATAGAATGCAGCAGAATGGAAGGAAGATTTATTTTCGGGTGCGTGCTGCAAAAGGGGAATCCAGCTGAAAAGAGATCCTGCTGGAGTCCCATCAGTTTTCTGATGGGGCCCCTCAGGCTGGCAGTGGGACTAGGCAGGTCTTTAATTCATAAGCTAATGCACTCAACACCTTTACAAGCCCTTTTACTACATCCATTTGCTTAAAATGAATTGACAGAGTTAAAAGTGCGTTAACATGTGAGCAGGCTACAAGGGAGACAAACAGATTCAGTAGTCTATAGGGCCATCAGGCTGGTCTTACAGGCCATTTTTTGGCTATTTGTGGCCTGTTTTATGGGCTGGTGGGTCGGTTTTTACTGTCGATTTCCCTGACAGTATCATAAGCACTGCCTGCAGTAAATACAAATTGCAGTAAATACAAATGATTGGATTGTCACATACCTTGTGAAACACTTATACAGCATGTCTTTACATATGCAAAACTGCCCTAATTTACAAATGTAGGCCATTAATTTGCTGGTGGGGACCACCTGCTGTCCAATTCAAACCCGATAACACATGCATGGCTACAGTAACAGGAATTGGCAAAGCCAATAGGTTTTTTACCATGCATGATGTATTGGCTTTGTCAATGTTTTATTAGATATTTTGCACAGCTCACAGACAAAGTAAAGAGAAAAAGTGCAATGACAAAGCCAGCATTGACCGCATAATAGTGCTTTTTTCCTCTTTAAGCCATGTTGCATAGCAGCCCATGCTGTTTTGCAATATGTCTGAAAAAGCATTGACAAAGCCAAATAGCTCTCAGGTATGTGAGTGCTATTTGGTTTTGTTTAATGCTTTTGTGGCTGTCAGGAGGTTGGAGGGTGGCATAACAGACAGAGAGAAACAGCCTTTACACCACATAATTTACCACAGTGGTAAGGGTATTTTTAGTGTGTAGAGGTGGGTTGGGGCAAAGGATGATAAGGGTTTTTTGAGGGTTTAGGGATGGGTGGGGGTAATGGGTGGTAAGGTTATTTTTAAGGTATGAGTGGGTAGGGGCATAGGATAGTAAGTACATTTTTAGGGTTTAGGGGTGGGTAGGGTTACAGGGTGGTAAGGGTATTTTTATGGATTAGGGGTGGGTAAGGTTATGAGTACTAAGAATATTTTTAGGGTTTAGGGCAGAGGTCTTCAAACTGGGCACCATACCCATGGCCAAAATATATATTAAGTGGAGGCAGGCATGCAGCCCCCCCCTCCAAGACTTAATTGGGCCTGAGGACCCAACCCGTGGGGCCAGTTTCAATAAAAAGGGACAAAAGGCCACGTGCCCTCTTTCTCAAGCCTTAAAAGGCCCCTGGAACCTCATCCCTGAAACTAAATATAACTAAACGGAGAAGGGGTGGGTGTGCCATCCCCTTCCCTGAGACTTCTTAGGCCCTGGGGACTCCAACCCACAGGGCCCAATACAATATTAGAAAAGGGGAGGGGAACCATGCAGCCCCTCTCCCAGAGCTTTCTTGGGCCCATGGGACGCCATTACCCAGGGGCCCAAATCTAAGGGGAGAGGGCATGCAACTCCCATACCCCGAGCCTTAACAGGCCCTGTGGACCACCCGAGTCAAATGCAATATAAAGGGGAGAGGTTCCATCCCCGGGGCGATCTGTGTGTGTTTTTTTTTTTTTGTTTGTTTTTTTTTTAAAGGGGAAGGGGCAGTCAACCTCTCTGAGCCTATTCTGGCCTCAGGGACCCTATACTTTGGAGCCTCCATTATTTATAGGTGGCTGCCCTAGTGCCCACCTGTGACACCCACCAAGCACAAAGTTGGGGGTTGTGGAGGGGAGCTCCAGAGCCCCTATGGGGCTCTTTGCATGTTACAGGAGTTGGCATTGCTCCCGCCTGTGGGAAGCAGCTATTTCTGCTGAACCCGGTTTCCCTGCCCGTAGCAGTGGGGGTAGGGGAAAATAACACAAGTCTGCCCCCAGCCGGCAGGAGCAGTTTTTAAATCTTGAGTCGGCTGTTTGAGCTCAGATTTGGTGGGGAATTAAAAAATGCTCCTGCCAGATGGGAGCAGACAAAGTAAGTGAGCCAGCCCTGGAGAATGCAGTCCCTGAGGCTATTAAAGGCTTTGGGGGGGGAAGGGGGGGTGCAGTCCCCCTCCCTTTTAAGTTACGACCTAGGAGGAAGGGTTCCCCATGGTCTTTTTAACCTCGGGGAAGGGGGCCACATGGTTCCCCCTCCCCTATTGTTTTTATTTCTGCCCCAGGGGATGGGGTCCCCAAGGCCTTCAATGGCCCAGGGGGAGGCATGTGGCCCTCATCTCTTTTTTTAAAAAATAAATTGGCCCAGGGGGATAGGGTTGCAGGGGCCTTTTAAGGTTCTGGGAGGGGGTGTGCGGCTTTCCCGTCTAATGATTTTAGCCCCGGGGGATGGGACCTAAGTGCATCAACGAGGCTCAGAGATATAATATACCCAGCCTAAAGGGATGTGGTTCCCAGGCCCCAAAGAGGGGGGGCCCTACTCCAGTCCTCCTCCCCATAGATAAGTAAAAAAGAGAAAAATGCTGGCCTGCATCTTGTGGAACTGACACACACACACACACACACACACCCTGGGCCAATCAGAATGCTCTATTTTTCAACTGGCACTCCTGTGAGACTCTCACATGACTCTTGCGGACCCAACCATTCAGATATACAAATATATTCAAACCTCTATTTCTCAAAAAGTACTGAATGGATTTACACCAAATGACAAAAAGTACAATCTGCGGACCAAGATCTAGTTTCTTGCCAAATTTAGTGTAATTTAGTTCGCCCGTTTTTTGCTGTAGTGCTTCTTAAAGTAGTACATGGGAAATGCATTAGGGTTTTGCATTTTGGGACCCCTTTTTTTCCCCAGCCCCTGCTTGATGAATCACCCCGAAACTTTCCATGCACAAACTAGGCAAAAAAAAGCACTTTTTTTAAACGATTCATCAAGCAGTGCCAAAGTTATAAGTGAAACAATAAAAGGCCTTTCCTATGGAAATGCCGAACTAACAATAGCTACCCAGTGGCGACCGCCACTGTGTAATACACACACATAAATATGTATGCAATTGCCAGTAGGTAGTTATAGTTAGGACTTAGTTTCCATAGGAAAAGTGTTTTTTTGTTTTGCCATTAACTTTAGCGGCGTTAGACGAATCTTCACAAAATTTTCCAAACTAAATATGACAGTCAGTTCAGCTGCAGTCTTTAAAGTCTTTGGGTGATCCGTCCAGAGGGGGCCAAGAAAAAGGGGGGAGGGTCCCAAAACATGTTTCTCCATTCATTTTCCCCCAGGGTCTTTAGACACGCCTAGAGCCCAAACTCCTGAACCGAATTACACCAGATTTGGCAGGAAACAAGATCTTGGTGTGCATATTGTGCTTTTTGAGATTTGGTGTGAATCCATTCAGTAGTTTCTGAGCTATTCAAGGGGAAAATATAGATATATGAAGATACTCAGCAGATCCAACTGTGCAGTGCAGCTGAGTCCCACAAAAAACATATAAAAAAGAAAAAGGGCCAGGGTAGGGATACCCTGAGTCCCTAGTCTTGAAGCAGACCCCACCAGGACTAAAAAGCATTTTAAAAACAAAAATCTCAAAAAACTCTGCGGATGGATCTGCAAATTTTTCTGAGATTAAAAAAAACAAAACAAAAGTGCAGTCTCCTGTGCTCCTGAGTGGGCCAGGACCTGGGGGCACTGCCAGGTCATAAAAAGAGGGGCCCCCCTCCTAGGGCTTTTAGTAGCCCTAGGGAGAACCACCTCCCCGGGACTATGAGATTCCAAAATATGCAGATGGGCCGCATGGCCCCCAGGGGACCACCACCCACCACCTCTTCGGGGCTAGCTATTGTTATAATAGTGGGAGGGTCCTGTGGACCCCCACCTCGCCAGGGCAATGAATCAAGAATGTGAGGGGGTGCGCATCCCCACCCCTGGCGAATGCCAACTTCCCGGGGCAATGCAATACCTTAGATATTATAGCACGCATGACATCCTTGCTAACATCATTGATCATGTCACTGTAACATTTGCAGTAAAATTATTGACGAGATAACTGTGCATTGCAGGGGGGCAAGTTATAGCTACCTCAGGACACTGGTTATAGATACTTGAAAATACTAACTATAACAAGTGAATTTCTATGGTTTTGTACGTTTAAAACGTGAGCCTAACTATAAAGTGAATTTCTCCGGGTTTTTTTTTAATTCTCTTTCCCAACTACAACATTCTAGTAAACTTTGTAACTTTGTTTATATATATATATATATATATATATGGAAAATGTCACTTACCCAGTGTACTTCTTTTCACGGCATGCTCCGCTGCAGATTCACATGCCATGCATATTCTGCCATCTAGTGTTGGGCTCGGAGTGTTACAAGTTGTTTTCCTTCGAAGAAGCGTTTTCGAGTCACAGGATTGAGTGACTCCTCCTCTTCGGCTCCATTGCGCATGGGCATCGACTCCATGTTAGATTGTTTTCCCGCAGAGGGTAAGGTAGGAGTGATAGAGTATGAAGAAGAGAGATGTCCATGCAAATGGAATATATAGATATATACATATGTACAAGTGAATGTTTAACTTAAACGGCTACAGGCTCCCGGGGAGGCGGGAGGGTGCATGTTAATCTGCAGCGGAAAATGCAACGAACAGATGTACACTGTGTAAGTGACATTTTCCGTTCGATGGCATGTGTAGCTGCAGATACACATGCTATGCACAGATTACAAAGCAGTTTTGCCTCCCGTAAGCGGTTGGTCAGCCTGTAGGAGTTGAAGTTGTTTGAAATAGTGTTCTTAGTACAGCCTGTCCTACTGTGGCCTGTTGTGTTTCTAACACATCTACACAGTAATGCTTGGTAAATGTATGTTGTGTTGACCAAGTGGCTTCTTTACAGATTTCTGCCATAGGTATGTTCCGTAAGAAAGCCATTGTAGCCCCTTTTTTCCGGGTGGAATGTGCTTTAGGTGTTACTAATAGCTGCCTTTTAGCTTACGTTTAGATGCATTTTACTATCCACCTAGCTAGTCCTTGCTTTGAGATAGGGTTACCAGTATGTGGTTTCAGAAACGCCACAAATAACTGTTTGGTTTTTCGAAATGATTTAGTTCCATCAATGTAATACATTATAGCTCTTTTAATATCCAATGTATTCAGGGCTCTTTCTGCTACAGAGACTGGCTGTGGAATGAAGACTGGCAGTTCGACTGTTTGATATGAAACTGTGATATCACCTTTGGGAGAAATTTTGGGTTTGTTCGAAGTACAACTTTATGTTTGTGTACTTGTATGAACGGTTCTTGAATAGTGAAAGCTTGGATTTCACTAACTCTTCTTAATGAAGTAATTGCAACTAGGAAGGCAACTTTCCATGTTAGGTATTGAATCTGACATGAAAGCATAGGTTCAAATGGTGGACCCATGAGTCGTGTGAGTACTATGTTTAGATTCCACGAAGGCACTGGAGGTGTTCTCGGTGGAATGATGCGTTTTAATCCTTCCATGAAGGCTTTGATAACAGGGACTCTAAATAAAGAGGTGTGTTATACATTTAGCAAATATGCAGAAATGCAGTGAGAAGTATTTTGATGGATGAAAAAGTTAAATTAGCTTTTTGCAAATGAAGCAAATAACTTACAATGTCTTGTATTGACGCTGAAAGACGGGCAATTTGTTTAGATTGACAGTAAAACATAAACCTTTTCCATTTGTTTGCCTAACACTGCCTGGTAGTGGGTTTTCTCGCTTGTTTAATTACTTCCATACATTCTGTTGGAGGGTGTAGATATCCAAACTCTAAGACTTCAGGAGCCAAATCGCTAGATTGAGTATTTTGGGATCTGGATGCCCGATCAGTTGCTTGTTTTGCGTTAACAGATCTGGTCTGTTGGGGAGTTTGATATGTGGTACCACTGACAGATCTAACAGTGTTGTGTACCAGGGTTGACGTGCCCACGTTGGTGCTATAAGTATGAGTTTGAGTTTGTTTTGACGCAATTTGTTGACTAGAAATGGAATGAGTGGGAGAGGGGGAAAACCATAAGCAAATATCCCTGACCAGTTGATCCATAGTATGTAAAGACAATGAGAAGGATCCCCTCTAACCCTTATGACCAGGGTATAAATTTGATCAAATGCAAGGTCAGTGCAAGGTGGGAGTGACCTAGACTTCCGCTGAATATACAAAACTTAAAGAATTATCAGTGTACCATGAATGTAATACAAAAGAAAATGTATTACTTCATATATAACTTAGATTTATATTAATCACAACGTTTTTCTGTAAATCCTGATTGAACATGAGTATTAAAATTGTTTACATGGTAGGTGCTCCTAAAACAGTGAAAGTGCTGAAGTGCAGGTAAGTGAAGGTGATATATACAGTCAGTGCAGAGTGTGGTGTTAAGAAAATTATGAACTTCAAGTGGCTCCTTCAATCCAGGATGCCCTGAAGTTTCACAAAAAATGTCTTTGTCTTTGTCTCATCCACTCTTTGGAGATGTGTCAAAGTTTCGACCCCGTATTGCGGTGAGTGAAGGTGGGGTCATCATCAGGACAAGGATGATTGGATTGGAAGCACCTACAGGTAGTGTAAATCACTGTATTAGAAGGGGTCTGGTGAGTCCATATATACAATGTGATTAGTATACAGCCTTGAAAACTCACCTAATATTCCAGTGTACAGAACTAATCAGGTAATGAGGGATATCTTCCTGTTGGGGAATAATTACATAACTCAGTGTGCCAGATAATCAAGAAGATTGATCTGTGTGAAAATAAATTATTGGACTTACAAGGCCCGGAAAAGTCCCAAAGTCTAAAGATCTGCGCGTGTCTGTTGCCGCAGTGATCAGGAGCACCAGAGGTCGCTATTATATGGTGTTCGGAAGACTTCTAAAAGAGAGATGATTAACTGGTTAAGCCAGTATCCCGAGTTAGCATAGGGTTTGGTGCTGGAAGTAGAGGTTAGTCGATCTACCAAAAAGACTTACCAAAAGGACTTACAATTGGTGGACAAATCTCGCTGTGTAGGGTAGTTAACTCATCCAGGGGCTGCAGAGGCCAAGGAGCGCCATGATTTCAGGGGCTTAAATTATCTAGAATGCAATAAGTATGCATGAGAGAAGGAAACCCCATCTGTAGGGGGGGGGGGGGGAGGTTGGTGAATCCTAACCCAGGTAACCACTTACTAGTGCATAGGACTGCCGCCTCAGCAGCATGCAGTCGTAATTTCAGCTGGGTAACCAAAAACCAGTTGATCCATAGAGCATTGCCCTTGGATAGAGGGTGTGGGTGCCTGGATGCGAAGTTTTGGCATTTTGCGTTTTCGCTGGTGGCGAATAGGTCTATGTGTGGCATTCCCCAGTGATGAAAGTATGTCTGAAGTACTAGGGGATGAATTTCCCACTTGTGTGTTTGTTGATGATCTCGACTGAGAACATCTGCCAATTGGTTGTGTATTCCTGGAATGTATTGTGCTACCAGGTGAATTTTGTTGTGGATTGCCTAATGCCAAATCTTTTGTGCTAGAAGGGACAGTTGCGATGAGTGGGTCCCTCCTTGTTTGTTTAGGTAATACATTGTAGTCATGTTGTCTGTTTTGATAAGAATGTTCTTGTGAATGAGAAAAGGCTGAAATTGTTTGTGTTTGGTGTCCCATTGTCCTTGAATGTTGTGATTGTTGAGGTGTGCCCCCCATCCAATCATTGATGCATATGTTGTAAGTATGGTCTGAGGCACAGGGTCTTGAAATGGACGCCCTTTGGTTAGATTTGTGGAATTCCACTACTGAAGTGATATGCGTGTTTGGCGGTCTATCAACACTAGGGCCCTCATTACAACCCTGGGGGTCAAAGACCGCCAGGGCTGTTTTGGAGTTTGTACCGCCAACAGGCTGGCGGTACAAACTCTGGCATGGGCATTACAACAGCGGCGGAAGCGATGCGGTCGCACCGCCGGGACCGGTAGTTTCCCGCCACATTGGTCCCGGCGGATTTAATCCTCCAGGGCAGCGTTGGGGGTTACGAGTCTTTTCATGGCGGAAAGGGGGAGTCGCAGGGCCCCTGGAGCTTTTCACTGTCTGCATAGCAGACAGTGAAAAGCGCGTCGGGTGCAACTGCACCTGTTGCACCGCCGCAACACCGCCGCCTCTATTTGGATCCGGCTCCCGTGTTGCGGCCGAGATCCCAGCTGGGCCGTGGGCGGAAACCAGGTTTCTGCCCGCTGGCCCAGCGGGGATCTCCAAATAGACCCCGCAGGAGTACGGCTGCATTGGCGGCGGCCCGGCGGTTTCAACTTGGCGGACAGCGGTTGCCGCCCGCCAAAGTTGAAATGAGGGCCTAGATCTTGAAGTTGACCCTGTGCCTGCGACCATTGCTTTGCAAGGCACTGTTGTAAAGGCAGCATGTTTAATCTTGCATTTGGGACAATGGCGATGCATGATGCCATCATGCCCAACAGTTTCCTTACAAATTTGACTGTGTACTGTTGGCCTGACTGAATTTGTGCTAATACATTGTGGAATGCTCACACTCTTTGTGGACTTGGGCTTGCAAGAGCTGTTTGTGTATTTAGTGTGGCTCCTAAATACTGTTGAAGTTGCGCAGTTTGTAGGTGGGATTTTTGGTAGTTTATGGAGAATCCTAGAGTGTGTAGAGTTTGTATTACATAATGTGGATGGTTTTGAAACTGTGTACGACTGTTGGATTTTATTAGCCAATCGTCGAGATATGGGAAGACATGAATGTGTTGTCTCCTTAGGTAGGCAGCTACTTCTGCTAGGCATTTTGTAAATACTCTGGGAGCTGTTGTTATCCCGAAGGGTAACACTTTGAACTGGTAATGTTTTCCCTGAATAACATTTTCTGTGCGCTGGATGGATGGGTATGTGAAAATACGCATCCTTGAGGTCTAATGTTACCATGAAATCTTGCTGTTGTAGCAGTGGGACCACATCCTGTAGTTTTACAATGTGAAAGTGTTCTGACAGGATGTAAAGATTGAGAGTTCTGAGATCCAATATTGGTCTTAAGTTTCTGTCTTTTTTGGGGATAAGGAAGTACAGAGAGTAAACCCCTGTTCCTATCTGATCTTGTGGTACAACCTCTATCGCTTGTTTGAGTAATAGTGATTTTACTTCTTCTTGCAACATTGTGATATGTTGGGAGGAGAGTTTGTGTGGTTTTGGAGGTATATTTGGGGGAATTTGTGCCAATTCTAATACCCAGTTGTCTGTTGTAATGGGGAGCCAATTGTTATAGAACCTTTGCAGTCTTCCCCCCACAGGTGAGGTGTGAGTTGGGAAGAGATGGAGAAAGTCACGGTTTTGGCTGTGAGGCTTGTTTTGTTGGCTGATATTTTCCCCTACGTCTGGGGAATTGGCCTCTGTAATTATCTCTAAACCCACCTCGTTGGTATTGAGGCTGGTAGGTTGACTTCGATTGTGAGGTGGATGCCTCAGGTGTTTGCGCTCTAAAGCCACCTCTGTATTGAGGTTTCCGAAAGGATCCTCTGTATTGTGTTGTATACAGAGCACCCATGGCTTTAGCGGTGTCTGAGGTTTTTTTCATTTTTTCAATGGCCGGATGTAAACCCCTGTTCCTATCTGATCTTGTGGTACAACCTCTATCGCTTGTTTGAGTAATAGTGATTTTACTTCTTCTTGCACCATTGTGATATGTTGGGAGGAGAGTTTGTGTGGTTTTGGAGGTATATTTGGGGGAATTTGTGCCAATTCTAATACCCAGTTGTCTGTTGTAATGGGGAGCCAATTGTTATAGAACCTTTGCAGTCTTCCCCCCACAGGTGAGGTGTGAGTTGGGAAGAGATGGAGAAAGTCACGGTTTTGGCTGTGAGGCTTGTTTTGTTGGCTGATATTTTCCCCTACGTCTGGGGAATTGGCCTCTGTAATTATCTCTAAACCCACCTCGTTGGTATTGAGGCTGGTAGGTTGACTTCGATTGTGAGGTGGATGCCTCAGGTGTTTGCGCTCTAAAGCCACCTCTGTATTGAGGTTTCCGAAAGGATCCTCTGTATTGTGTTGTATACAGAGCACCCATGGCTTTAGCGGTGTCTGAGGCTTTTTTCATTTTTTCAATGGCCGTATCAACTTCAGGGCCAAAAAGCTGTTTTTGATTGAACGGCATATTAAGGACAGCCTGTTGAATTTCAGGCTTAAACCCTGACGACCGAAGCCATGCGGGTCTCTGAATAGTAACAGCAGTATTGATTGTCCTAGCTGCTGTGTCCGCTGAATCTAGGGCGGATCTAATTTGGTTATTAGTAATAGCCCGCCCTTCCTCAACTATTTGTTGTGCCCTTTTTTGTTAGTCTTTGGGGAGATGTTGGATGATATTTTTTATCTCATCCCAGTGGGGTCTATCATAGCTAGCCAATAGTGCTTGGGAGTTGGCTATCCCCCACTGGTTGGCTGCTTGCGTTGCTACTCTTTTGCCAGCAGCATCCAATTTCCTGCTCTCCTTGTCCGGTGGTGGTGCATCACCAGATGACTGGGAGTTTGCCCTCTTCCTAGCTGCACTTACAACTACAGAATCAGGAGGCAGTTGTTGTGTAATAAATGCCAGATCAGAAGGAGGTGGTTTATACTTTTTCTCCACTCTGGGAGTAATTATCCTGGCTTTGACTGACTCTTGAAAAATCTGATGTGCGTGCTTTAACATGCCTGGAAGCATGGGAAGGGACTGGTAGGTAGTGTGTGTGGAGGATAATGTGTTGAAGAGAAAATCATCCTCCAAGGGCTCGGTGTGCATGGAGACATTGTGGTATGATGTCCACCTAGCCAGAACCTGAGTGTATCCGGTGCTATCTTCTGGTGGTGATGGTTTGGAAGGATAGCAGTCTGGGCTGTTATCCGGAATGGGATCTGGATCATAGAGATCTCATGGATCCACATTGTCTTGTTGTGAATCTAATAAATGTACAGGAGACTGCGCAGGTGTAGGAGTAGTGGGTGGAGAGACAAGCAGGTGAGGAGAATGAGGAGGAGACTGAGGAGGTGAAAATTGTGGAGATCTTTGTTTAGGCTTTGGCACTTTAGCCGGTGGCTGAGCAGTGTCCAATTGTTCCTGAAAGGTCAGCTTCCTCTTAGTCTTCAGAGGAGGTGCAGTTATGATCTTGCCAGTGTCCTTGTGAATGTGAACTCTGGCTTGCCTTTCATCAACATCCTCCATCTGTGTGTGTTGCTCTGAAAACTTATGGCTTTCTTTAAGTACTTTCGAAAGTCCATGCTCCTCGGTGTAAACTGGCCTTTTCACCTCTGAAGCCCGTTTTCTTGGGATCGAAAGGCCGGGAGTGGATGTTGGCCTCGGCTCCGAAAGCGATTTCCGAGGCTTTGAATCGGAGGGATGATGTTTGCCTGTTTTGGAGCCAGTGCTTCGGCTTGAGTGTGAAGGCTTCAGTGGCGTTGCCTTTTTCGGTGCCGAAGTTGTTGCTTGGTCACCGAAGGTCTTTTTGCGGGTCGAGCCATGGCTTTCCGGCAGTGGCGTTCCCGGGGCCTTATGTTTGGGCTTGGCTGGGACAGGGGCAGGCGTACTCACGTGCTGTCCTGCCATGACTGGTCTGTCCTCCTCGGACTCCTGCTCGGAGTCGGACCCTCGGACAGAGACTGCGGTCTGCATAATCTCCTCCTCCTCTACGTCGAGACGTTCGGTGCTCTTCGACCCCACTTCCAACCTTCGTGCTCTTCTGTCTCGGACATTCTTTTTCGAATGGAAGGATCTGCAGGCCTCACAATTTTCCTATTGATGGTCTGGAGAGAGACTGAGATTACAGACGAGATGTTGGTCTGTATATGGAAATTTGGCGTGGCACCGAGGACAAAAGCGAAATGGGGTCTGGTCCAGGAGGCTTCCACGCGGTCGGCCCGACTACGCCCGAGTTGGGTACGGGTGCCCCGGAGGCCGAGTAAAGATGTTAGATCCGATGGTATCGAAGTGTCGTTGAGAGACGATACACGATCGAAACAATACCGTTGAGAATTAACGAGTTATAGAACTTTTCTGACTCAAACTATCGGAGCGAAAAGAAACACGTCTGAACCCGATGGCGGAAAGAAAACAATCTAACATGGAGTCGATGCCTATGCGCAATGGAGCCGAAGAGGAGGAGTCACTCGATCCCGTGACTCGAAAACGCTTCTTCAAAGAAAAACAACTTGTAACACTCCGAGCTCAACACTAGATGCCAGAATATGCATAGCATGTGTAGCTGCAGCTACACATGCCATCGAACATATATATATATATATATATATATATAGCAGTCAAATTCCCCATGCATTTCCCATAAATTTCTTAGACAGGGCTACAGCAAAAACTCCTGACCAGAATTACACCCAATTTGGCATTAAGCTAGATCTTGCTATGCAGATCTTGACAGTTTGCGTCCAGTTGGTTCCCAGGTATGCTTTGATTGACCAATTCAATGGGGACTAGTCAATCCTGCTTGCTGACGTCAACCTGAACAATGTGTTTAGGCAGCCATTACAAGACTCAAGGACTTGGCTCCTGTGTTTGGTAAATTAATTTAAAAAATAGGTAAGGGGCGGAGTGAGCATGCCCAGATTCCAAAGGGTATTGTAGGGGGGTGGGGGGTGGTGGTGGTGTGGAAGGGTCCCCCCCACCATTTTACTGGCTGGCTACAATATGGACAACATGCGGCGGCAGCCATTACAGGATTCTGGGACATGAACCCCATTGAAATCCAATGTAGTGAATGGCAGATTTTGAGGGTCACAAAAAGGAGAACGTATAAAGGATAAATACAGATTTTAGTTAGAACATAAATCATTTGTTGGTGGTACCATACCCTGAAAAAATGCTGACCTTCTTCTGGGATTTCATGAATCCTTGTTGAGAGAAACTATTTTCTCATTATTTTGTCAGAGATTATTGAAGGTGCTCCAGAAGCTAAAATAACAGCATATTGTCTGTAAAGTCACACTATCTTTCTCAGCCATGTGATAATAAAGTCTAAAATTCTCAGTAAAACATGTACTTTTAATGTCAGCAGCCTGTCAGTTGATCGGTGTTTCCAGATTTTAAGATCCATCCCAAGTCCAAAGCTGTCCAAGTAGAAGCCCAAATTCAGACCGATGTGGGCCGTTATCAGCCCAAGAACAGTCCCAAAGTTGAAACTCCCAAATTATGCAAAAATTGCCTTCAGAAATGGTTTTAAGGGATAATTCAAAATTGTATTCAATATACATTGTAGTAGGAGATTATTTGGGGACATGAGCACTTTTTCAATCATGCCTCAATTTGACTAATAATTACTAATTTTTAACCCCCTGCTGCGACTTATCTTGCACTTCAGTCACAAGAGATCCAAATCTGAACCTGACATTCAAGAATTAAACTCTACAAGAGCAGAATGCCCACCTTAATGAAGTCTGAGAACAGAAACTTCAATGTATTTCAGCGTTGTGGCTCCAAAAACAGAATACTGAACGGATCTTGGAGAATTACCAAGTAATGCTACACATATATAGAAATAACACTTGTATTAACCCCTTCGCTGCCAGGCCTTTTCCCCTCAGGTGCTAGGCCTTTTTTTG
Source organism: Pleurodeles waltl (assembly GCF_031143425.1). Taxonomy (NCBI): domain Eukaryota; kingdom Metazoa; phylum Chordata; class Amphibia; order Caudata; family Salamandridae; genus Pleurodeles; species Pleurodeles waltl. The sequence goes on from NC_090451.1 coordinate 559,480,121, forward strand.
GCTATTTGGGGCAGTTTGCGCTTAGGCCCTCAGAACTTTTGGTCCACAAAAGTTTTGGTCCATGCCCAATTAGGGTCCCTTTTTTCCAACATCCTAGGGATTCTAGAGGTACCCAGACTTTGTGGGTACCGCTGAAGGAGACCAGGAAATTAGCCAAAATACAGCAAAAACGTTGTTTAAAAAATAAAATGGAAAAAAAGGCTGTAGAAGAAGGCTTGTGTTTTTTTCCCTGAAAATGGCATCAACAAAGAGTTTGCGGTGCTAAAATCACCAACTTTCCCAGCTTTCAGGAAAAGGCAGATTTGAATCAGAAAACCCAATTTTTCAACACAATTTTGGCATTTTACTGGGACATACCCTATTTTTACTATTTTTTGTACTTTCAGTCTCATTCCAGTTAGTGACAGAAATGGGTGTGAAACCAATGCTAGATCCCAGTAGGCGAAACATTTCTGAAAAGCAGACAATTCTGAATTCAGCAAGGGGCCATTTGTGTAGATCCTACAAGGTTTTCCTGCAGAAAATAACAGCTGAAATAAAAAAAAAATTGAAATTGAGGTGAACAAATGGCATTTTCCTCAACATTTTACTCTGTAACTTTTTCCTGCAATGTCAGATTTTTTAAAGCAATATACCGTTACGTCTGCTGGACTCTTCTGGTTGGGGGGATATATAGGGCTTGTATGTTCATCAAGAACCCTAGGGACCCAGAGACAAAAAATGAGCTGCACCTTGCAATGGGTTTTAATTCTATAGCGGGTATACAACAATTCATTTGCTGAAATATAAATAGTGAAACATAGGTATCAAGAAAACCTTTGTATTTCCAAAATGGGCACAAGATAAGGTGTTGAGAAACAGTGGTTATTTGCACATCTCTGAATTCCGGGGTGCCCCCCCTAGCATGTGAATAACAGGGCATTTCTCATATAGACATCTTTTTTACACACTGTCTTAAATTTGGAAGGAAAAAATGTAGAGAAAGACAAGGGGCAATAACACTTGCTTTGCTATTCTGTGTTCCCCCAAGTCTCCCGATTGCGTGGGTAGGCCTAAGGCTTGCGACAGAAAATGCAACAGGGACACATTACATTTTGACATTGAAATCTGACGTGTTTTTGCAAAGTGCCTTGCTGTGGGTTTTGGCCTCTAGCTCAGCCGGCACCTAGAGAAACCTACCAAACCTGTGCATGTTTGAAAACTAAATACCTAGAGGAATCAGGATGAGGTGACTTCTGGGGCTCTCACCAGGTTCTGTTACCTAGAATCCTTTGCAAACTTCATAATTTGGCCAACAAAAACAAGTTTTCCTCACATTTTGGTGTCAGAAAGTTCAGGAATCTGAGAGAAGCCACAAGTTTCTTTCCACCCAGCGTTCCCCTAAGTCTCCCGATAAAAATGGTACCTCACATGTGTGGGTAGGCCTAGTACCCGTGAAAGGAAATGCCCCAAAACACTATCTGGACACATCAAAATTATCAAATACAAAACTACTTGTTTTTGCAGGGGCAGGCACCTGAGTTTTTGGTCCTGGGCTCAGCAGCCGTCTAGGGAAACCTACCAAACCCAGACATTTCTGAAAACTAGACACAGCAAACCTCAAATTTAGCTAAAAAAAAATAATCAAATTTTCCCACATTTCTGTGTGGGATCACCACACTGACAGGGAAGAGTCAAAAACATGTCGAAAATGAGGGGGAACCCAACCGGGTCCAAAAGGGCAGTTTGGAAAAAACATTTTAGGCTGACAAGTGCAGCAAAGTTTTTATTGGTATAGATGAGACAATGCTCGGTGGTAGGAATTTTGTGGATTCCTGCAGATTCCGAAAGGTTCCATCACAAAAATATGGGAAAAATATGTGATTTCCAGCAAAGTTGGGGGTTTGCAGGGCATTATGGATAAGAAAATGGTGGGGGGTGCATGTGAAGCACATCACCCTGGAATCACCCAGATGTTTAGCTTTCAGATGTGTCTAGGTCTTGTGGATTTTTCAACATGGCAGCGTCCCAAAGTCCAAAAAGCGCAGCCCTCACCATTCCAAGTGGGTTGATTTTGAGAGTTAGCCAAGGCCCAAATGTAAAACTAAAACCCAAAATAATCAAATGTCCTCTTGCTTGCCGTGGGATAAAATGTCTTAGTGCGGGGGGAGAGCTGAAAGACTGTTACCCAATCATTCAGTTGGGGTGTGGGCACAACCAGGCCCATACGGATTGATAGCCACCACCCCACTATTTTGTTTTTTTCATTCCCTGGCATCTAGTAAACTTTCTGAGCCCCCCCCCCCCCTCCGGGTGTGGATCAGGGGTAATTGCCCCATCTGCCCACTAGTGTGCAGAACAACTTTTACCCCATTTATTTGTGGTGGGGGTATGGCTATACCCCCACCCCATTATTTTGGGTGGTAGGAATTGTGTGGATTCCTGCAGATTACGGAAGGTTCCATCACAATGTGATTTCCAGCAAAGTTGGAGGTTTGCAGGGCATTGTGGGTAAGAAAACGGTGCGTGGTGCATGTGAACCATACCACCCTGGAATCATCCAGATGTTTAGTTTTCAGATGTGTCTAGGTCTTGTGGATTTTTCTACATGGCAGGGTCCCAAAGTCCAAAAAGTGCAGCCCTCACCATTCCAAGTGGGACGATTTTGAGTTAGCCAAGGCCAAAATGTAAAACCAAAACCCAAAATAATCAAATGTCCTCCTGCTTGCTGTGGGATAAGATGTTTTAGTGTGCAGGGGAGAGCTGAAAGACTGTTACCCCCTTCAGTTGGGGTGGGGGCATAACAGGCCCATACTGGTTGGTAGCCACCACCACACTATTTTTTAATTCCCTGGCATCTAGTAGACATTCTGCCCTCAGGTGTGGATCAGGGGTAATTGCCCCATCTGCCCACTAGTGTGCAGAACAACTTCGGCCCCATTTATTTGGGGTGGGGGTATGGCCATACCCCCACCCTCTTATTTTAGAAAAAAAAGTCTTCCCTGGTCTCTGGTGGGCTTTCTGCCCCCCCTGGGGGGCAGATGGGCCTTCCAAAAATAGGCCGATCTGCCCCAGATGTAGCCAACAGTAATGTGCCCCCAGGAGGAGCGACCCTTGCCCAAGGGCTGCCCCCCCCCAAACAAAACACACACACACCAATCCCTTGTGCCTAAGTGGTTTCTGCCCCCCACTGGGGGCAGAACAGCCTAATAGAAATAGGCAGATCTGCCCCCAAGGGGAGCAGAAATGGCCTAAAATAAATTTGCCTCCCCAGAGGAGCGACCCTTGCCTAAGGGGTCGCTCCACTTGCGTGAAATTGACGCAAAAAAATAAAAATCCCTGGTGTCTAGTGGATGGCCTAAAATAAATTGCCCAAGGGGGCGCTCACCTTATGCATAAACATTAACAAAAACAAATTCCCTGGTGCCTAGTGGTATCTGCCCCCCTTGGGGGCAGAATGACCTAATAAAAATCAGCTGATTTGCCGCCAAGGGAGGGCAGAAATGGCCTAAATGTAAATTTGCCCTCAAGGGAGCGACCCCTGTCGCTCCATACATACGTAAAAAAAAAAGAAAAAAAAAAAAAGTATCCCTTGTGTCTAGCGGTTTCTGAACCAACCCCCCTCCCCCACCCCCCCAGGTGCAGATCAGTGTAATTATAATAGGCCAATTTGCCCCTGGTGGGGCAAAAGGGCCGAAAAATAAATTACCTCCCTGGGGAGCGGCCCTTGTCCCAGGGGCCACTCCCCTTATTCAATCACAAAAAAAAATAATTCCCTGGTGTCTAGTGTGCATTTCTGCTGCCCGATCGCGATAGGGTAGCAGCAGAAATGCTGAGAAAGACAAAGGAAAGGAAAGGCCTTTCCTTTGATGCCTTTCTTGGCCCTTCCACGTGATCAGAAGAGAAAAGCAAAAGCATTTCTCCTCCGATCGGCACATCAGGTGCCATGGTGAGGTCAGGGGGGTTGGAAGGGGAAGCTTCCCCAGTGGGCCCCTTTCTGGACGTAACCATTACGTCCAGGTCTCCCAAGGGCTTAAAGTCATTCCAACACAACTTGTTTAACAAGGTTTGCATTCCATCTATTTGCCTAAACATTCAAACAAAAAAAACTATTTTACAATGACAGTATGGAAAGATAGTAAAAATAAATATTGAAGCAATTTGATAAGTAGCTTTTGTGTAAAAAAAAAGTGTACGTAAATGTGAAAATTTAAAAGACTAGAAGTGTCCGGCTGCGAGGTGTGCTGCAGTGAGTCATGAGACACACACCCTTTGAGTTAAAATGTACTGGAAGGCCAGAAAAGAGACTAGGTTCCGAAGTCCTTCACCATAACCCTTCATCATTAGTGCTGCCCTGCTATTACACCTCTGCTGACCTGGGCAATTGATAGAGGATGTGCAGCTCTTTTACACCCTTTACCCACCCAGGGCTTTAAGTAGGGGTAGGTGAAAATTCTGCTCCGCTACCGGAATTGGCGGAATTTTGCCGACTCCGCTTTACTCTTGTAACACGGCGTTCTGGACAAGTTCAGACAATCGCCATGTGCCAGAATTTTTTCTTGTGCTTGGTGCCAGAACAGTGTGTTGGCAAGCGTGAGCAATATTTGGCTTCCCCAAGCCGATTCCCAATTGTTAGGAGGACATCCAGTGAGATGTTTTGTAACACGGGCGTTTGCGACCATTCACGGTCAGTTGGCTGCCACTTGAATAAAACAATCTACTCGAGCTGCAGCAAAAATCAACTCTAGTTTTTTAAAAATAATTGCCTTGAAAGAATAATCAAATGGAAGATAAATACAGCCAGTTGTAATGTGCTTCTATCAAGGTTAGCAATAACAAATATAACCTTGGGTTTGTCTTCTATGTACATTGTGGTGCACTGTCAGAAGTATAACTGGTATAAGGGTTTAAAAAAAAAATGTATGCCAAAGAAAGAAGTTCCCGTTCCAAGCAAGTAGCTACTTTCAACCATAGCTGCCTTAACATATGCATTTCATTTAAAACTCTTTTTTCAAGCTACAACCTTTAACTCTGTCAACTCAAGCTTGCAAAAAACATAGGCCTTGCGAACTGTGAGGGCTAAGGTGCACAGGAGCTCACAGATGTATGATAACAGCAGGAAGTACTATTTGAAATAGTTCTTATGGAGAGAATCTACAATAGGATTTTTGGCACAAACAAAAAATACAATTACACCCTTAGACCAAGCACTAGAGCTAGAAGTAAATCAGACATTCACCAAGCCAAAAAAATATGTTTAGCAGTTTCAGAAAGCTAAGTTGCACCTCATCTGAGCAGTGTTTGAGTTTGTAGTACCTACTTGGCATCTTCCAGACTTTTAAACCCATAAGAGTTTGCAAATATAAAGTTATTTATAATAATTTTATCTTGGAACAGCAGTTCCTCAGGGGGGCACAAATAATGTCCTGAAAACCATAAGCTAGACTGGCATGTTTGAAGGTGCTCTCGTGTACCATAGAGATGGGCTAGCCACTGAAATCTTGAGCCAGATGCTTGGCTCTGGCTCAGGCTCAGGCTGAGCTTGAGGTCCTTGAGTAACCTCACGCAGAAAATGAGCCAAACATTCATGTTGCTTCTGTCTGCCCTCCATGCTCTACCCAGATAGTCAAAGAGTTAAAATCTAAATAAGTACAAGGAAGAAACAAATAGATACTCACGTTGTCACTGATTTGTAAAAAATGAAACCAGGAATTATTCCCAGCTTCCTGCTTAACCTAATTTTGTGATCTTAGGCAAATATTTTATTTGCTGATCTGCCTGTTACTTCATAAAAACATAATAAATGACCTTCAAATACGTAAGTTCGGAATAGGAGCAATACAAATACATATTGTGTCTGTTGTAAATTGTTTGTAATGCTGCTCTATCTATAAGAATGTGAGCCACATACAGGGTGCGCATGACTACTGACTCATCTCTTAGTTCACTAATAGCACTGTCATCAGGGTGGGAGTGGGGAAAGGTACGCTTCTAAGTTCATATTTAAAAACTATCACTTTTAGTAAGTACCCCTCAGTGCGGTGGTAGAACATATTTAGGTCAATACTTCCACATGTTAAGGAAATGTTTGAATTTTGAAGAGGCTTTATCATCTTTTATGTGATATATGTCACATACATGGCAAACATTTTCAGGGCTTGGATCGAATATGGACCCTTGGCTCTCAGTTGTGGCTGGTGTCAAGGCAAGGTGTCAGGGCAGAGGGTGGGTACGGGGGACACCAAACAAAAACGGAAGAAAAAAAAAAAAACGTAGCTACTGTATCACGCTCTTCAGGCCCTACTGCAGTCACAGGCTCTCAGGCTCCCTTGCAGTCAATCCTAACACTGCTCTCATGCTGCTGGCAGCACGAGAGCAGTGTCCGGATTGGCCTGAGCACCCTCGATTTGCGCTCCCAGGCAGACTGGGATCCTGTAACTGCCGTCTCTAACCAGGCAACACAGCTCGGGTTGGCGACAGCTCAGTGTACATGTTGGTTTGGCCATTCTGAGATGGCCGGCCAAACCCACATGTGCACTGAGGGGTGTTCACACCACTCCCCCTCCATGGCTGGCATCCCCCAAATGGTCCTGCCCCCTTGAAAAATAAAACAATAACAAACATGGTTTATACATACAGGGTGCGCATGACTACTGACTTGTCTCTTAATTCACTAACAGCAGTGTCACCAGGGTGGGAGCGGGGAAAGGTATGCTTCTAAGTTCATATTTAAAAACTATCACTTTTAATAAGTGCCCCTCAGTGTGATGATAGAACGTATTTAGGTCAGAGCTTGGACATGTAACGGAAATAAACATTTGAATTTCGAAGAGGCTTTATCATCTTTTGTGTGACATTTGTCACATATATGGCAAACATTTTCAGAGCTCAGCTCGAAAATGGCCCTTGGCTCTCAGTTGTCGCTGTTGTTGGGACAAGTTGGTGGGGCGTGGGAGGGGGGCAGGGTACAGGGGACACACAGTATAAATGTGAGAAAAAAATACAAAAACTTACCTAACGCATAGCCACTCTTCAGGCTCCACAGCAGTCACAGGCTCCCAGCCTACCTTGCTGCCAATCCTAATGCTGCTCTCACGCTGCTTGTCGTATGATAGCAGCATCAGGATTGGTCAGAGAGCCCTCGATTTGTGCTCCTATTCAGACTGGGAGCATGTGCCTGCTGTCTTCAACTGCACAACACAGCTAAGGTTGGAAACAGCTCAGTGTGGATGTTGGTTTGGCACTTCTGAGACAGCGGGCCAAACCCACATGCACACTCAGGGGAGTTCACACCACTCCCCTCCATGGCTGACATCCCCAAATGGTCCCGCCCTCTTGAGAAATAAAACAATAATAAACATGGTTTAATATTGTTTTATTTTTCAAGTTCTGCAGCTGCTGCTGCGGAGGGGGCGCTCCTCCGTCGTAGAGGAAGAGCCGCCACTATTGGCTCTGCTCTCCCTTTTATTTCTTGGCTCTCCCACCTCCAATAAACTGCAACTTTTAATTCTAATATTTGCTTAGGATCAGGTCAAGCAGCATGCGGTTTAACATTTCACCAGCACCCCCACCTCTTATTATGCAGCTGTGTTTGTAAAGTCCTCACTCAAAACAAAGGTTGGCAGAACATTAATGCAGTGAGGAGAATGAGTGCCTCAAGGCACTCTCTGAAGGGGAGAGAGGCCGTGAGAGTGGGAACCGGGGTAGAGCTATTCAGAGTGCTTAAGAATGAGAGAGAAGGAAAGACTGCCCTAGGGAGACTGAAAAGACAGAAATCAGGGCAAAATACGAAAATGAAAACAAACTTGGCCTGGACAAACAATGTTCCATTTAAAAATGTTCAAGCAGGTAACAATATTGGTCGACAAGTGACCAACTAGACTCAGTTGTTTAACCTATCCCCTTTTTATTCATAACTTAATATTCTCCGAGACAAGGGACGTTTTTGCTTTCCAGGTCAGTCAGCGTCAAGGGCCAGCTAGAAGTCTGTTGGTACGTTGTTGGTCTTGTAAAAATTAGCATTTAAAATCCGGAAGAAGGTATGTCTAAGCCAGATACAATTTATTTAATAAATATAGTCTTATTGTTGCATCAAACTGCGAAAATTTCAAAAGGGAGAAATTTCATCTCTTTACCTCCTGAACACTGACTCCATCAGTGCCACTATCTGCCACTTCCGTCCAAACTCAACAGATGTTTTTTACAGATATCATATGCTCTCCTCTGATTTTCCTTAAGGAACAATGTGAGGATTTCAGATTTGTTTAAGCTTTTGAGTTGCTCAGTTTGTAATAGGTCAATATGCCACGATTGCCTCTGCCTTAACATGCGCTCAATCTTACCAGCTGTCAAACTTAGTTACATCACTTAAATCACCTGACATTTTAATAAGGAGATCACCTGTTTTATTTCCATAAAATGTTGTGTCACCTTTGAGTTTGTTGGGTGTGCAAACATCCGATTTACCGGAATTTATTCTCGGTTTTACCCAGCGTGCTGTCCCACATGGGCATTTCGATACATACCTAGCTCACAGCCTAAAAAAATTAAATTCTCCAGTGGTATCTTCAGTCCTGTTTGTGGATGGTCCACAAGTTGTCAATAATTACAGTATAAAGGTTATTAGAACATTGGAATGTTGAGAGCTCCACTGGAGACAATGGAGTAGCTCCAGGCTTATTATGGCTGGTATAGGCCCGGAGCTCCAACATTCCAATGTTTGTCTTTATGCTTCTCCCTTTTCATTTAGAACATTCTAACTTTAGTGTGTGGAATGTTCTAATAACCCTATAGCCTTTCTGCCTCAGGCTATCTGGTTGTTAAAGATACCGCTCCCTCTGTATAGGCCCTCGCCTGCAGCTTGGGCCTATAACTCTGGTTCAGGGCCTTTAACAACCAGTATAGCCCTTAACTGTCTATAAAGCTAAAATGCTGGAAGGGGCACTAAAGTCAATGAAGTGGCTCAAGGCTAAAAATGGCTTGGATAAGCCTTCTATGCCAACCTTCAAATGGTTGTCTTTCTGTTTCTCCCTTTTAAATGCAGGCCATTCTACCATCATTGGCAGGTTTGTTCTAATAGCTTTATAGACATTGTGCCTCATGCTATACCTGTTGTTGAAGGCCCTCTCTCTTGTTATAGTCCCTCTAATGTGGCTTGGGTCTATGTTTTGTTCAGGGCCTTTAAAAACCAGTGTAGCCCTCAACAGTGGGCTATAAGTCTATATTACATTGTAGGCAGGGTTAAGTTCCTTGCTGCCTGATGAGCTAAAATATCTGAACAGTAGAAGGCTCTACATCTACCCTTGTTAACTGGTGCCTATTTTTTTCTGTATGAATACTACAAGTGTTTTTTTTTGTTCTCGGGCAACTAATCATTCTTAATAAATGTTCCAATGCTTCTGTACAAATGTAATCATTTGATTTGTTTGCCTGCCCTCTGGTACAACTTCAAACGGTCCTTTCCTTCAGTCTTATCAGGTGGTAACAGGTCTTCAACTTACAATTTCCATCTGATTCTAAATAGTGCCATAATTTTGTCAGAGACATTTTAAAGCATGGCAAAGAAGGCAACTGCTCATGATCCTCACTCCCCCTGGCAAAGTGATATGTCTTTCTTTACCTCTACCTCTTCCCTCGGTCTGCCTGCCTCTACCTCACTCTCTATCTCTCTACCCTGTGGCATCTTAAAGATTTGGGGGCCCCCTGCAAAAACATATTTGGGTTGGTTTTGCATGACTCTGCTTCTGACAATTATTAAATGTATGATTCAGTATTGTTTGGTATATTGCAAGCTTGATTTAGCAGAAAATGGGTAATAAAATTCAAAGTTGTTCTGATGGGGAGCCCTAAAAATTCTTAAGGCAACACTGAAGTGTGTGTGGCACTCGACGATTCCTCAAAGGATTTTAGTATTTTATTGTAGCAGAACTGAACATCTGTGGCTATAGTACAATAAGGATCAACAATCTCAGCTTCAAGCTGCATTCACAGTCCACCGCCTGATTAATTAGAATAATTAAATGCACTTCAAAGAGAACGCAATTATCCAAAGGCAATTAAGAGTGTTTAAAGCTATGACTCATTTTCTGGCATAATGTACTTTCCTTTACAAATATTGAAACTGTGCATTTAGTAACAGTGTCAAGTGTACATGTAAGAAGAAGCAAGTCAAAAGGTCTTGCCTTTGTGATCTATTGGCTTTGCCAATGTTTTTATACTGAGCTGCAAAACATCTATGATGTTGTGGGGTGTGGCTGAAGTTACAAAAACAATTACACGAAAAAATAGCCTCTGAGCAGCTACCCTTGTCATCCTGTGGAGTGCGCACCATGCATGCGTGTGCCTACAAAATGATGCAGGTGCTTTTTTTCCTTCTTTTTTTTTTTACCGCTCTGAGTTGGATCTGTAACTAAAAAAAAAAAAGAATTGTGCAAAAACATTTCTTTTTAAGCAGTGGGAAGGGAAGCAGAACAGGGGAATTCGGGGCATCGAGGCAACATGGGACTGTGAGAGGTAAAGCAATGGGGGGAAGCAACAGAGCTTAGGGAAAGCAACACTGCTCAGTTGGGTGGAAGCTTTGGGAAGAAGCACATCGGTGAGCGCCGCATAATAGGGCAGTAGTAGCAGTCAGGCAACAAAAAGCAACACGAAGGGCAGGGTACAGACATACACAAGCTAAACAGTTCCAAAACACATACACTTTAATGAGGTTCTTCGCAGAAAAGAAAAAAGTAATGCTTGAAAAAGCGAGCAGTCGAAGCAGCCATACCAGCCAATCAAATAAACTGTAAAAAGGAAATGTTCCAAGGAAGGGACAAATACAAGAATGACAAGCTGGGACACTAATGTTAAGCAGGCAAATGAGCAACAAGGAAAAACAAATCAATGGAACGCAATAAGCAAGCTTCAAGCCCCTCGGTTAGCCACAATATGTCTCGAAACAGACAGCACAAGCTCCCATAGCCTCGAACTTAAAAATAAAAAAATAAATAAAAAAGCAGCGAAAGACTTATGTATCTATCAGTGATGGATGTACAGCACATCATTAGAAATGCAAATCACAGAAGAGGTATCGTCATTTGCCTTTCATCTACCTTTAGATCAGGTTCAGACATGTCACAGGAAATACACAAACCCCCATTTATTTGCACCCGCCTGCCACACATTTAATAGAAATCACACATTTCAGTAGTCTCTCCACTCTATCGTAAGAAGCAGGTTCATGAATTAAAGAAGAGAAAGCAGCAGAACAAAACAAGGTGAAGCAATGGAACAATAAAAGGCATCCCTAAATAGCCGAGTTCGCAGAAGGAGTAGGGGAGAAGAAGCCTGTCTCAATGTGGTCGGAGGTGGTAAGAAGGCAGGTCACTGCAGGACAAAACTGACTAGCATCTGGCTTGACTGTACAAGACTTGAGTAGTGCAACTGAAATGAGGAAAAGTGACAGGGAGGCTGCCAGTCACATTTTCACATCCAAATCTCTCCACAGAGCAAATATAAAACACACACAGTCTAGAGAGCTTCAGGAACAAGCATTGGCAAAACCAATAAGTCTTGCCCTTAATATAGGAACACAGACCTACTTACTTATTGTTTCAGTAGAAACATTGAAGGCTGGCTGCCACAATTAAGGAACAATACAAAATCAAAGCACATTACATCAAGGAACTTCACTACAATGCCGCTGGGCATTAAAATTAACATTAGTAAATACGGTGGAGTGTTTGCCCATATGCGATGTCTTGCTGCTCTAAGGAGGTTGGTAAAGACATTGTGGCACTTCACTGTGTAAATGGTTACAGTTTACAGTTTTACAATTGTAGTGTTCCGTGACGGTCTAGTTGTTCGAAGACCGACCAAGGAACACAGACCTGGAAGGAAAAGGACTTCCAGGGGCAGGAGAAAGTTAAAATAAAGAAAAGCGGGGCGCAGGGGTTTAGGAGTTGGAGAGAGACCCGTGGCTCCAGAGTGAAAGTACCCAGTGCGTGTTTGTTTGATTTATTGCCGCGCAGAGCGAGTTATAGACTGTACAACAGAACACTGGCGACGAGGATGGGATGGTCTCTGGCACAACTGTCGACACACACGTTAGACTAGCACTGAGGCAGAGAGACTAAGAGAAGGCCAGACCACACACAAGGACACCTGCTGTTTGCTCATTGGGTTAAATGCAGTGAAACTGTGAGCCAGCTGTCCAGACAGGTATCCAGATAGGGCACAGAACGCTCAGGTTTGAGATCATGTGCTGTGCATGAATGACTACCGGGAAGTGGCAAGTGGGCATGTCAGGACCCACATCAGTGTGACAAATCGGCATTAAACCCAGGAGGGAGAAGCAAAGCGAACATCATAGTACAGCACAACATTAAGTGCCACTGCGCCAACGAAAACGGCAACAGCCCGTGACGAACCACGACGTGAGTGCAGAAGGGGTGCACCACGACACAGCAGACAGAGAGGTGAGCCTGAGACAACGAGCACGAATAGCACATCCAGTATGGCCGATGAACCAGCACCAGCCACCCATCCACTGCCACAACACACAATGATAGGCGCACTACCACCTTTCAGTGAGCTTGCAGATCCCGCCACAGCAGCACCAAGATGGAAAGTGTGGGTTGGGCGCCTGGAGAACTACTTTGTGGCCACCCGAGAGAAGGATGGAGAAGTAAAGAGGTCGCTGCTTCTACACTTTGTAGGTGACGAAATATACAAACTCTTCAGACACCTGCGAAACACAGGTGCCCATGACGACTATGAGGCGGCGGTAATGGCTTTGAATACACACTTTGATCCGCAGCTGAACCCAGATTTCGAAAGATTCAAACTACGACAAGCAAGACAGAGAGAAGGAGACTCCATCGACCAGTTTTTTGCTCGTCTCTGGGAACTGGCAAGCATATGCACCAACGATGATCAACAAAAAGAGGTACGGGCACAAATAATACAGGGATGCAGAAATAAGACACTAAGAGGGCTAATACTGAGATAACCAAACATCACTCTGGAGGAGATATTAATCATGGCACGATCCCACGATTTATCGGCGGCAAGAGCGGCTGAGATGGACATGGCAATATCGCAAACACCAGAGAGGACCCCGGTGGTCAAAACAGAACGTGACGATGCGTTCCAGGTGTCGCAGACGAGGAGGAAAGCTAGGCCATACGTCCCCACCAAGTCAGGAGGACGATGCGAGTACTGTGGGAGAGATGAACACAACCCAAGGGACTGTCCGGCGCAAAGGAGGACATGTTCCAACTGCGGAAAAGTGAATCACTTCGCAGCTGTCTGCAAAGGAGGAGTGAGAGGAAGAGGATCAAGAGGGAGGCGCACTTCTACCAGAGCGGTAAAACAATTATCACTAGATGACGTGAGGGGCAAACTACCCGTCGTCGTGTCATACATTAGAGGACTCCTCCCCAGGAGAAGATGAAGAAGAAGAAGTGTTTCTAATATTGTTTACAAATGAGTTAAAGAGGCACAGACGACCTCAGCCCACGTGTATGATTGAAGTGGCAGGATCCCCTCTCAAGACCCTCATAGACACAGGAGCCTCAGTAAATGTGACAGGAGTGCAACAATATCGCCGACTCCAGCCCCGTCCACCGTTGACTCCTTCAAGCACCAAGATATTCACCTACGGGAGTCGCACGCCTTTACCGCTAAAGGGACGCATGGCAGTGACGGTGCAGGCGGAGGGAAGGACAATAGGCACTACGTTCCATGTGGTCGACAGAGAGGCAGACTCGCTGCGCGGCAGCCAAGCGGCAGAGGAGCTGGGTCTGGCGACGTTCGCAAGAAGTATACGGTCATGCCAAATTGATGAGATGCTAAAAGAATTCCCAGAACTCTTCACAGGTCTTGGCTGCCTCAAAGCTGCCCCGATCAAGCTACACATCGACAAGGCTGTGAAGCCAGTCGCATTACGACACCGGCGATACCGTTTCACTTAAGACTACTAGTAGAACAAGAGCTAACAAACCTGGAAGAACAGGGAGTCATCAAAAAGGTATCCGGCCCCACTCCCTGGGTGTCGCCCATGGTGATCGCAGAGAATCCGAAGCAACCAGGGAAAATTCGCCTCAGCATCGACATGAGGTTGCCCAACCAAGCCATTAAGAGAGAAAGGCACATCACACCAACTAAAGACAATATAATAGCGGATTTAAACGGATCCAAGTGGTTCTCCATATGAGACCTAAACGCCGGGTACCACCAGCTCCGGTTGGCGGAAGAAAGCAGATACATCACTACGTTTTCGACACATCTAGGGCTGAGACGGTACAAGTGCCTGAGTTTCGGCGTATTGTCGGCGGAAGTATTCCAGGACGCCATTCGACAAACCCGGTCAGGGTTACAGGGCATGATGAACATGAGTGACGATATACTGATATACTCCGCAACGGCTGAAGATCACCACCAGCAAGTGAGAGACACCCTCAAGAGACTGTCGGAACATGGTCTGACTCTCCACTGGGACAAGTGCGTTTTCTTTCAAACAGAAATCAAATTCTTCGGATATGTCGTCAACCAGGAAGACATCCAAGTAGATCCCCGGAAATACAGCGCCATCCGGAAGCCCCTGCCCCGAAAACTTTGACTGAAGTGAGGAGTTTCCTGGGAATGGTAACATATTGTGGCAGATTCATCCCCAGACTTGCCACGTTGTCAGAGCCACTACGAGCCCTCACGAAAGTGGACGCACCGTTGGCCTGGGGAGACCGAGAAGAGGAAGCATTCCAAGAACTCAAGAAGGCTCTCCTGTGTGACACGACGATGGCATTCTTCAACCCGGAAAGAAAGACCACACTGACTGTTGATACGAGTCCAGTAGGCCTCGGGGGAGTGCTGGCCCAAGAAAGCGAACCAGGCTGGTGGGCTCCCTTAGCGTATAGCAGTAAAGCCTTGACACCAACAGAGCAAGGTACTCCCAGACTGAGAGGGAGGCCCTGTCAGTCAAGTGGGCGTGCGGGCACTTCCACCTATACCTTCAAGGGAGACCTTTCCCGGTGGTAACAGACCATCAACCACTTGTCCCCCTATTCAAGGGGAGTGCACCTCATCCGCCTCCGCGGATCGAAAGACGGGCCATCCAGCTGCAACACTATGGCATGGAGGTGGTGTACCGACCAGGAGCCAAGAACCCTGCAGACTTCCTGTCTCGACACCCTCCAGGCCAGATGCAGGTCCCCAATCAAGACGAGGCAGAAACAGAGGCGCATGTGCATGCGCTCGCCCAGAAGAGTTATCCCAAAACTATTAACACAAAGGAGATCTCAGAAGTGATCCTTGAAGATGCGGTGCTGTTGCGCAAGAAGCAGGTGTTGGAAGATGGGTCATGGCACCACTTCCTAAGGAATACGGACAATTGGACCACCGCTGAGCGAGAGCATTTAACGGAATTTTGGAGAGTCCGGAATGAGCTAAGCTCGACAGCAGATGGTCTCATTCTTCAGGGGCACCGGCTAGTAATACCACGCCAAGATCATGTGACCCTGTTAGCCCATGCAGGACATCAAGGAATGGCGAAAATGAAGGCAAGGATGAGAGAAAAGGTGTGGTTCCCGGGACTCGAAGAAGGAGTGGAGCAATGCGTGCGACAATGCCCAGCATGTCAGTTAACCGCCAGCATGGAGGCACCGGCCCCAATCCTGACAGAAGAAGCCTGCACAAAACCCTGGGCACAGGTCAGCCTAGATTTTGGAATTTTCCAGATGGCAGGACCACCCTGGAGCTCATAGATGGATATTCTAAGTATCCAATCGTCGAGGTCATTGCATCCACTGCTTTTACGCAGGTGGGTCCAGCTCTCGAAAGCTTTTTTGCCATGTTCGGTCTCCCAGAGGAGATCAAGACGATTAATGGACCACCCTTCCACAGGAATGAGTTTCAGGACATGATGAGGCGTCTGGGCATCAAGCATAGGAAAACCACGCCACTGTGGCCTCAAGCCAACGGAGAGGTCGAGCAGTTCATGCGCACACTTAACAAGGCCCTTTGAATCGCAGTATTAGAAACCACTGACCCGGAACTCAGCCTTCATCAATTTCTACGAGAATATAGAGGAACCCCTCACTGTACAACCGGCCAGACTCCGTGGTCGCTCATGCTTGCCGGACCGAGGCAAGATACTATCCCCACTGCCCCCGGGTGGAAACCCACTCCTTATCACCCAAGCAAACACAAACCAAGAGGAAAGAAACCAATGACAAGGTGAGCAGAGGAAGGCGGGCCAGAGCAAGAAACATCCGAATCTGCAACCAGGTAATTGTCAAAGATCTGAAACCTGGATGGAAATTCCGCACACCCTACGAACCCGGAGTATGGACTGTGACTGGAGTGTTCAGGACCATGGTGAAAGCAGAGAAAGGGAATGATCGGGTGACACGAAACATCTCGTGGTTTAAAAAAGCAACGTTTGTGGAATATCCTGAGGATCAGGCAGCGGAAGATCAATTCCCTGACTGTTTGACCACCGAGAGCCCTGAACGAGATCAGGAGCGTGAACCGCCACCGGCCGCTGGACCAAGCAGTTCGAGACAACCAGTGAATGACACCCCAGCGACCCAGCGAGGGGGGGGGCAGATCCCAGACAGGAAGGTACAGTCTGAGACCCAATCCACCACCCAGACAGAAGCTGAAGGACTTTGTGTGCACAATAACTTTTGATCCAGTTGGGGAGGGATGTAGTGTTCTGTGACAGTCTAGTTGTTCTAAGACTGACCACGGAACACGGACCCGGAAGGGAAAAGACTTCTGGGGGCAGGAGAGAGTTAAAATAAAGAAAAGCGGAGCGCAGGGGTTTTGGAGTTGGAGAGAGACCCGTGGCTCCGGAATGAAAGTACGCAGTGCATGTTTGTTTGATTTATTGCCGCGCAGAGCGAGTTATAGATTGTACAACAGAACAACAATCTTTCATCAGCTGAAAAGCTTACCTTCCTAGGTAATACACAGCCACAGTTTTCTGCCTTTCACATTACCTTCTGACACGTGTTAAAGTCCATTACTTTGTAAGTGGCTTCAAAAAATTTCTAATATACGAACTTATGGATGGTTGGGACAAAAGGTTTAAGCAACCCCTGAGGATGTACAGCATCAGAGTAAGAAGCCTAGTGCAAGGTCCATAAAAAGGCAATTAAAAACACGAGTCAATAGGAACTCATGTGTAACCAGTAAAATAAAATAAAAGCGGACAAAGGGTCACTATTAAGTATCATTAATATCTACAGTGTCAACAAAGGCTTCGTATAAGTAACATTGTACATGCACTCCAAAACACAATTCCAGTCAGACACGCGTGTATTAGTAATGTGTAAAAATGATTTTACAACCTGAAGAGCAAATCTCCTCAGCGATCGATTGATAATTAACTTCAGCTACCGTCTTCAAGGAATAAGCAAAGATGCAGCGCTGCTCTTTGCAAGTAATAGGACATATACACAGTAAATGGCCTGTATGTGTTTCTAGCAATCGAGTCAGGAATAGCCCCGGAGGTTGGCGGGAACGAAAAGCAAAGACATGCTTAAGCAGCAGGGGGAGGCAAACACGTACTCATCGTTGAGTGCAGGTGATAGAAGCAAACTGAAGAGCAAAAACATGCATTTGCAATGCAATGGGGTCTCGCGTTTGGCCAAGTCAGAGCTATTCGCGTCGTAAATTCCTAACTGGACTTTTCTTGCCACATAAATTGAAAACGAAAAGTAAAACAGTTGACACAAACAAGTTAATTCGAAGCACCAGGGCCTCCATGAGTATGAACGTGAAGGAGAGACACAAAAGGAAAAAGAAGTTTGCTTGCAGTCAAACGTATCGGCAAACGTACAATTATCCATGTAACAGGGTCGATGGTAACAAAACTGCCCCAAGGAGGGACAAACAAAGCATTTACCAATGGTAACAAATGACTTTTGAAAGGCAAGCCCATGAACGAGTGATAGTGATGGGCGTGCGGTGTGCATGGTTAAAGCCCACAGATACATTAAAACACATCGGAGTGCTTGAACGCTCGACCTACAAAAGGAAAAGTACTTTCCTTAAAATGAGCAATGGTTGTGTGACAGTTTATTTATGTTGAATCCCCAAATGACAGAATTCATCCTCATCACACTTAAATCTAAAAATAAACTTAAACTTTAGCACCTAATTACAATGAGAAAGGAAGGAGAAGTACAAATAAAGAACCAATACAGAATCTGGTTGCCCAAATCACTTTGGTAATAGACTTTGGTGTTAGACTGTGCTGAAAGCCACAATATGCCAAGTAGATGTGCACACAAGGTCTCCCTGATCTAGCATGCAGTAGGTGTAGTCTAAACATTTAGGGTATCTACCTCAGTGCTGGAACCAGAGGTAAACCATGAATGAAAGTCAGAGGTAGGCTGCTGTTGATGTATGTCGTCAGTTGGTTTGAGGTTCATTGCTCACCTGCTCTCTGAGCCACAGTAAATTGGGGATAAGCGTAAAATGGACAATGTGCTTGGGACCAGAATGGATTTGGCCACTATTGGTGTGGTGCAATCTAGATGGTTTTTGGAGGTTAAAACTTCTTGCGTGTGAGATGCTTTTATCGGCAGGCACCAAGCAGGTGAAATCAGGTGAGAGTTATTTTTCTAGTTAGTTGTAGAGATATTTGCAGGAAGGATCTCTTAGTAGTAGTTGGGGTTTTGAGTTATTGTATCACCGTTGCTATATTATTGCTGCAGATTGGAAAGAATGTATAGCAGGTATTATTTTTTTTTTCTTTTTTAGAGACAGCTGTTCGATGGAAAACTAGTTGGAAAATATATTGTTTCTGAAGGCGTTGATTTTATTAGTGATACGAAAAACTAAGGCAACACTTTTGGCAGTTTAAGGAATTGGGATGGCGTGAGTGCAGTGGTGGTGTGATTGAATGTGAATAAGGCAGATGCTGGATCTGGTGATTATGAATGTTGATTGCCTTTGTAGTTTGGATGAGCTATTTGTAATTCCTTCTCAGGCCCTTGAGTTTGGCGAGATGAATTGGAATATTTGACCTCTGCCATGACCTTTCAGAACTGTAAATGGTTTGTCTCAGCTCAATAAGGGTGTCAGTAAACCATAGCTGACTCGGTTTGACAGTTCTGTTTAAGTGGGGAGTAGTTTCAATCAAAGTATGGAAGACATATTTGTGTTTTTTTTTTTTCTTAGGTAACGTAAATTCCTGCACAAGGGCTCATGATTGTTGGGATAGCAATGCAAGAGGCCCTTCAAAGCAGATGTTCTGATCCTTTTTAAAGGGGGCACTTAGGTTTTTAATGGCTAGATTCTGCATGAGTAAAGGTGCTCTTTTGTGTCTTTATGAGAAAAGCAACTGTGAACCATCAAACCGATCGCCTTCAATAGATGGTAGACAATTAATTGTCTGGAGTTCTACTTATGATGATGTCAAGAGTATGCCCTTTGTTGTGGGTCAGGAGGAAGAAGAATTGGTAGAGATGTTGGCACAGAAAAGTTTTCAAAGTTACAATAGAGTAATAAGTCAGCTCACATAATCCATTGGCCACCTTGCACTGCCTACAAAGGAGTGCACTTCAATGCCAGGGCTGGTGGATTGATAATTTACTTTCCATTCTATGTCCTTGCTTTTTTGGTCAACCGTGTGTGTCTAAATGTTGTATTCTGGTGACATTAGCACAACGCCGGTAGTACCTTTTTCTGTCTGTAGGACTTATGTTTCCCGTGCATTAAAACTATGAAAGGGTTTTGATTTTTGTTTGTAGTAGGTCTGTCTGCTATGTAGCACCTTTGCGATTCTATTAAAATTATATGCAATGGTTTATTTTTTTGATGTAAATTTTTTACTGGAAGCATATGGCCCCAATATATGTAACTGGTGGCTTAGTTTCCTCTTTTTTCTTCTTTTTATTACTAAGACATATGTTATGTTAGGTTATGAAAATTTATAAAGCGCATAGCTACCCTAAGGCCTCCCAGCGCTATCTGGAAATCAACCAACAACTAATCATAGGGAACAGATATTAGTACAGCCATGTTTTAATAGCCGACGAAAAGATAATTTGTGGCTGGTTTGCCGAAGAGAGATAGGCAGAGAGTTCCAAAGTTTGGCTCCGAGATAGGTCATAGATCTTCCACCCCATTTGGCTTTTTTTATTGGTGCGATCACTACTAATGATGCTGAAGATGACCTAAGGAGTATGACCAGCTTATGAAAGGCAGCTAGAGTCCGCAAAAGCGGAGGACCACTAGCATAAAGAGCTCTGTGGATACAGCAAAGAGCCTTGAACTTTAACCGTTGTTCCACTAGGAGCCAATGTAAGGCCGAAAGGGCTGGTTTGGCTGAGTGGTGCCTAGGCAAGTTGAAAAGAAGGTGGGTGGCTGTATTCTGGACCACCTGCAATTTCTTTTTGACATAGTTTGGAGACTCTAAGAACAGGGTGTTCCCATACTCCAGGTGTGAGATGATTAGTGACTGTACAATAAGTCTCTTTGCAATAAAAGGGAGTACTTTAAAGACTTTCCTAAGGAGTCTAAGTATCCCAAAACAAGTTGAGGTTATTATTTTTTCCTGATGGTCCATGGTAAGGCATGGATCTAGCCATACACCTAGGCCCTTAATGTGACTCTTGGGCTGTGGAAGATCTCCTAAGGAGTTCGGAAAGGGTATCGATAGGTATGGATGGGAGTAATGACCCATGATCATGACCTCTGTTTTGTCCTCATTGGGTTGTGTAATGGGAGTTTCCTTGCTGTGCACTGGGGGTATTGAAGATGAAGGCAAGCCTTCCCATTGTTTTAGATTTCACAAGATGGACCAGGCCAAGGAACCAGTGAAGCCATACCTCAACAACATTGTGATTTAAGCCACAATTGTATAGTGTGTAATAGCACATTAGCTGGTGTCCACTTTTTAGATTAGCCAGCACAGTTGGCCTGTGCAGAGGACACCTAGAACTACAGGTCAAAGTGTGAGTCTAGAGAAGGTGAAGAAAGACCACAGTGTGTGAGTGGTGGCGCGCACTCCCTGACTCGGAAGACTCAGGAGGAAGAGAGCACATTGTAGGACCTGGGTGCCTGAGGTGAGGTGCTTGGGCTCTGAGGTGGAGTAAAGGAATGCAGAGTGTGACATGGGAGCTCGCACAGAACCAAGCTAATTATGTGACTCAGCCAAGGCACAGGAGTAAGAAAGAACGTAACCAGAACAAAGTGGGTTGTATTAATAAATAAATAAGATGTGGGCAAAAGTAAAGCCACAACACTAAACTTTAATTTATTCAGCATGATAAGTTCACACTATGTTACTGCTTGTTTACAGACTAAATACAGTTATTTTCCCTAAAACCAAGAGCGTGCATTTTTCTCTTCTACCTCTGGGTCACGGGAAACAGAGAAACACAAGCGCTTCTAAACTGCATTCTTAGCCACCGTTGCCAGTTCTGGAAAGGGAACACAGACCAGGGAACAGAGGTGGTAGTAAAGCTGGGGAAACCAACTGCACCTCCATCTCCACCGCTCCTAAATTCAGGACAACAGCGCCAACGAGCGAAATAACAATAACAAGTTAGAGCTATTAGCGTTGTAAACTGCTAATCGGACATGGAAAAATGAAAAGTAAAACAGTTTCACATAAGCGAGCCGAAGGCCGCAATGTGCTTGAAGCAGACACACAAAATGAAACAGAAGTTCGCCTGCAGTCAAACCTATCAGCAAAAGTGCAATTATTCATGGAACTGGCAAAACTGCAATTATCCAAGTAACAGGGTCAATGTCATGCAAAGCGCTCGACTACTACCCAGTAAGATCACGCTGCCTATGAAATAAAGAGAAAAGGTAGTCCAGAAACCACACGGAAAACATGGAGTATGTTTTCAGTAGTTGGACGGTGCACTTGAGGAGGGCTAAACACCGGAAAAGGCATGATGTATGCAAGCCTTTCACTAATGAAATCAATTTAAAAGGCAAGCCCACCAACCCACCAAACTGATGGACGTAACATGGGTGTGGCTATAAGCCCACAGAGAGATTACACCTGGGACAGGGCGCTTTCCACGCTGGACCCTAAAAAGGTCCAAACATTGCAAATTACATAAATAAAAATTGGTGAGAGAGCAATGCTTCGCCGGGAGACACACAAAAGCACTGGGCAGTAAACCTGTAAAGAAATATATGAGGAGCGCAACCAAGTATGCTAATAGCAATAAAGGAGCAAAATCAAAGCCCATTCTTGTTAACACTGCAATGTTTTCAAAGCAGTTTTCCGATAGGGCAGCTTGAATTCAAAGGAGTCTAATATATTTTACAACTGCTTGTGATGTTAGGAATTAAATTTTAAAGCGACTCTTAGACCTTCAGATGCAAAATGTTCAACCAACATAGGCGTTCTGGGCTATTTTTAAGCAAGCTCCGCGTGCGACACACTGCACATAAAAATAACCATACACTGAAGTCCACGAGAAACCAAAACTGCAATACTGAAATTTTGGTTAAGAGGAAAAAAACATTGTCATTGTGAGAAGCTACCTCATGTTGAATACCATTTGTAGGAGTGAGAGTAGTTATTTTTATTTAAATAGTCTGTTTCCTTAAGCTGTCTCTTGTGAGCATGTCAGAATGTCATGAGAAATAATGTAGTGAACTAACAACGTCCAGAGAAGATGCTGTGTAAAGCCTAGAATTGTTTTTAAAAAATGACATTCCAAGAAAAGACACAACATTCCACACGACATTCCAAAAAAAGACATGACATTCCAAAAAAGACATGACATTCCAAGAAAAGACATGACATTCCAAGAAAAGACACAACATTCCACACGACATTCCCAAAAAAGACATGACATTCCAAGAAAAGACATGACAGTCCAAAAAAAGACATGACAGTCCAGAAAAGACATGCCATTCCAGGAAAAGACATGACATTCCACATGACATTCCAAGAAAAGACATGACATTCCAAGAAAAGACACAACATTCCACATGACATCCCAAGAAAAGACATGACATTCCAAGAAAAGACACGACATTCCACACGACATTCCAAAAAAAGACATGACATTCCCAAAAAAGTCATAACATTCCAGGAAAAGCCATGACATTCCAAGAAAAGACATTCCACATGACATTCCAAGAAAAGACACAACATTCCACACATCCCAAGAAAAGACAGGACATTCCAAAAAAAGACATGACATTCCAAGAAAAGATATGACATTCCAAGAAAAGACACGACATTCCACACGACATTCCGAAAAAAGAAATAACATTTCAAGAATAGACATGACATCCCAAAAAAAGACATGAAATTCCAGGAAAAGACATGACATTCCAGGAAAAGTCATGACATTCCAGGAAAAGTCATGACATTCCAGGAAAAGTCATGACATTCCAGGAAGTCATGACATTCCAGGAAAAGACATGACATTCCACCCGACATTCCAAGAAAAGACATGACATGCCAACACAAAACATGACATTCCAAGCAAAAACATGACATTCCAAGACATGACATTCCATGGAAAAACACAACATTCCAAAAAAGACATGACATTCCAAGAAAAGACATGACATTCCAACACAAATGACATTTCAAGAAAGACATAACATTCCAGGAAAAGTCATGACATTCCAGGAAAAGACATGACATTCCAATACAAAACATGACATTCCAATACAAAACATGACATTCCAAGAAAAGACACGACATTCCAAGAAAAGACACGACATTCCAAGAAGACACGACATTCCACATGGCATTCCAAAAAAAGACATGACATTCCAACACAAAAATTGACATTCCAAGAAAAAACATGACATTCCAAGACATGACATTCAGACACGACATTCTAAGAAAAGACATGACATTCCAAAAAAGACATGACATTCCAAGAAATGACACGACATTCCACACGACATTCCAAAAAAACAGACATGACATTCCAAGATAAGACAACATTCCACACGACATTCCAAAAAAAGACATGATATTACAGGAAAAGACATGACATTCCAAGAAAAGACATGACAATCCAAAAAAGACATGACATTCCCGGAAAAGTCATGACATTCCAGGAAAAGACATGACATTCCACATGACATTCCAAGAAAAGACATGACATTCCAACACAAACCATGACATTCCAAGAAAAGACATGACATTCTAAGAAAATACACGACGTTCCACACGACATTCCAAAAAGACATGACATTCCAAGAAAAGACATGACATTCCAACACAAAACATGACATTCCAAGAAAAGACATGACATTCCAAGAAAAGACATGACATTCCAAGAAAAGACATGACATTCCACACGACATTCCAAAAAAACACATGACATTCCAACACAAAACATGACATTCCAAGAAAAGACATGACATTCCAGGAAAAGACATGACATTCCAAGAAAAGACATGACATTCCACATGACATTCCAGGAAAAGACATGACATTCCAGGAAAAGACATGACATTCCAGACGACATTCCAAGAAAAGACACGACATTCCACACATTCCAAGAAAAGACACGACATTCCAAAAAAGACATGACATTCTAAGAAAAGACATGTAATTCCAAAAAAAAGACATGACATTCCAGAAAAAGACAACATTCCAAGAAAATACATGACATTCCAGGAAAACTCATGACATTCCAAGACAAGACATGACATTCCACACAACATTCCAAAAAGACATGACATTCCAAGAAAAGACACGACATTCCAACACAAAACATGACATTCCAAGAAAAGACATGACATTCCAAGAAAAGACACATTCCACACGACATTCCAAAAAAAGACATGACATTCCAAGAAAAGACATGACATTCCAACACAAAACAAGACATTCCAAGAAAAGACATGACATTCCCAAAAAAGACATGACATTCCAAGAAAAGACACGACATTCCAAAAAAAGACATGACCTTCCAAGAAAAGACATGACATTCCAAGACATGACATTCCACACGACATTCCAAGAAAAGACAGGGCATTCCAAAAAAGACATGACATTCCAAGAATAGACATGACATTCCAAAAAAAGTCATGACATTCCAGGAAAAGACATGACATTCCAAGAAAAGACACGACATTCCACACGACATTCCAAAAAAAGACATGAGATTCCAAAAAAAGACATGACATTCCAGAAAAAGACAACATTCCAAGAAAATACATGACATTCCAGGAAAACTCATGACATTCCAAGACAAGACATGACATTCCACACAACATTCCAAAAAGACATGACATTCCAAGAAAAGACACGACATTCCAACACAAAACATGACATTCCAAGAAAAGACATGACATTCCAAGAAAAGACACATTCCACACGACATTCCAAAAAAAGACATGACATTCCAAGAAAAGACATGACATTCCAACACAAAACAAGACATTCCAAGAAAAGACATGACATTCCCAAAAAAGACATGACATTCCAAGAAAAGACACGACATTCCAAAAAAAGACATGACCTTCCAAGAAAAGACATGACATTCCAAGACATGACATTCCACACGACATTCCAAGAAAAGACAGGGCATTCCAAAAAAGACATGACATTCCAAGAATAGACATGACATTCCAAAAAAAGTCATGACATTCCAGGAAAAGACATGACATTCCAAGAAAAGACACGACATTCCACACGACATTCCAAAAAAAGACATGAGATTCCAAAAAAAGACATGACATTCCAGGAAAAGTCATGCCATTCCATACGACATTCCAAGAAAAGACATGACATTCCAACACAAAACATGACATTACAACACAAAACATGACATTCCAAGAAAGGACATGACATTCCACGAAAATATATGACATTCCAGGAAAAGACATGACATTCCACGAAAATATAACATTCCAGGAAAAGATATGACATTCCAATAAAAGACATGACATTCCAAGAAAAGACATGACATTCCACACAACATTCCAAGAAAAGACAGGACATTCCAAGAAAAGACACGACATTCCACACGACATTCCAAAAAAAGACATGACATTCCAAGAAAAGACACGACATTCCAAAAAAAGACACGACATTCCAAGTAAAGACATGTAATTCCAAAAAAAGACATGACATTCCAGGCAAAGACATGACATTCCAGGCAAAGACATGACATTCCAGGAAAAGACATGACATTCCAGGAAAAGTCATGAGATTCCAAGACAAGACATGACATTCCACACGACATTCCCAAAAAAGACATGACATTCCAAGAAAAGACATGACAGTCCACACGACAGTCCCAAAAAAGACATGACATTCCAAGACCTGACATTCCACATGACATTCCAAAAAAAGACATGACATTCCAGGAAAAGTCATGACATTCCATACGACATTCCAAGCAAAGACATGACATTCCACACGACATTCCAAGAAAAGACATGACATTCCAAAAAAAGACATGACATTAAAGGAAAAGACATGACATTCCAAGATATGACATTCCAAGAAAAAACATGACATTCCAAAAAGTCATGACATTCCAGGAAAAGACATGACATTCCAAGAAAAGATACGACATTCCACACGACATTCCAAAAAAAGACATGACATTCCAAAAAAAGACATGACATTCCAAAAAAAGTCATGACATTCCATACGACATTCCAAGCAGACATGACATTCCAAAAAAGACATGAGATTCCAGGAAAAGTCATGACATTCCACATGACATTCCAAAAAAGACATGACATTCACAAAAAGTCATGACATTCCACGAAAAGACATAACATTCCAGGAAAAGACATGACATTCCAGGAAAAGTCATGAGATTCCAAGACAAGACATGACATTCCACACGACATTCCCAAAAAAGACATGACATTCCAAGAAGACATGACAGTCCACACGACAGTCCAAAAAAAGACATGACATTCCAAGAAGACCTGACATTCCACATGACATTCCAAAAAAAGACATGACATTCCAGGAAAAGTCATGACATTCCATACGACATTCCAAGCAAAGACATGACATTCCACACGACATTCCAAGAAAAGACATGACATTCCAAAAAAAGACATGACATTAAAGGAAAAGACATGACATTCCAAGATATGACATTCCAAGAAAAAACATGACATTCCAAAAAAAGTCATGACATTCCAGGAAAAGACATGACATTCCAAGAAAAGATACGACATTCCACACGACATTCCAAAAAAAGACATGACATTCCAAAAAAAGTCATGAAATTCCATACGACATTCCAAGCAGACATGACATTCCAACACACAAAACATGACATTCCAAAACAAAACATGACATTCCAAGAAAAGACATGACATTCCAAAAAAGACATGAGAATCCAGGAAAAGTCATGACATTCCACATGACATTCCAAAAAAGACATGACATTCACAAAAAGTCATGACATTCCACGAAAAGACATGACATTCCAAGAAAAGACACGACATTCCACACGACATTCCAAAAAAAGACATGACATTCCAAGAAAAGACACGACATTCCACACGACATTCCAAAAAAAGACATGACATTCCAAAAAAGACAAGACATTCCAAGAAAAGACATGACATTCCCCAAAAAGAAATGACATTCCAGGAAAAGACATGACATTCCAAGAAAAGAAGACATTCCACACGACATTCCAAAAAAAAGACATGACATTCCAGGAAAAGACATGACATTACAAGAAAAGACACGAAAATACCAGGAAAAGACATGACATTCCAAGAAAAGACATGACATTCCAAAAAAAGACATGACATTCCAAGAAAAGACACGACATTCCACACGACATTCCAAAAAAAGACATGACATTCCAAGAAAAGACATTCCAAAAAAGACAAGACATTCCAAGAAAAGACATGACATTCCCCAAAAAGAAATGACATTCCAGGAAAAGACATGACATTCCAAGAAAAGAAGACATTCCACACGACATTCCAAAAAAAGACATGACATTCCAGGAAAAGACACGACATTCCAAAAAAAGACACGACATTCCAAGTAAAGACATGTAATTCCAAAAAAAGACATGACATTCCAGGCAAAGACATAACATTCCCAAGAAAAGACATGACATTCCAGAAATAGTCATGAGATTCCAAGACAAGACATGACATTCCACACGACATTCCCAAAAAAGACATGACATTCCAGGAAAAGTCATGACATTCCATACGACATTCCAAGCAAAGACATGACATTCCACACGACATTCCAAGAAAAGACATGACATTCCAAAAAAAGACATGACATTAAAGGAAAAGACATGACATTCCAAGATATGACATTCCAAAAAAAGACATGACATTCCCAAAAAAAGACATGACATTCCAGGAAAAGTCATGACATTCCATACGACATTCCAAGCAAAGACATGACATTCCAAGAAAAGACATGACATTAAAGGAAAAGACATGACATTCCAAGACATGACGTTCCAAGAAAAAACATGGCATTCCAAAAAAAGTCATGACATTCCAGGAAAAGACATGACATTCCAAGAAAAGACACGACATTCCACACGACATTCCAAAAAAAGACATGACATTCCAAAAAAAGACATGACATTCCAAAAAAAAAGTCATGACATTCCAAAAAAAGTCATGACATTCCATACGACATTCCAAGCAGACATGACATTCCAACACAAAACATGACATTCCAACACAAAATATGACATTCCAAGAAAAGACATGACATTCCATAAAATACATGAGATTCCAGGAAAAGTCATGACATTCCACATGACATTCCAAAAAAGACATGACATTCCAAAAAAAGACACGACATTCCACATGACATTCCAAGAAAAGACAGGACATTCCACGAAAAGACATGACATTCCAAGAAAAGACATGACATTCCACACGACATTCCAAAAAAAGACATGACATTCCAAAAAAAATCATGACATTCCAAAAAAGTCATGACATTCCATACGACATTCCAAGCAGACATGACATTCCAACACAAAACATGAAATTCCAAGAAAAGACATGACATTCCAAAAAAGACATGATATTCCAGGAAAAGTCATGACATTCCACATGACATTCCAAAAAAGACATGACATTCCACACGACATTCCAAAAAAAGACATGACATTCCAAGAAAAGACCACGACATTCCACACGACATTCCACACGACATTCCAAAAAAAGACATGACATTCCAAAAAAGACAAGACATTCCAAGAAAAGACATGACATTCCCCAAAAAGAAATGACATTCCAGGAAAAGACATGACATTCCAAGAAAAGAAGACATTCCACACGACATTCCAAAAAAAGACATGACATTCCAGGAAAAGACATGACATTACAAGAAAAGACACGAAAATACCAGGAAAAGACATGACATTCCAAGAAAAGACATGACATTCCAGGAAAAGACATGACATTCCAATAAAAGACATGACATTCCCAAAAAAGACATGACATTCCAAGAAAAGACATGACATTCCAAGAAAAGACATTCCAGACGACATTCCAAGAAAAGACACGACATTCCACACATTCCAAGAAAAGGCAGGACATTCCAAAAAAGACATGACATTCCAAGAAAAGATATGACATTCCAAGAAAAGACACGACATTCCAAAAAAAGACACAACATTCCAAGTAAAGACATGTGATTCCAAAAAAAGACATGACATTCCAGGAAAAGACATAACATTCCAAGAAAAGACATGACATTACAGGAAAAGTCATGAGATTCCAAGAAAAGACATGGCATTCCAAGAAAATACATGACATTCCAAAAAAGACATGAAATTCCAGGAAAAGTCATGACATTCCAAGACATGACATTCCAAGAAAAGACATGACATTCCACATGACATTCCAAGAAAAGACAGGACATTCCAGGAAAAGACATGACATTCCACGAAAAGACATGACATTCCAAGAAAAGACATGACATTCCACACGACATTCCAAAAAAAGACATGACATTCCAAAAAAAGTCATGACATTCCATACGACATTCCAAGCAGACATGACATTCCAACACAAAACATGACATTCCAAGAAAAGACATGACATTCCAAAAAAGACATGATATTCCAGGAAAAGTCATGACATTCCACATGACATTCCAAAAAAGACATGACATTCACAAAAAGTCATGACATTCCACGAAAAGACATGACATTCCAAGAAAAGACACGACATTCCACACGACATTCTAAAAAAAGACGACATTCCAAGAAAAGACACGACATTCCACACGACATTCCACACGACATTCCAAAAAAAGACATGACATTCCAAAAAAGACAAGACATTCCAAGAAAAGAAGACATTCCACACGACATTCCAAAAAAAGACATGACATTCCAGGAAAAGACATGACATTACAAGAAAAGACACGAAAATACCAGGAAAAGACATGACATTCCAGGAAAAGACATGACATTCCAAGAAAAGACATGACATTCCAGGAAAAGACATGACATTCCAATAAAAGACATGACATTCCCAAAAAAGACATGACATTCCAAGAAAAGACATGACATTCCAGACGACATTCCAAGAAAAGACACGACATTCCACACATTCCAAGAAAAGGCAGGACATTCCAAAAAAGACATGACATTCCAAGAAAAGATATGACATTCCAAGAAAAGACACGACATTCCAAAAAAAGACACAACATTCCAAGTAAAGGCATGTGATTCCAAAAAAAGACATGACATTCCAGGAAAAGACATAACATTCCAAGAAAAGACATGACATTCCAGGAAAAGTCATGAGATTCCAAGAAAAGACATGGCATTCCAAGAAAATACATGACATTCCAAAAAAGACATGAAATTCCAGGAAAAGTCATGACATTCCAAGACATGACATTCCAAGAAAAGACATGACATTCCACATGACATTCCAAGAAAAGACAGGACATTCCAGGAAAAGACATGACATTCCAAGAAAAGACATGACATTCCAAGAATAGACATGACATTCCAAAAAAGACATGACATTCCAAGAAAAGACACGACATTCCACACAACATTCCAAAAAAGGACATGACATTCCAAGAAAAGACATGACATTCGAAAAAAAGACGACATTCCAAGAAAAAACACGACATTCCAACACAAAACATGATATTCCAATAAAAGACATGACATTCCAAGAAAAGACAAGACATCCCACACGACATTCCAAAAAAAGATGACATTCCAAAAAAGACGTGACATTCCAAGAAAAGACATGACATTCCAAAAAAGACATGACATTCCAAGAAAAGACGACATTCCACACGACATTCCAAGAAAAGACATGACATTCCACACGACATTCCAAAAAAAGACATGACATTCCAGGAAAAGTCATGACATTCCAGGTAAAAACATGACATTCCACACAACATTCCAAGAAAAGACATGACATTCCAAAAAAAGACATTCCACACGACATTCCAAAAAAAGACATGACATTCCAAGAAAAGACACGACATTCGAAAAAAAGACATGACATTCCAAGAAAAGACACGACATTCCAACACAAAACATGATATTCCAATAAAAGACATGACATTCCCAAAAAAGACATGAAATTCCAGACGACATTCCAAGAAAAGACACGACATTCCACACATTCCAAGAAAAGACAGGACATTCCAAGAAAAGACACGACATTCCAAAAAAAGACATGACATTCCAAGAAAAGAAATGACATTCCAGGAAAAGTCATGACATTCCAAGATAAGACATGACATTCCACACGACATTCCAAAAAAATACATGACATTCCAAGAAAAAACATGACATTCCAAGAAAAGACATGACATTCCACACAACATTCCAAAAAAAGACATGACATTCCAAGAAAGGACATGACATTCCAAAAAAACACACGACATTCCACATGACATTCCAAAAAAAGACATGACATTCCAAGAAAAGACATGACATTCCAAAAAAAGACATGTTTTTTCTTGGAATGTCATGTCTTGGAATGTCATGTCTTTTCGTTTAATGTCATGTCTTTTTTTGGAATGTCATGTTTTTTCTTGGAATGTCATGTCTTTTTTTGTAATGTCATGTGGAATGTCGTGTGTTTTCTTGGAATGTCATGTCTTTTCTTGGAATGTCATGTTTTTTGGGGGAATGTCATGTTTTTTCTTGGAATGTCATGTCTTGGAATGTCATGTCTTTTCCTTTAATGTCATGACATTCCAAAAAAAAACGACATTCCAAGAAAAGACATGACATTCCAAGAAAAGACACGACATTCCACACGACATTCCCAAAAAATATGACATTCCAGGAAAATACATGACATTCCAATAAAAGACATGACATTCCAAGACAAGACATGACATTCCATATGACATTCCATGAAAATACATGACATTCCAAGGCAAGACACAATATTCCAAGAAAAGACACGACATTCCTAGACATCACATGACATTCCAACAAAGATATGACATTCCAATAAAAGACACGACATTCCACACGACATTCCAAAAAAAGACATGACATTCCAGGAAAAGCCATGACATTCCAGGTAAAAACATGACATTCCACACATTCCAAGAAAAGACATGACATTCCAACAAAAGACACGACATTCCACACGACATTCCCAAAAAATATGACATTCCAGGAAAAGACATGACATTCCAATAAAAGACATGACATTCCAAGACAAGACATGACATTCCATATGACATTCCAAGAAAATACATGACATTCCAAGACAAGACACAATATTCCAAGAAAAGACACGACATTCCTAGACATCACATGACATTCCAACAAAGATATGACATTCCAATAAAAGACACGACATTCCAAAAAAAGACATGACATTCCAGGAAAAGTCATGACATTCCAGGTAAAAACATGACATTCCACACAACATTCCAAGAAAAGACATGACATTCCAAAAAAGACATGACATTCCAAGAAAAGACACGACATTCCACACAACATTCCAAAAAAAGACATGACATTCCAAGAAAAGACACGACAGTCGAAAAAAAGACATGACATTCCAAGAAAAGACACGACATTCCAACACAAAACATGATATTCCAATAAAAGACATGACATTCCAAGAAAAGACCAGACATCCCACACAACATTCCAAAAAAAGATATGACATTCCAAAAAAGACGTGACATTCCAAAAAAAGACATGACATTCCAGGTAAAGACATGGCATTCCAAGAAAATACATGACATTCCAAAAAAGACATGAAATTCCAGGAAAAGTCATGACATTCCAAGACATGACATTCCAAGAAAAAACACATTCCACACGACATTCCAAGAAAAGACATGACATTCCACACGACATTCCAAAAAAAGACATGACATTCCAGGAAAAGTCATGACATTCCAGGTAAAAACATGACATTCCACACAACATTCCAAGAAAAGACATGACATTCCAAAAAAAGACACGACATTCCAAGAAAAGACATAACATTCCAAAAAAGACATGACATTCCAAGAAAAGACACGACATTCCACACGACATTCCAAAAAAAGACATGACATTCCAAGAAAAGACACGACATTCGAAAAAAAGACATGACATTCCAAGAAAAGACACGACATTCCAACACAAAACATGATATTCCAATAAAAGACATGACATTCCCCAAAAAAGACATGACATTCCAAGAAAAGACATGAAATTCCAGACGACATTCCAAGAAAAGACACGACATTCCACACATTCCAAGACAGGACATTCCAAGAAAAGACACGACATTCCAAAAAAAGACATAACATTCCAAGAAAAGAAATGGACATTCCAGGAAAAGTCATGACATTCCAAGATAAGACATGACATGCCACACGACATTCCAAAAAAAGACATGACATTCCAAGAAAAGACATGACATTCCAAAAAAACACACGACATTCCACACGACATTCCAAAAAAAGACATGACATTCCAAGAAAAGACATGACATTCGAAAAAAAGACATGACATTCCAAGAAAAGACATGACATTCCAAAAAAGACATGACATTCCAAGAAAAGACACGACATTCCACACGACATTCCAAAAAAAGACATGACATTCCAAGAAAAGACACGACATTCGAAAAAAAGACATGACATTCCAAGAAAAGACACGACATTCCAACACAAAACATGATATTCCAATAAAAGACATGACATTCCCAAAAAAGACATGACATTCCAAGAAAAGACATGAAATTCCAGACGACATTCCAAGAAAAAGACACGACATTCCAAACATTCCAAGAAAAGACAGGACATTCCAAGAAAAGACACGACATTCCAAAAAAAGACATAACATTCCAAGAAAAGAAATGACATTCCAGGAAAAGTCATGACATTCCAAGATAAGACATGACATGCCACACGACATTCCAAAAAAAGACATGACATTCCAAGAAAAGACATGACATTCCAAAAAAAACACACGACATTCCACATGACATTCCAAAAAAAGACATGACATTCCAAGAAAAGACATGACATTCCAAAAAAAGACATGTTTTTTCTTGGAATGTCATGTCTTGGAATGTCATGTCTTTTCCTTTAATGTCATGTCTTTTTTTGGAATGTCATGTCTTTTCTTGGAATGTCATGTCTTTTTTTGGAATGTCATGTGGAATGTCGTGTGTTTTCTTGGAATGTCATGTCTTTTCTTGGAATGTCATCTTTTTTTGGAATGTCATGTTTTTTCTTGGAATGTCATGTCTTGGAATGTCATGTCTTTTCCTTTAATGTCATGACATTCCAAAAAAAACCGACATTCCAAGAAAAGACATGACATTCCAAGAAAAGACACGACATTCCCAAAAAATATGACATTCCAGGAAAAGACATGACATTCCAATAAAAGACATGACATTCCAAGACATGACATTCCATATGACATTCCAAGAAAATACATGACATTCCAAGGCAAGACACAATATTCCAAGAAAAGACACGACATTCCTAGACATCACATGACATTCCAACAAAGATATGACATTCCAATAAAAGACACGACATTCCACACGACATTCCAAAAAAAGACATGACATTCCAAGAAAAGACATGACATTCCAAGGCAAGACACAATATTCCAAGAAAAGACACGACATTCCTAGACATCACATGACATTCCAACAAAGATATGACATTCCAATAAAAGACACGACATTCCACACGACATTCCAAAAAAAGACATGACATTCCAGGAAAAGACATGACATTCCAGGAAAAGACATGACATTCCACATGACATTCCAAAAAAAGACATGACATTCCAAGAAAAGACACGACATTCGAAAAAAAGACATGACATTCCAAGAAAAGACATGCCATTCCAGGAAAAGACATGACATTCCACACAACATTCCAAGAAAAGACAAGACATTCCCCCCAAAAAAAAAGACATGACATTCCAAGAAAGACATTCCCAAAAAAGTCGTGACATTCCAGGAAAAGACATGACATTCCAAAAAAAATATGACATTCCAAGAAAAGACACAACATTCCAAGAAAAGACACAACATTCCAAGAAAAGACACAACATTCCAAGAAAAGACACATTCCACACGACATTCCAAAAAAAAGACATGACATTCCAGGAAAAGACATGACATTCCAAGAAAAGTAATGACATTCCAAGAAAAGACATGACATTCCAACACAAAACATGACATACCAAGAAAAACATGACATTCCACATGACATTCCATGAAAAGATATGACATTCCAAGACATGACATACCAAGAAAAGACACGACATTCCACACAACATTCCAAGAAAAGACATGACATTCCAAGAAAAGACATGACATTCCAACACAAAACATGACATTCCAAGAAAAGACATGACATTCCAAAAAAGATATGATATTGCAAGAAAAGACACGACATTCCACACGACATTCCAAGAAAAGACATGACATTCCAAAAAAGACATATTCCAAGAAAAGACACAACATTCCACACGACATTCCAAAAAAAGACATGACATTCCAGGAAAAGACATGACATTCCAAAAAAAGACATGACATTCCAGGAAAAGACATGACATTCCAGGAAAAGACATGACATTCCAGGAAAAGACATGACATTCCAAGACATGACATTCCAAGAAAAGACATTCCAAGAAAAGACACGACATTCCACACGACATTCCAAGAAAAGACATGACATTGAAAAAGAGACATGACATTCCAAGAAAAGACACGACATTCCACACGACATTCCAAAAAAAGACATGACATTGCAAGAAAAGACATGACATTCCATCACAAAACATGACATTCCAAGAAAAGACATGACATTCCAAGACATGACATTCCAAGAAAAGACACGACATTCCACACGACATTCCAAGAAAAGACATGACATTCCAAGAAAAGACATGACAGTCCACACGACAGTCCCAAAAAAGACATGACATTCCAAGACCTGACATTCCACATGACATTCCAAAAAAAGACATGACATTCCAGGAAAAGACATAACATTCCAAGAAAAGACATGACATTCCAGGAAAAGTCATGAGATTCCAAGAAAAGACATGGCATTCCAAGAAAATACATGACATTCCAAAAAAGACATGAAATTCCAGGAAAAGTCATGACATTCCAAGACATGACATTCCAAGAAAAGACATCACATTCCACATGACATTCCAAGAAAAGACAGGACATTCCAGGAAAAGACATGACATTCCAAGAAAAGACATGACATTCCAAGAATAGACATGACATTCCAAAAAAGACATGACATTCCAAGAAAAGACACGACATTCCACACAACATTCCAAAAGACATGACATTCCAAGAAAAGACATGACATTCGAAAAAAAAGACGACATTCCAAGAAAAAACACGACATTCCAACACAAAACATGATATTCCAATAAAAGACATGACATTCCAAGAAAAGACAAGACATCCCACACGACATTCCAAAAAAAGATGACATTCCAAAAAAGACGTCACATTCCAAGAAAAGACATGACATTCCAAAAAAGACATGACATTCCAAGAAAAGACGACATTCCACACGACATTCCAAGAAAAGACATGACATTCCACACGACATTCCCAAAAAAGACATGACATTCCAGGAAAAGTCATGACATTCCAGGTAAAAACATGACATTCCACACAACATTCCAAGAAAAGACATGACATTCCAAAAAAAGACACATTCCACACGACATTCCAAAAAAAGACATGACATTCCAAGAAAAGACACGACATTCGAAAAAAAGACATGACATTCCAAGAAAAGACACGACATTCCAACACAAAACATGATATTCCAATAAAAGACATGACATTCCCAAAAAAGACATGAAATTCCAGACGACATTCCAAGAAAAGACACGACATTCCACACATTCCAAGAAAAGACAGGACATTCCAAGAAAAGACACGACATTCCAAAAAAAGACATGACATTCCAAGAAAAGAAATGACATTCCAAGATAAGACATGACATTCCACACGACATTCCAAAAAAATACATGACATTCCAAGAAAAAACATGACATTCCAAGAAAAGACATGACATTCCACACAACATTCCAAAAAAAGACATGACATTTCAAGAAAGGACATGACATTCCAAAAAAACACACGACATTCCACATGACATTCCAAAAAAAGATATGACATTCCAAGAAAAGACATGACATTCCAAAAAAAGACATGTTTTTTCTTGGAATGTCATGTCTTGGAATGTCATGTCTTTTCCTTTAATGTCATGTCTTTTTTTGGAATGTCATGTCTTTTCTTGGAATGTCATGTCTTTTTTTGGAATGTCATGTGGAATGTCGTGTGTTTTCTTGGAATGTCATGTCTTTTCTTGGAATGTCATGTTTTTTCTTGGAATGTCATGTCTTGGAATGTCATGTCTTTTCCTTTAATGTCATGAAATTAAAAAAAAAAACGAAATTCCAAGAAAAGACATGACATTCCAAGAAAAGACACGACATTCCACACGACATTCCACACGACATTCCCAAAAAATATGACATTCCAGGAAAAGACATGACATTCCAATAAAAGACATGACATTCCAAGACAAGACATGACATTCCATATGACATTCCATGAAAATACATGACATTCCAAGGCAAGACACAATATTCCAAGAAAAGACACGACATTCCTAGACATCACATGACATTCCAACAAAGATATGACATTCCAATAAAAGACACGACATTCCACACGACATTCCAAAAAAAGACATGACATTCCAAGAAAAGACATGACATTCCAAGGCAAGACACAATATTCCAAGAAAAGACACGACATTCCTAGACATCACATGACATTCCAACAAAGATATGACATTCCAATAAAAGACACGACATTCCACACGACATTCCAAAAAAAGACATGACATTCCAGGAAAAGCCATGACATTCCAGGTAAAAACATGACATTCCACACAACATTCCAAGAAAAGACATGACATTCCAAGAAAAGACATGACATTCCAATAAAAGACATGACATTCCAAGACAAGACATGACATTCCATATGACATTCCAAGAAAATACATGACATTCCAAGGCAAGACACAATATTCCAAGAAAAGACACGACATTCTTAGACATCACATGACATTCCAACAAAGATATGACATTCCAATAAAAGACACGACATTCCAAAAAAAAACATGACATTCCAGGAAAAGTCATGACATTCCATGTAAAAACATGACATTCCACACAACATTCCAAGAAAAGACATGACATTCCAAAAAAGACATGACATTCCAAGAAAAGACACGACATTCCACACAACATTCCAAAAAAAGACATGACATTCCAAGAAAAGACACGACAGTCGAAAAAAAGACATGACATTCCAAGAAAAGACACGACATTCCAACACAAAACATGATATTCCAATAAAAGACATGACATTCCAAGAAAAGACCAGACATCCCACACAACATTCCAAAAAAAGATATGACATTCCAAAAAAGACGTGACATTCCAAAAAAAGACATGACATTCCAGGTAAAGACATGGCATTCCAAGAAAATACATGACATTCCAAAAAAGACATGAAATTCCAGGAAAAGTCATGACATTCCAAGACATGACATTCCAAGAAAAGACACATTCCACACGACATTCCAAGAAAAGACATGACATTAAACACGACATTCCAAAAAAAGACATGACATTCCAGGAAAAGTCATGACATTCCAGGTAAAAACATGACATTCCACACAACATTCCAAGAAAAGACATGACATTCCAAAAAAAGACACGACATTCCACACGACATTCCAAAAAAAAGACATGACATTCCAAGAAAAGACATGACATTCCAAAAAAGACATGACATTCCAAGAAAAGACACGACATTCCACACGACATTCCAAAAAAAGACATGACATTCCAAGAAAAGACACGACATTCGAAAAAAAGACATGACATTCCAAGAAAAGACACGACATTCCAACACAAAACATGATATTCCAATAAAAGACATGACATTCCCAAAAAAGACATGACATTCCAAGAAAAGACATGAAATTCCAGACGACATTCCAAGAAAAGACACGACATTCCAAGAAAAGACACGACATTCCAAAAAAAGACATAACATTCCAAGAAAAGAAATGACATTCCAGGAAAAGTCATGACATTCCAAGATAAGACATGACATGCCACACGACATTCCAAAAAAAGACATGACATTCCAAGAAAAGACATGACATTCCAAAAAAACACACGACATTCCAAAAAAAGACATGACATTCCAAGAAAAAACACGACATTCGAAAAAAAGACATGACATTCCAAGAAAAGACATGACATTCCAAAAAAGACATGACATTCCAAGAAAAGACACGACATTCCACATGACATTCCAAAAAAAGACATGACATTCCAAGAAAAGACACGACATTCGAAAAAAAGACATGACATTCCAAGCAAAGACACGACATTCCAACACAAAACATGATATTCCAATAAAAGACATGACATTCCCAAAAAAGACATGAAATTCCAGACGACATTCCAAGAAAAGACACGACATTCCACACATTCCAAGAAAAGACAGGACATTCCAAGAAAAGACACGACATTCCAAAAAAAGACATGACATTCCAAGAAAAGAAATGACATTCCAGGAAAAGTCATGACATTCCAAGATAAGACATGACATTCCACACGACATTCCAAAAAAATACATGACATTCCAAGAAAAAACATGACATTCCAAGAAAAGACATGACATTCCACACAACATTCCAAAAAAAGACATGACATTCCAAGAAAGGACATGACATTCCAAAAAAACACACGACATTCCACATGACATTCCAAAAAAAGACATGACATTCCAAGAAAAGACATGACATTCCAAAAAAAGACATGTTTTTTCTTGGAATGTCATGTCTTGGAATGTCATGTCTTTTCCTTTAATGTCATGTCTTTTTTTGGAATGTCATGTCTTTTCCTTTAATGTCATGACATTCCAAAAAAAAACGACATTCCAAGAAAAGACATGACATTCCAAGAAAAGACACGACATTCCACACGACATTCCCAAAAAATATGACATTCCAGGAAAATACATGACATTCCAATAAAAGACATGACATTCCAAGACAAGACATGACATTCCATATGACATTCCATGAAAATACATGACATTCCAAGGCAAGACACAATATTCCAAGAAAAGACACGACATTCCTAGACATCACATGACATTCCAACAAAGATATGACATTCCAATAAAAGACACGACATTCCAAAAAAAGACATGACATTCCAGGAAAAGTCATGACATTCCAGGTAAAAACATGACATTCCACACAACATTCCAAGAAAAGACATGACATTCCAAAAAAGACATGACATTCCAAGAAAAGACACGACATTCCACACAACATTCCAAAAAAAGACATGACATTCCAAGAAAAGACACGACAGTCGAAAAAAAGACATGACATTCCAAGAAAAGACACGACATTCCAACACAAAACATGATATTCCAATAAAAGACATGACATTCCAAGAAAAGACCAGACATCCCACACAACATTCCAAAAAAAGATATGACATTCCAAAAAAGACGTGACATTCCAAAAAAAGACATGACATTCCAGGTAAAGACATGGCATTCCAAGAAAATACATGACATTCCAAAAAAGACATGAAATTCCAGGAAAAGTCATGACATTCCAAGACATGACATTCCAAGAAAAGACACATTCCACACGACATTCCAAGAAAAGACATGACATTCCACACGACATTCCAAAAAAAGACATGACATTCCAGGAAAAGTCATGACATTCCAGGTAAAAACATGACATTCCACACAACATTCCAAGAAAAGACATGACATTCCAAAAAAAGACACGACATTCCACACGACATTCCAAGAAAAGACATAACATTCCAAAAAAGACATGACATTCCAAGAAAAGACACATTCCACACGACATTCCAAAAAAAGACATGACATTCCAAGAAAAGACACGACATTCGAAAAAAAGACATGACATTCCAAGAAAAGACACGACATTCCAACACAAAACATGATATTCCAATAAAAGACATGACATTCCCAAAAAAGACATGACATTCCAAGAAAAGACATGAAATTCCAGACGACATTCCAAGAAAAGACACGACATTCCACACATTCCAAGAAAAGACAGGACATTCCAAGAAAAGACACGACATTCCAAAAAAAGACATAACATTCCAAGAAAAGAAATGACATTCCAGGAAAAGTCATGACATTCCAAGATAAGACATGACATGCCACACGACATTCCAAAAAAAGACATGACATTCCAAGAAAAGACATGACATTCCAAAAAAACACACGACATTCCACACGACATTCCAAAAAAAGACATGACATTCCAAGAAAAGACACGACATTCGAAAAAAAGACATGACATTCCAAGAAAAGACATGACATTCCAAAAAAGACATGACATTCCAAGAAAAGACACGACATTCCAAAAAAAGACATGACATTCCAAGAAAAGACACGACATTCGAAAAAAAGACATGACATTCCAAGAAGACACGACATTCCAACACAAAACATGATATTCCAATAAAAGACATGACATTCCCAAAAAAGACATGACATTCCAAGAAAAGACATGAAATTCCAGACGACATTCCAAGAAAAGACACGACATTCCACACATTCCAAGAAAAGACAGGACATTCCAAGAAAAGACACGACATTCCAAAAAAAGACATAACATTCCAAGAAAAGAAATGACATTCCAGGAAAAGTCATGACATTCCAAGATAAGACATGACATGCCACACGACATTCCAAAAAAAGACATGACATTCCAAGAAAAGACATGACATTCCAAAAAAACACACGACATTCCACATGACATTCCAAAAAAGGCATGACATTCCAAGAAAAGACATGACATTCCAAAAAAAGACATGTTTTTTCTTGGAATGTCATGTCTTGGAATGTCATGTCTTTTCCTTTAATGTCATGTCTTTTTTTGGAATGTCATGTCTTTTCTTGGAATGTCATGTCTTTTTTTGGAATGTCA
Organism: Pleurodeles waltl; assembly: GCF_031143425.1. Lineage (NCBI taxonomy): Eukaryota > Metazoa > Chordata > Amphibia > Caudata > Salamandridae > Pleurodeles > Pleurodeles waltl. The sequence continues at coordinate 559,522,602 of NC_090451.1, forward strand.
TGTGGAATGTCGTGTGTTTTCTTGGAATGTCATGTCTTTTCTTGGAATGTCATCTTTTTTTGGAATGTCATGTTTTTTCTTGGAATGTCATGTCTTGGAATGTCATGTCTTTTCCTTTAATGTCATGACATTCCAAAAAAAAACGACATTCCAAGAAAAGACATGACATTCCAAGAAAAGACACGACATTCCCAAAAAATATGACATTCCAGGAAAAGACATGACATTCCAATAAAAGACATGACATTCCAAGACATGACATTCCATATGACATTCCAAGAAAATACATGACATTCCAAGGCAAGACACAATATTCCAAGAAAAGACACGACATTCCTAGACATCACATGACATTCCAACAAAGATATGACATTCCAATAAAAGACACGACATTCCACACGACATTCCAAAAAAAGACATGACATTCCAGGAAAAGTCATGACATTCCAGGTAAACACATGACATTCCACACAACATTCCAAGAAAAGACATGACATTCCAAAAAAAGACATGTTTTTTCTTGGAATGTCATGTCTTGGAATGTCATGTCTTTTCCTGGAATGTCATGTCTTTTCTTGGAATGTCATGTCTTGGAATGTCATGTCTTTTCCTTTAATGTCATGACATTCCCAAAAAAAAACGACATTCCAAGAAAAGACATGACATTCCACACGACATTCCCAAAAAATATGACATTCCAGGAAAAGACATGACATTCTAATAAAAGACATGACATTCCAAGACAAGACATGACATTCCATATGACATTCCAAGAAAATACATGACATTCCAAGGCAAGACACAATATTCCAAGAAAAGACACGACATTCCTAGACATCACATGACATTCCAACAAAGATATGACATTCCAATAAAAGACACGACATTCCACACGACATTCCAAAAAAAGACATGACATTCCAGGAAAAGACATGACATTCCAGGAAAAGACATGACATTCCACATGACATTCCAAAAAAAGACATGACATTCCAAGAAAAGACACGACATTCGAAAAAAAGACATGACATTCCAAGAAAAGACATGCCATTCCAGGAAAAGACATGACATTCCACACAACATTCCAAGAAAAGACAAGACATTCCCAAAAAAAAAAAAGACATGACATTCCAAGAAAAGACATTCCCAAAAAAGTCGTGACATTCCAGGAAAAGACATGACATTCCCAAAAAAATATGACATTCCAAGAAAAGACACAACATTCCAAGAAAAGACACAACATTCCAAGAAAAGACACATTCCACACGACATTCCAAAAAAAGACATGACATTCCAGGAAAAGACATGACATTCCAAGAAAAGTCATGACATTCCAAGAAAAGACATGACATTCCAACACAAAACATGACATACCAAGAAAAGACATGACATTCCACATGACATTCCATGAAAAGATATGACATTCCAAGACATGACATACCAAGAAAAGACACGACATTCCACACAACATTCCAAGAAAAGACATGACATTCCAAGAAAAGACATGACATTCCAAGAAAAGACATGACATTCCAAAAAAGATATGATATTGCAAGAAAAGACACGACATTCCACACGACATTCCAAGAAAAGACATGACATTCCAAAAAAGACATATTCCAAGAAAAGACACAACATTCCACACGACATTCCAAAAAAAGACGACATTCCAGGAAAAGACATGACATTCCAAAAAAAGACATGACATTCCAGGAAAAGACATGACATTCCAGGAAAAGACATGACATTCCAGGAAAAGACATGACATTCCAACACAAAACATGACATTCCAAGAAAAGACATGACATTCCAAGACATGACATTCCAAGAAAAGACACGACATTCCACACGACATTCCAAGAAAAGACATGACATTGAAAAAGAGACATGACATTCCAAGAAAAGACACGACATTCCACACGACATTCCAAAAAAAGACATGACATTGCAAGAAAAGACATGACATTCCATCACAAAACATGACATTCCAAGAAAAGACATGACATTCCAAGACATGACATTCCAAGAAAAGACACGACATTCCACACGACATTCCAAGAAAAGATATGACATTCCAAGAAAAGACACGACATTCCACACGACATTCCAAAAAAGACATGACATTCCAAGAAGAGACATGACATTCCAAAAAAAGACATGACATTCCAGGAAAAGGCATAATATTCCTGTTTAGTGTTACTGCTAAGAACTGCTCACACAGCACCCATCTTGCAGCACCAAGTCTGCCAGTGCTGGCCCTATCTGCCGCTTCTCCTATCATTATATTTCACCCACTCTCTTACTGAGTGTTGGATGTTTCTCTCTGCAATGCATGACTTTAAGGGATCCTAGACCCTGAAGAATGCCCCCAGACCTTCCTTGGCTCATTGTAGAGGGCAGAAACATGTTGGCCATTTATTTTAGATAGGTGACCCAGTGAGTCCTAGTTCTCACAGTGGTGTCCCATCCTTGTTTTTAACACACTAGCAGACACCATTATTATAAGTGTACATTTCACACTGATAACTGCCTAGGTGTTTTTATATTTTTCCTAGTTCAGCTGGATCCCACAATTTCCAGAAACCAAAAAATGTACGCATGCCCTCCCGTTCTTTTAACGGTGAGGTTGGGTCCGCCCAAGTGGCATTGTCCTACCTGGGTGGGGCTAGGTGGTCAAATGATGAAGGATGACACTATATAGTGTGTGAGACCACCTAGTCCGTAAAGGAAATACCCCCCCATCATCACTCCACGACCCGTCACAGCACCCATTCACCGCTTACTCACCTAGTGAGGTTAAGGAGCTCCAGGAAAATTTCCCCCGGGTATAGCTCTTCATTATAAGTGAACCCCATACCTTTTTGTGTTTCTTAGATTCTGAATAACCAAGATTTTTTAGATCTGCAGAAGGAGAGCTCATTACTGGTCAGGTGGAGCTCAGGAGGGAGGGAGCTCCACAGTTTGGACCCTAAATAGGACATGGACCTACCACCCCACCGTGATCTCTTGACCATAGGAAGCCTGGCCAGGGTGGCCATCGAGGATCTGAGGGACCTGATAAGCACATAAAATGGAGAAGGCAAAGGGTTTTGAACTTTATACATTGCTCCATCTGGAGTCAATGGAGGGAGGATATGGCAGATTTGGCAGATTGGTATCTGGGAATGTTCATGAGGAGCAAAGCGGAGGCATTCTGGACCATTCTGGAGTCTTTTAATCACATACTTAGGGAAACCAAGATAAAGAGCATTACCAAAGTTCAGACGCGAGATGATAAAGGCCTGGGCTATGAGCTTTTTGGCTAAAAATGGAAGAACACTGAAAACTTTCCTTGGAAGTCTAAGAAGACTGAAACATGTAGCAGCCAACTGTTTCGCTTGATGGTCTATAGTGACCCACGAGTCAAGACAACCTCCCAGGCTATTTATGTTTTCTTTACGATGAGGCAGGACTTTGACAATTCTGGAATAGGCGTCTGGGGCTCCTGGAGAAAGTAATTCACCTCTGTTTTATCTTCATTTAATCTAAGTTTGCACTCAGCCATCCATCTGGTTACTGCGTGAAGACAGGGGGTCAGTGAGGAATGATCCATATTGGATTTGGTAGAGAAAGAGAAGACCAGTTGTGTGTCGTCAGTGTAAGACACCAGCAACAGATTTTATAGTTTTATGATCTCTGCTAATAGATACATATAAAGAGAAAACAGTGTGAGGCTCAGGGAGGAGCCCTGAGGTACCCCACAATTAAAAAAGAGACAGTTAGAAAAATAGGATCGGTTGAGGACCAGCCTCGGACATTCTCCGAATCAAAATGGAGTGGTCAACCAAGTCAATGGCTGCAATAAGGTAGAGCAAAATGATGGCAGCAGTACCACGTTGAACAAGGCGTCTGGTGACCTCTTCCATTTCTATAAGCAGTGCAATCTCCATGCTGCATTGTGGCCCAAATCCCATCTGAGTGGGGTGGAGAATGTTGTGGTCCTCAGAAAAGCCTGAAAGATGACTATTTACATGTTTTTCGATCAATTTGGATACAGTCGGCAACAGGGAAATCGGCCTGTAGGTTTTAAGGAGAGCTGCATCAAGATGGGCTTTTTTCAGAAGTTATGTTATATTTTGTTTCAGAAATTATGTTGTGTTATATTTATGGCACAGAGGATCCGTGGGGTCAACAGCTCTCACACTGAGGTCTCACTGGCTACCACATCAACAAGGATGTCGTGGCTGCCATCTTAGGACTTGGGACTCAGTCCAAAGTTCTAAGAAATTGTAAAAAAGGACAAAGGGACAGAGTAGAGCTAATCAGACACCCCCTAGGCCTGGTGGTGAGTCCCTGAGTAACCCCACATGGGCCAGTAATGTTTTTTCTTTCAAAATAATTTTACTGCAAATTCATGGAGAATTTTCTGCAATCTTTATAAAAGCAAGGGCTCTAAGAACTATTAATAAATAATAAACCTGACGTGGGTCTGGGCCCATAGAAATGCCTCATCTTCTAGGGTAGTTGTGTTAAATAAGGGGAGAGGGCTTACAGTCCCCCTTCGCAAGCCTTAGTAGGCTCTGGGAGCCTTAACTATAACATCCCTGTAAACTTTGTTTTTCCAATTAATTTCTATGTTTTATTATTGTAAAGTAATTTTAATTACTATATGTGTAATTTTTGCAGCAGGGGAACCACCTTGGCCATCATTTTCTGGGCCCCTGGAGGCATCCCAGCAACTCAGCACACCTGTATCACCATCAACACTATAAAGAGCGCTACCTTTTTCCGCTGCGCTAGATGTTTTTTGCCGCAGGAGTACTACCTTGACCATCATTCTCATGGCTCCAGGAGGCAGTGCCAGGAACTCAGCACAACTGTGTCACCATCGGTGCTATAAAGAGCGCTACCTTTCTTCACTGCGTGGGACATTATTTGCAGCAGGAGGACAACCTTGACCATCATTCTATGGGCCCCAGAAGGCAGCCTCAGCAACTCAACATGCCTTTCTCTTATGCGCAGGATGTGGCCGGGCAAAGCCCAAGCCAAGGGCAGACCATCCTGTGTCCATCGGCGCCAGGAGGAGACAGGGCAGAGCCACCCCCTTTTTGTTTGTTGATCATCATCCTCAGAGTTTGGTAAGACTGTTCCATTGATTGTGCTTCAACTGGAGCTGCACCATAAGCGGCTGTTTTGACTATATGCCTGTCATCTTTGAGTTTCATCTATCTGGGATTATGTTTCCGGTTTGTTAGAAGAATTTCATTTGGCTTAACTTGTTCCATCAGGTGATAAATAGTTGGCTCTAATGATTGTGTGGAACTAGTACAAACTCAAAAATTCCTCGCATGTGCTATATCATTATCCAGTTTATACTTTAAGCGCTTTAATAAGAAAGGTTATTGTTCTTTTCTGGTTGCTAATTAGGGCTACAGTCTATGCCTACTAGTGGGATAAAACTAAACGAGCTACTGCAATTTGAAATTTGGGGTTTATTTGTGAATAATTATTTTCTTACCCTTAGTGTAAAGTACTACTGTAATTTGATCGTAGCAGTTGTATAATTATAAGAGAGTGTTTATTACTATGGTGAAGCGGAAAGTGGTGGCCGGATCTTTGGGAGCGGGCAGGGCTTAGAAAATTCTGAAACATTCAGCGCAGAAATGCACTCTGACTGAAAAAGATGAATTAATTGAAGAGGCAGAAGGATTACTTGTGCGCACAGATAAACTTTATGGGAAGCCAAGTAAGGGAACTGTACAGAAGTGTAAAGAGAATGGACTGGCCCAAAAGGGTATCAGATCATATCTCAGGCAATCCAAGAAGATGCAGGCCCCTGCTTCAAACACCAAGGGTCACCTAATTAGCAACCCATACCCCGCATTAATCCCGTCGGTACCCCCCATGACATTGTTCAGCATTCCTTCCATCATTTGTTCTTTTTGCTTTTGTCGCCCTAAGTGGGAGGGGTATGCCCAGACTTGGGTCTGTTGCTCAGCATGCCACTGGAGTCACGCTAGCCTGGCTGATGAAGGGTGATACCTTGAATCTGGTCCTAGGATGCTTGTTTCCAGTCGATGGAGGATCTGGCTTGGCAGTTTGGGCTGGACTGGTCCCATGGGGAGCAAGGTCATGACTGATTTGCATATGGCTGGGTCCAAACTGGAATGGCATGGGTAGCAAAAAACAACAATGGATTTAGGCCCAGATCTCTGTACTGGGAGTGACTGTTTGACATTGTTCAGCATTCCGTCCAATATTTGTTCTTTTTGCCCCCAGAAATACCCCACAGTGATCCATCTCCAGAGCAACCAATAACTTTGCACCATATATTAATTGATCTAGAATGCCACAATCGATTTGCCGTATTGGGTACTATGGGGTCTGATAATTCTGAATTTAATGCACCTAAGATGGCTCCTACTGAAGGTAGGAAGGAATGGAGCAAATACACTCTCTAAAGGGAGAAATTATAACTGTACATGAATGTTTGGGCAAATTGCCTAAAGACATCAATGGTAGACTGCAAATATTATTGATATTGGTTTAGAAAATAAATAACACACAGGAATTATCTAAAGAAAAATCCTGGCTAATACAACTAAAATGATCTACCGTCCCCAGAGTACATCAGCACGAGAATGTAGTTACTTGCCCTAATACTAATAATTATGATAAAAAGGGGGGTTCCTTTTAATGACAGTGCCCTAAGGGCAATTCCAACTGAGAGCCAGAGAAACGTATTCTAGCCAGGGAAACATCAAAATCTCCACCATGTTCAGGGAAAAATATTTACATTTAATACCTGCATAATAAATAGAAATGTAGGTCTGAATGTTGTACAGCACTAGAAGCGTGACATCTATATGGTTAATGTTCCTGAATTGCCACACAATAATAGGGAACTGCTTGACTCACTTATCAACAAAACAATATACTGGTTAAGACATACTAGAGGACGCAGATTGGTAATTAGAAAATACATTCTATATGCATCAGAAATACTAGCAGCTATTATGACATAATAAGGCTGAAATTGAGGTCTCACAGTTTAGTGGAAGAACTTATCTTCCTTGAATTGAGATTTCAGCCCACTTCATCGACACAATTAAGACTGAAGCTTTGTGATCCAAATGAACCAAGGGCACACAATGGGATTAATAATTCAGATCCTCCAACCCCTCCAGATTACATTGATGACCACGCAGGCTGGATGAATGACCTAGATGAAACTGATTAACGTAAGGGGGCCATGTGTAGTCCTAGGATGCAATCCACGAGGACAATAAAAGAGCAGAGTGATGGATTGGGACTGAGGGATCTAAGTCTTGCTACAATTGCAATGGGTACATCTCAAAACCTCAGCTACACCAGGGTAATGAAGTAGCCCTAAAGAATCAAATTAAAGATGGTGTAGCTTCTATGTGTGTGTATGGGGGGGGGGGGAGGGGGGGGAGTGTGGATAAAGAGGACTGTGTAAGGCTCCAGTCATGGGATGTGGCAGGCATAAGAACTAAGCTCTCAGATCCAGAATTAGGGGGTTTTATAGACCAACACCATATAATAGTGCTGCTGGAAACATGTGCGATTGAAACAATTTATAGATCTGGCTTTATAACATATAGCTAAAATGCAACTCCTTCGGAGAACAGAGATATACTTGGCCTTGAAATTAGAATACCTACTCTACAAGGGACCAGATATATTGCTGCTGTAAAATATAAACGTAAGTTCTGGCCCTTCAAATCGTTTTTCCACCACAGCGGATAAACTAGCGGATAAACTATTTGAGATGACAGACAAATTTCATGGGGAAGCTCAAAAAATCCTAGCGGGAAATTGCAACACACAACTTGCATTGGAGCTGGTAACAGAAGGAGGGGAGATACAATCTTATGAACCAATGGCCAGATCCAGATGGCCAAAGATTAATGGGAAAAAGAAATCTAACATAGCATTACAGTTAGTTGACTTGGTAACGGCCTACGGTTTGAAAATAGTTAATGGTAATACAAAGTCAGATTTCCTCCCCGCTCAACGTTCAAAAGGGGGTTGATGACTAGTGATATGGATTCAATTTTTACGCATCACCTTCTATGGCCTTTCTTAATAATCTCAAGAATGACTATGACTATGTTTGTTTTCTTTTATGGGGGTAAAGTTCCAGTGCTTCGATTTTTTACAGGCATGTAAAATCTAACCTTTCACACACACACACACACACACCCCCCTGTGCTGTAATGTCCCTGGCATCGTGGTGACCCTCACTGTAATTGTATTGAAAGGGTACCTGCACTGTGGTGTCTCCCATTGTAGCGACTGTGCGTTTTGCGTCGTTGTAGATGTTCTGTAGTGGATCAACATCCTCAGAACCGAGACGATAAAAGGATTTAACTCCAAAAAAATGAATGGTTCATTATTGAGCAGCTGTGAAGGTAGCTTGTCCTGATCCTGTGGTCATAACTCTGCTACACAGAGAGGTTTCCTTTAATCAGTCCTTTTTAATGGACACTGGTCACAGTTTTCAGAAGGTTCAGTGTGCTCTGCCTTACGCTTCTCCCTGTTTCCACGTTTGTCTGGATGGTAGGAAGGTTTGAGCTACCTTATTGATCCTGGATCGTTCAGCGAAGGAGGTAGTGGTGCTTTTAACTAAAAAACTCATGCACATAACTGGGGGCCAGCACACACATACTGCAGCACCCTCTCATCGGTTGTGGCAGTGCCCATGTGAAAGTTCTCATCTCACAAAGAATAACAGCACACAGTCAGTCACACAGCTGTGTCTCAGACTTGTACTTTGCAGATGCAGGTATTGCGCCGTTGCCGAAGCCTAATACCCGGACTCACTGGAAAATCAAGCATTTGCAATGCAATACGTCTGGCATTTGCTTGAGTTAGAGCCATTGGAGTTGTAAATGCATAACTGGACTTTTTTTGCCACATATATTGGTCAACCCTGCCTCAAAATTTGGTCCTCTCTGAGACATAATGCCAGTGGCCCTATATATAACTAAAGCACTTCTATTTATCTTAATCCTCTATCTTCAGCAAAAAATGAAAATAGTGCCATTATTTATTATATTTTTTAAGTTATTTTGGGGTCCCCCCAATTTAGTGTGGCGACCCACAGATGACCTAGACAGATAAGCACATCATGTGGTGAGTTATGGGCAAAAATGCTTTGTAAAAGGAATGCCCCACTTAGCATTATGGGGCGATTTTCCAAGTGCAGCGAATATTGTAGACTCCTAACTGTAATGTTCAGACCAGTCACTATATGGCATCACAAAAAAATTATATCTGTAAGAAACATGGTCATGTAACCATATACTCAGCCCCTAAAGGGCATAACGACATGAAAACAGAACAGCAGAAAGTAATGCAGTGTAACCATATATGTAACCCCAGGAGGGTGTAGTGCCTTACACGTTTTTAGGCCTAGCAGGCCTACTGCAATACTATTACAATGAAGGCCCTTAAAACCAAAACTACTCTCAGCTGTAAAACAAAAGTTCCAGCCAGAAGCAAGCTTAAAAAGACATTGAATGGTGGGATATACACAACCACAAACAAATACATATGTGTGTATATAGACACTGGAGATGCACAGACCTGGTGAACGAGGGGCAGCACCCAGAAAATTCGGTCCAGTGGTTGCCAGTGGGCAGACATTTTCTGCAAGCAAGAGAAGGAAAAACACACAAGGGGGAAAGACAAAGGAAGTGAAAGATGGAAAACTCACAAAGGAAGAAAGCAGGAACCCACAAAAGAGAGCTAAAATGGCACACAGTGTCTGGCAGTGGATTAAAGAGGTCAGGGTGGATTTAGGAGTATGCACTCTTGCTATTCGGAGCGTTGACAGTTAATATCGGTGGAGTGTTATTATGTCGTATGGTATGGATTTATGTGGAGTGGCTTGGAACTATGTGTAATGATGTTGAATTATATTGTGTGGATTGTAATTATGTGGTGTGAAGTGAAATTGTGTGGGTTTGAGTGGAATTCTGTGGCGTGGAATTTTTTGGCTATGAATTGTGTGTGCTTGAACTGTGTCGCGTTGAGTGGAGCTATTTGTATTGGAATTGTGTGGATAGGAATTATGTGGTATTGTGTGCAGTGGAATTAGGTTGAGTGGGATTGTGTGTCATGGAGTGTAATTATGTGGAGTGGTATGTGAAGGGGATTTATGTTGCGTGGCACTGAGTTATATAGCATGACGTGGAATTTTGTGGTGAGTATTGGAAGTATCTGGTGTAGTGAAATTGTGAGTCGTGGAGTGGAATTGTGAGGACTTAATTATGGTGAGTGGTGTGGAATTATGTGGCACTGAATTGTGTGGTGTTGCGTTTGACAAAGGCCAGTAAAGCAAGTCAAAATGAGTGAAATGTAAGCAGGGATAGTACTTCTGCCAGTTATATATAAGAATCTCCATTACTGAATGGCCAGTAAGGTACATACATTTTATAGCACATAAATCATATAAATCCCCCGTAAAAACAATGCTATAGGTGCAAGTGTATGTTTAATACTAAAATTAATCTGGGATGTGGAATAAAAAACCGAGCATGACGTGCACAGAGTGCAAGCTAGCAACAAGGCACCGTAAATATAATTTGGAACATGCTGATGCAGAGAATCAACCATATTAAACGTATGTAGCGTTTTGCTAAATGTACAACAAACGGTGCTGTAAAAGGCCAATAGAGCATCAGAGATCACAAGCCCTTGAGGAGAACAGAAATTGGAAAATAAGGCTGGAAAAGTATTTTCTTTTTTATTTTAACAGAATGAATAGTCTTGCAAGCATTCTTGCCTGGCATTTCAAGGAGCAGAGCAGCCTACGAAGATTTATGGCCTCAATAAAGTAGATAAGCAATGCCCTGTGTGCAATGTTGTGAGTGCTGGCAGAGAGGGGCCCTGGAGAGAGACAGACTTGAGGTGAGATGAGATGCGCAGCTAAGCAAGATTCACATCATTGCTTCTAGGTTTAGTTACATTCTACCAGAAAAGGCTTATAGTGGCTTTCGTGAGCAGTGAGCTATATGACTGGTTGTTTCTTTTGTAAAATAAGCTTTTTTTAGAAGCCAGAGGTAAACTAGGACAGCACTAGAATAGAGCCAAAACAAATGTCAGTGACATGAGAGGAGATGGGAAGAATGGAATGCTGCAATGAAACGCAGGCAGCTACCAGCCTAAAAAAGTGAAAGGGGGAGTACCAAAGAAATAAAACAAGCATTTGCAATGCAATGGGTCTCGCGTTTGCTCGAGTCAGAGCTATTATCGTCATAAATTCCTAACTGGACTTTTCTTGACACATAATTTGAAAATGAAAAATAAAACAGTTGACATAAGCAAGTCAATTCAAAGAGCTAGGGCTGCCAAGAGCGTGAGCGCGAAGGAGAGACACAAAAGGAAACTGAAGTTTGCTCGCAGTCAAACATATCGGCAAACGCGCACTTATACATGCAGCAGATTCGGACCCGAAGGCGGTAACAAAACCGCCCCAAGGTGGGACAAACAAAGTATTTACCAATGTCATCAAAGGATTTTTGAAAGGAAGGCAAGTACATGAACGAGTGAAAGTGATGGGCATGAGGTGGGTGTGGTTAAAAGACCACATAGATATCAACACATTGGGAAAAAAGCAGCGCTTGCGTGAAGCTATGCTCAACCTAAACAGGACCAGGACTCCTTAAAGAAGATTATGCCCCCTCTACTGTTTCTGTCTCAGGTAGATGGTATCTTCAGGGGTCACACAGGGCAAATTGTTTCAACTGCTTATCTGGTATAGCAGACATTTGTGATGCATGTCCTAGTGGCAATGGCTTTATATATATAGGAGGAAGGAGGTCACAGCTGCTGTGTGGGGTGGAGGCTTGTCTTGTTTTACTCACTATGTTTCTCCCAGGTGGCATCTGCAGTCACCCACAACTGTGCTAGTCTGTCATGGCAAAGCTAGTTCATCTCCCAGTTTATTATATAATTTGGATGCCACAGAGACAATTTTAAATGCAGCATGGTAGAAACCAAAGTGCAAACTTGATTCCACTTTCTTTATGCCAGTGGGTCTTTCACCCAATTGCTCTATCTTTGTCCATTTTCTTTTTGTTAACGCTCCTGACAATTCCATTGCAGTTGTCATGAGTGTCATGACTTCTATTGAAACACTACTCCTGTGTTTTAATGCCTTTATTGTTCTGTGTTGTGAAGGCTGCCCTTTGCAACTACTTATGTTGGATGTGAAGGGTTTTTATGCTTCTTTCCTTCTCCCTCTGTCCTACTGGCTCCGCAACTGGTCAACTCTCGACTAAATGCCATCCAGGATCTGGCTGGCAAACTTTTAATACATTACAGGAAGATTTGGTGCTATTCCCTATGTGCCATAGATGGAATATTAAAGGGTTTCTCATGACATGATCGCAATGTGCTGTCTAATGAGATGTCAATAAATAAACCAAGCCCTATGTCACTGTTCAATCTTTGGTTCTGTCCGTCCCAGATGTTCTCTTTTACCCTTCATTCCTTTTCTGTTCATGAACATTTGATTACAACACTTCACTGCTAGTTCATCTTCACTGATTACTAGAGTCCTTTTATATTCAGTTAATATTGTGATGCATCACTTTTAAAGCCTTGGTTGGTAAACAACCTATGAAATAGCAGATAAACTCCAAAAATGTGAAGCTTAATGAAAAAAAACTTCCCTCTTCCTTTACGTCATTCCTGGCAAAATGCTGCATTTCAACAAACATTCTGGAAATATCATTTCTGAGTACTCCCCTGTGATTTATTTTTTTCTCACTATAAAATAGTAATTTTTTTTTAGAAGTACTCAACTTGTTTTTGTGCTCAGTGTAATTTTATGCATTTCCATGGTATCTATATACTGCGAACATAAACAAAAGGCAGTGGACCACTCATGGTAAAAGGCAAAGACACAATCAGTGTGTATTGGGAGGAGCTGCTGCTTTGTGCACTATTAGAGAATCATGTAGGTACTTCATGCCACGACTGACCTGTTTTTTCTAGCAAAAGTTTGCAGTCCATGATCACCCCCTACTTCTTTATTTCTGTAGGCGTTGTAGGAGGCTATGCCACATTCACAGGCCAAGCTGTAGTTGGCTCTTAAATTTTCCATATTCCATAAGTTTGCATGTCATTCCCTATTCCACATTTGGTTTGATTTCCGCAATGAATGTTAATGGTAATCCCGTTAGTGCTCATAAAGCGCTCTCCTTTCGGTTAGATTTTGAACTGGATGGTGCGGGGCTCTTGGAAGCTTAAAGATACAGTGAGGCTTGAAAACTCTAACAGTAGAGCTCATTGGAGACCCAATCTCATCTATAAGTTAAAAGAATCTCTGTGAGTAACCAACACACAAAAACAACTCATGTATTCAAACATTCTCCATAAATATAAAAGGTATATGAATCCCCTTGTGGACAAAGATGAAACGTATTGTAAAGTCCTTTTACATAGGCCGGCTTTTCAAACATTTGTCCGTCTAAATAGCGAGATCAAAAGATTAGTTAGACGTCCATTCACCTCCTCCTCTGCTGAAAGGGGGAAATTAATCAGCCATCTGAAAAGGGGAAGATGGAGATTAAAAACTGCCCTAAACAAGGTTTGCAATGTAAACTCGCATTCGTTCGAGTTAGAGCTGTTAGCGTTGTAAACTCCTCACCTGACTTTTCTTGCCACATAAACTGAAAGAAAAAAAACAAGCGCGATTACACTATGTAAAAACCAGCGCAATCGTGCTGCGTGGAAAATAAAAAGATAAAGTAGTGCAGAAACCAAGCTGAAAACACGGAGCCTTGTATGTTTTCAGAAGTTGGCTGGTGCGCTTGAGCAGGGTTAAACACCGGAAAAGGCATGACGTATGCATGCCTTTCACTAATTAAATCAAGCAGATTTTAAAAAGCAAGTCCACGAACCAATGAAAGTGACAGACATGACATGGGAGTGGTTAAAACCCCAAAGAGAAATTACAACAGGGACAGAGCGCTTGTGCGCTCGACCCTGAAAAGGAGGTGTGGGATTGTAAATGGTTTGAATCAAGAGAAGCTTCAATGCAGAGATTCTGAGAGATTATTTCCGAATTTTGAGGGGGGGTTCGGTCTCTCCTAATTTCAATTAAGAAGTTTGAATGGAGTCATTTTATCTCTGAGGTATACGCAGATAATGCTGTATCAGAGTTGCTTCTTGAGGACTCCGCCCCTGTTGTATTTAAACTCCTAACCCACACAGGGCCCTCCAGGAAACAAATTGAGGTTTAAATATGGGGAATGAGATCTTCCGGTGCAACGTGCCCAGAAGAGATCCACATTTCAGTAATAACAATGGAGGACATGTTGTGGTTGACTTTTTTATTCCCAGTGTTTGAAAACTGCTATCAATGTGGTATAATCTCCCACTGTAGCGGAAGCACTATAGATCCTTTCCACAAAAAGGGTTCACGTAATTAGCCCTCTAACTAGTCACAAATTGCTCTTTTGAATGCAAAAGAAAAAATGTTTGTCTATAGTATTCTTGAACACTTGCTTTCCTGGGTAGAAGATATTACTAATAGAACAAGCTGGTTTTAGGAACAATGCCTGCACATTAGAAAACATTTCAATGCTGCAAGTAATCGAGGGAAAATATGTTTCTCGTGGCCTCCCGGTCTATCCAGCTTTTATTGACTATTTCACAGCTTTCAATAGAGTGGGACATCCAACTTTATGGAAAAACGGCATAGATATGCATGCTGGATAACTTGCTCAAATGAATTATTTAAATTCCTCAACTTGGTGCCAAGTGCTGTTAGGATGTGACCAGGGCTTGTCTTCAATAATCCTCACTAAAAACGATCTGAAACAAGACTATTTGTTAGCCCCTATATTGCTCTTCTTATACACTTAGGATTGGCCATGACACTTAAGTAGCGGCAATGGAGAGCCACCAAGAATTGAAGGTGAATATTTCCTGTGTTTGTGATATGCAGATGACATTGTCACTTTCAACTTAGCGCTCAATGGTTTGAGTAATCATTGTCATCCTTACATCAGCTTATTAATGCTCACTTCTTGAAATCTAGGTTTCTAAAAGTAAAGTTTTGATTTTTTAGGGTCATATACTTGGGGCGTTTTGTAACTACTGCTGGTACCTTGGTAAGGAGAAGCTGGAAGCAGTGAAATCGGATGCATACCTGAGACAAATGATATAAAAGACTTTGAATGACAATGAACAAGGAATACATATGCCATAGTTCTAGCAAACCTAGCATGCTGTGAGCTGTAGACATTTTGTATATCTATTATGTCTTTTGGGCAAAGATCCCCCCCGACCCTACCGTACGCTAGAGAGACAATTGATATTGAAAAGTGGGACTTTTTCTGAGAAAACGGATGGTACATTTTGTAGAAATTGTGCAGTTTTAACTCCCTGGCAGCTGTACAAGCACTAAGAATAGATTTCAGATTAACCAGCACTTTTTTTGGAAAGTCTGGCAGGTGTGGCCAAATGGGTATCCCCATCAGTTGAAAGGGGAGGCAAAATTATTAAAGGATCGTATGTATCCAGAAGGCTTTTCAATGAAAAAATAAAAGTCTTAAGTTTATAGGCATTGTATTCATGTGTTAAGTATATTTGAGCTAAAGCAGGAAATTCTTGGTACCTTTTCTGACGTTCAGCTCAAAGGTTTTCTAAAGCATTCTTCCAGTATGTTAAGTCAAAGTTTAGATTTTAAAAAATGGGCAACTCAAGAGAAACGTTGATGTAATAATTTCTTCTGTTTTGTTGTGATAACTACAGTAGTATTTGTCTTGGTATCTTGATCATGCAATTCTTTTCTTTTGGGCATTGTGATATATGAACTTACTCCCTTTGGAAGTCCTAACTGCAACTTTGTCACAATCTCTGACTAAGGATAAAATATGTCCTTGTTGTATTAATGGGGTATAGGATATTAATCATGTATTTTTTGTTTGGCCATCACTACACCTTCACTGTCGCCAATTACTAAGAACGTTGTTTTTAATATAAAAAGTTAGAATTGGTGGCTGGAGCCAGTCATTTGTTACTCTTTCCCGCTAATGAGATAATCTGTCAAAAAGTATTTCGATTTTTTTTATTTTGATTTGGTATTAAACTGTATTATAGTAATGAAATGTTGCCAGGTGTTTCATGTGGACCTCGTTAGAGAGACCAATCTTGAATAAAGAATTGAATTGAGCTGTTATGAGTTTGTAAACTCGGGTAATGGAGCCAGGTAAACTTTGACTAGTTTAAGGACGATTGCTTAGCAGTGAAGGACACCTATATTTTGAGGGAAAATATGCTGATATAGTTGGAGGCAGAGACACTATTTGTACTCTATTTGTGAGATAGGGACGAATCTAATTGAGGGTCATGCTCTGTAGTCATGTATCAGTCAGAATGTTGAATAACAGTGGTCTACAGTATAAAAAGCTGCTGAGAGATCCAACAGGAGGAGAGCAGCCAGTTTGCTGACATCTGTCTTCTTGAGTCCTTCCTAGAGTGCAAGTATATGCTGATTCAGTCTCAACACCAGGTTGAAAACCTGTTTGTCAGAAAGCAGGTAGCTTCACTTGAGGAACATTTGGAGCTTAATGAAGTATTTTTTAATATATTTACCCAGAAATGGCAATTATTATATATAATATAATTTACTAGGTCTTCTGGGTCAAGTCTTTGTTCTCCAGGATTTGGCTTGATGTAATGTTTTAGTATACTGAGAAATCGTCCATATAATAGCTATTTGTTGGCTCATTTGTTACTCTTCTGAATAATATGATAAATATAGCTTTAGATGTGTTTTATTGTAGTTGCAGTTTGGCTCAGTTGACAGTGACTTGTGTAAATTGTCTTCATTAGGAAGTGGTCCGGAAGAGAATTGCACAGTTCTTAGGAGTGACGCGACAGTCTATGGTGCAGTATGCATTCCAGAGTTCTGGGTAAATTCGAATAGTTATTTGGTCTAATTAGAGTCATTCGTAATGCTTTGGAAATAGTGTGATTTCTTAGCTTTATATCATGGTAGCCTTGTACATTCTCTATTGTCTCTGTCCCAAGGTTTTGTCTTTTTTGAAGATTTAAATTCAACTTGTGCTACCCCTCTTTCTGGTGAGGGTGCCTGCACCTTTAAGAGTGTTGCTTTGTTGAAAATCCCAAGGAACCAATGACGGAATGGGTAAACAGTCACCTAAGCTGTTGCAAGGTAAATAATTGAATCTGGAATGATGCAATTCTTTCATTTTCTGCAGCGGGAGATATTAGGTGGTTTTCATAGATGTGGTGCTGATGTTAACTGATTTTTTATCATGATGGTTTCTAGGAAGATTTGTGAATGGGGAATAATGCTCCACACCTGCTGTTTCATCAGTTTGTGTAGAGTGTTAGGCATCCAGCTGAAAAAGCTTAAAGCTGTAGCATCTTCTCCCATTCACGTTTCCATGATCAAAAACAGGTTTGGCATGTAGTCACGTAGATAGCCCTCTTCATTTCTGGCGTGTCCACAGACCCGGGGCGATGCAACCAGTTGCTGCCGGATAAGTAGCGTGTTGTAGCCTCGTAGCTAACTGGACCTGTACTACACTCCATGCTCACTTGCCTCAATACACCACATCTAAAATATACACACCAGCATGTTATATGCCGCTCCAGCCTAAACGTGGCCTCATTACAGGCCTGTATTAAGGCTCTGGAGGACTGCTGTCTATCAACTTTGTGCAGAACACTCCCCGGAGATCTGCGGGGTACGTCCACAGGCCAACAGCCAAAACAATAGGGAACTCTCTACTGTTCTGTTTGTTAACTCTGGTTAAACCCTAAGCAGACTCCTGAATTACACCAGAAAGCAATGCCATTTATGCTGTCTGTCCTTAATATGGAGCACCCTCTAATCTGGTGCCATTGTACTTCCTCTACTGCAAACCAACGGACAGTTCTACCCAGTTCCACAAAGTAAGGGTGCTCTTTTCATCACCCATCCTGCCAGGGGCTCTCCATAGCCACTGACTTTCATATAGTGTGCAGAAACTCACTCTTCTACTGTCATCCTTTAGATCCCATAAGTGCATCGGGGCCTGCAGTTCCAGCAAAACCAATACATACATGCGCTCCTTTCAACCCTAACGGAACAAGCCTGTCATCAAGCAATGAAGTTTTCACCAATGACTACTGGCAAAACGTGCTTCATAAATCCTGTGCTCAAACGCCCCAATATGGCGTATCACAAAGCAAGGGACGTAAAAGACCACAAGGATCTAAAAGACAACAATACCTCTAACAAATTACCCAAACCGGACTTCTCCAGTACCTGAATCCACAGCCAAAGTAAAAGGGGATATGTCTGCCAACATAGAAATAATTATGCTGTGTTTGGGCAACCTACACAACTTAACGCAGGAGTCTAAATCTAACACCAAAGCCATGAGACGATATTCAGGCTCCACGTGACGGGTCTTCTCTAACAGAACTACCAAAGTGGAAGCCAGGATTAGCTCCTTGGAAGATTCCAACACTTCAACAGCAAAGGGCAAAGACCACTCAAACTGCTCAATGATAACGATGGCTAGAGAACTCTCTGACCTTGAAGACCGCATTCGAAGAGAGAATCTTCACATTTTTGGCTTACCGGAGAACAGTGAAAAAGACGCCAACTCATGTGCTGAGTTCCTATAGTCCTGGCAACCTCTCACCTGGAGCCTCAAGTTTGAAAAAGAATTTGAAATCGCACAGGCAAACAGATTTCGCTCGAGCAAACAGCCAAATCTCTCACCTGGTCAACCGCCCCACCCAAGAGCAATGTTCTTCCGTCCTCTAAGCTAACACCACACTGAAACAATCCTCTCTCACATGAGGAAAATACAAGTTGAATAGAATGGTGCACGCATTACAATTGACAAATATTACTCTAAACAAACAGTGGCAACCTTAAAGGTCTTTCTGGCCCTACGATCAAGTCCAAGAGAGTGCAATATTCCCTTCTCCTTCGTGGGCCCCGTGAAATTTTGCATTCTCTTCAGAGGGAAAATAATGATCTTCTGTTTTCCTACTGGCGTCCAAGCATTCCTGAACACAGCTACCCAAACAGAGATGTCCACATGACTTCACCCCGCTGGTCCATCTACACATATGACACTCTGGTTCTGCCTTGAGTCCCTCTGGCATCTGTTTTACTTGGCCAACTCCACTGTTGCTTGGTCTGCTTGGACATCAAGACGCCCTGGTTCAAATCATCACCTCAACACTATTAAGACTCTCTTCAACAACCGGTGTTTTATTCATTAACAAATTGTTCTCTCTGTTATTATCTTAACTGTATAGTTCATACTGTTTGATTCTATTTCCCACTATCACTAGTATGACACATGGCTTAGCATCCCTAACTCACGCCCAGTCACACTCATACCGAAACATGTTAATGTTCTGCTCGTCTCCCACGTGCACCATAATGTTTTGTCTGGTGGCAACACCGCCTCAACTATATACCTTTGCATCAGTACATAAGCCAATCACAACCGCTCAAAGACATCTTAAATAGGGAATACATTAAGAGCTGTACTTCTCAATATTTTGACAAACCCATTGTTATGATGGAGCCCTACTGACACTGTTTGGGCTTGGCCTTCTTGTGGCTTACCTCTATCCATATCTAGTATGGGTGAGAAAAGGAAGGCATCAAGTTTGCTGTTCAAAGGATGGGTGGTATGTGGTATGTGTATTGGGTAAAATTCGTTTTGTGCTCGTCTCTCTTTCTATCCACTCTTCCCCTCCCCTCCATGTACATTTCACTTGGTCCAGGGCCTCCTAATATCCTTTGCAAGTTGGTTCCTCATATCCACTCCTGCACTCAACCTTCAATCAAGCACCAATCCACTCCTCACGTTCCAGCGGTGATACAAAACACTTACATTAGTGACTGACAAACTTGTTAGTAATATATCCGCCAAGACGGCTACAACAATTTTATCACTCCTAAAAACCAGCCTACTTCAAAATCCACATTCACTTCACATTGGTCCGCTAGCACGCATTCCTTCGTATATCAAAGCCTACTCTCCACCGCCCAGTTGACTCCTCCACCACTTGATGGCTGATATTAGAATCCTTTCCTTGAATACTAAGGGCCTCTTGCACCCAGTAAAAAGAAAGAAAATATCTGAGTATTTAAAAAAATAAAAGGAAACATCATTCTCCTACAAGAGACCCACATTGAGTCCTCCAAAGACACAAGATTCTACAGCCCTTGGATTGCAGAGACCCTAATCTCACCTGCCACAAAAAAAAAAAAAAGCTGTCATCACTTTACTCGCAGGAAAAGCCCAGATCTCTGTTCTTTCACATTTACATGACCACCAGGGCCAATGACTCATAGCTAGAATTCTTAAGGACAACAAAGAACTGGCCATAGTCAGTATCTACGCTCCAATGACTACTCAGTTGCCTTCTCGAAAGATCTAGGCCAGTCCCTCACCGAAATTCCCAATAACGTTGGCATCGTCCTAGGGGCAGACTTTAATCTCCCAATAAGCAGTTGTCCTTGATAGGATTTCTCCCCACACATTCTGAGACAGTAAATCCCACAAACAGATGAATCTTTGCTGTAAGAACAAAAATCTAACTGTGCTGGTGTAAAAAAATAAAAAACAGGATTGAACCTCTACTAGTTAGCAACCATGCATGTGTATCACTTGACCGCTCCATTGCAGATACCTACCCACCCCTTAAGGTTTGGCACCTCAATGATTCATTTTTAGACAATGACCCCATCAAGTCCAAAATCAGAGAAGAAATAGTACACGTCTTGCAAGAAAACAAAATCAGTGCTATCTTGGACATCATTAGGTGGGATGCCTTGAAAGCCTCCCTCTGGGGCACCCTAATGAACTTAGCTGCCATAAGAAACGAAACACTGAACAAACACCTCAAAACCATTGATGCCGAGATTAAAATACTACCCGAATCCATCTGACACTCCGCAGGCTTGCTTGACATTGCTAAATTGCGTAACCTACAGTACGAATATAATCAAATACTAAGCACCAGAGCATAGAAATGGGTTGACATAGCCACTGAGGAGAAGGCAAAATGTAGCGGGGAAAACTCTAGCCAACTACTTGACATGTACTAAAAAAAACACTACGGCTATTCAAAACAAATCTGGACACACAGTCACCTCTCCCCAAGAGATTCTTGATGTTTTTCACTCCTACTACATGGAACATTACACTCCCCACACTAAAATTGACCCACATGACTACATATCATATTTGAATTCCAGCGGACTCCCATCAACAGTAGATAAAGATCAACTTAACACCCCAATCACTCTCCCCGAAATTCTTGCAGCCATCAAATCCCTGATCTAAGGTAAAGCCCCAGGACCTGGTGGGTTCAATGTCAACGGTTTACAAATCCTTTTTCTACATCCCCTCAGACAATTTGCTGGCACTATTCCAATCATTTGCCTCCACAGGCCAAATTTCAGGATCGGCTTCAGAGGCCACAATAGACGTTATAACGAAAGAAGGTAAAGACATTTTGGAGACTAAGAACTATATGCCCATATTGCTGATCAATGCTGATTGTAAAATAGATGCAAAGATTCTGGCAACAAGACTAGAGAAGGTGATTTAAAAACTGATCGCCTGACCCAAACCGGATTCCTAAAAGGCAGGCTAGTGGCTGAAAACATCCACGTTTTCTGCCATGCCCTTGAAAAGGTTTGCACATTGTCCTTACCCGCTATGACCCTTCACGTGGAAAAAGCCTTTAATAAGTTATCTTGGACCTTCCTACACAAGACTCTCAACAAATTCCAGCTAGGCGATAACTTCATTCAAATGGTGATGGCTCTCTACTCATTGCCAGTGGTCAAAGTCTGATTAAACGGCTGCCTCTCAAACCCGTTCCCTCTTGCAAAAGGCACTAGACACGGATATCATCTAACCCCCCTCCTATTACTATTAGTTATCAAGAGCCAGGATTGCTGGCCCCACAAAACTGAACAAAAGTAGGGGGGTCTAAAACTTCCCGATTTCTTTTTGATACCAACATGCTTTTTTGGCCTCCCAAGGTAGATGGTGGCTAAATACGAACACTGACATCCCTTCCCTTCCATGGTTCCACACTGAAGCCAAACTAACTACTCGCTTCCATCCCATTATCGCCCACATTAACTATCCTTGATCTCCAAAAGTTAAATTTGGCCCACTTCTACCACATTGTATCGAACACAGTATCAGACCTCCTTCGTGTTGATAATCCTTGAACCAACCACACAGCCAACTCAACCCTGGCCTCTCTGTGGCACAACAGTAAAGTTAAACTAGAAGTACCCTCTTCTGGGAACAATGGGCATAGAATGGTGTCAACTCCATTAGTGACTTAGGAACAGTTGGAAACTCATTGCCCTTTATGGTATTCAGCCTACACCATAACCTTCCTCCGATCACATTTTACAACTTCTTAAAACCCAAAAAAGCCACCAGGGGTTCCTGAGACCTCATGACACAGATATCTCAGGCCTCCTAAAGAAATTCAAAAGAATCAGACATATCGCATCACACATCTACAGACTCTTAGAACCCCAAAGACCACATCTTCTCAAAAAACCTAAAGAAGAAATGGACTCCACATATCCCTGACAACCTCCTTCTGTACTTTTTCAGCTCCATGGCATCGAATATGGCAATCCCCCATCCAAATTAAAATCACTGCGACAATCACTCAATCAAGGATCAGGTCGATACAAAACTCCAACTGGACACCAGTTAAACTTCTTAAAATGGGGATACTGCAATCTGACATAAGCTGGCGATACAGGCATTCTCCTGGATCAACTGAACACATGTTCTTTTCATGCAAGCTTGTCCAACCACTATGGTCTAAGATACAGCACCTCATTCAGAACGTCTTTAAAATTCACTTTACCCCCTCTATCCTAACCTTGACACTTGGGATCGCAGCACACTACCCCAACATCACTCTTCCCTCAAATTACCTACTTCTACCGGACCTAATGTTAGAACTAGGCACAAAAACGATCTTATCAGAATTGAAATCCACCACAGAATCCCTCATCAAAAAATGGTTGAATGTTCTATGCTCTACCAGGAGAGCTGAGAACATCATGTACAAAACAAATACAGAGCAATAATCCTCGCTCATGCGACATATGGAATTCACTTGATCTCTACCTTTAAAAAGTGGACCCCTATAACTCACTCTAGTCAAGGTAAGTCACACACAATCCAAATCATCCTGTGCCCACCCTCTGGCAGCTTGGCACTGAGCAGTCAGGCTTAACTTAGAAGGCAATGTGTAAAGTATTTGTGCAACAAGTAATGCAATAACACAGTGAAAATACCACAAAAAGACACCACACAAATTTAGAAAAAAAATATAAGATATTTATCTGATTAATTTAAGGTCAAAACAAGCAAGATTTGATAATCTCTAGTTGAAAATATCACTTTAGTATCAATAAGAATATCTTAAGTTCTTAAAAGCAACAATTATCTCTTGCAAGCACAAAGTAACTGGTTTGCATCAAAATTACACGCACGGAGACCGCAGAGGAGGAGATGCATGGAAAAACGAAGGTTATGCGTTGGATTTCCTGACGCGTGCAGAAGATGATGCAATTCTGTTCCACGCGGCAAAGGCTTTGCATCGAATCTGGCACGCAGGCTTGAATCCTCTTTGGGATGCGGGGTCTTCTGATGCCCAGGGACGATGGGGGAAAATCCTAGGTGCGCAGGATGAGGTCACAGGTGTTTTGTTGATCCGGTGGCCGATGCATCGGAGTTTCTGTCACAAGGCTGCCGCTGTGTCGATTCTTTATGCAGGAAGTCGGGCTCTGTTCCGGTTCGGTGATGCATCGATCCAGTGGGCTGTGCGTCGAAGTTCTTCTCGCAACGCTGGTGCTGCGTCGATCTCCACTCAGGGAGCCAGGCTGCATTGTTCCGGATCGGTGATGCGATTATTCTTTCACCGCAAGGCAGGCTGTGCGTAGATTCTGGCAGGCTCTGTGTCGATTTTCGCCATACATGGAGTTTCCTTGCAGACATTAAGCCTTTTTGGCCCTGATACTTCAGGAACAGGAGGCAAGCTCAATCCAAGCCCTTGGAGAGCACTTCACACCAGAGCCAGAGGCCAGCAAGGCAGCAGGGAAACAGCAAGGCAGCAGTCCTTCTTAGAAAAGCAGTCCAGGTGAGTCCTTTGGGCAGCCAGTCAGTTCCTCTTGGCATGTTTCAGGTTCTAGGGTGTCTGTCCCAAGAAGTATCTTGAAGTGTCCAGAAGTGTCTAAATTGGTAGGGTCAGGGACCCAGTTTATACACCCAAAAGTGCCTTTGAAGTGGGGGGGGGGAGACTTCAAAGAGTGATTTTGAAGTGCACAAGGTCACCTTTCAGTACAACCCTGCCTGCCAGGGTCCCAGTAGGGGGTTTGGCAGTCCACTGTGTGACGGCAGGCCACTGTCCTTTGAAATGTGTCAGGCTCTCCACCCTTCCAGCCCAGGAGGACCCATTCAGTATGCAGATGTGTGCAGATGTGACTGAGCATCCTGTGTTTGTGGTTGTCTGGGTGAAATGCACCAGGGAGCTGCCAACAAGCCCAGCCCAGACGTGGATTGTAAGGCACAGAAGGATTTAAGTGCAGAGAAATGCTCACGTTTTAAAAGTGGCGTTTCTACAATAGTAATATAAAATCCAAAATCACAAGTAAGTAGGATTTTGCATTACCATTCTGGCCATACTAAAAATGACCTGTCTACTCCTTTCTGATCAGAATCTACCACTCAAACAGCATATGAGGGTAGCCCTAATGTTAGCCCATGAAAGGAGCAGGCCTCATAGCAGTGGAAAACGAATTTAGGAGTTTTCCACTAAAAGGAAACTTAAACCACACAGATGTATGTCCAGCCTTTACCTACGCAGCACCCTGTCCTCTGGGTTATCTATGGCCTACTTTAGGGGTGACTCATATGTAGAAAAAGGGGAGTCTAAAGCTTGGCAAAAATGTTTACATGCCATGTCGAATTGACAGTGAAACTGCACACCCAGGCTTTGCACGGGCAGGCCTAAGACATGGTTAAGGGGCTACTTATGTGGGTGGCAGAATCAGTGCTGCAGGCCCACTAGTAGTATTTAATTTACAGGCCCTGGGCACATGTAGTGCACTTTACTAGGGACTTACAAGTAAATTAAATATGCCAATTGGGTATGAGCCAATGTTACTGTGTTTTAATGGAGAGAGCATAGGCATGTTAGAACTGGTTAGCAGTGGTAAAGTGCGCAGAGTCCTAAAACCAGCAAAAACAGTGTCAAAAAGTGGAGGGAGGCAGGCACAAAAGTTGGGGGCGACCACCCTAAGGCTGTCAGGTGTAACACTCTAGGACGCACATGATGTCATTCTCCTTGATCAACCGATATTCGTACAAAGCCAATCATCATTTGCCTTCGCACTACTTTAACTATGGCATCCCAGATTACTCATAGATCTAATGTTCCATCCTATCGAGATGATGTGCCAGCATGTGATTCCATTGTACTCTTACAACTCTGTACATTATACATAAATTTACCTACTATGTGCATAGATCATATTTCATGTACTCTATATCTAATCTTTGAAAATAAAAATGGTTTGAAATCAAAAACAAGTCTTTTGTGTTCCCAGACAAGCAGGTACAATGGCAGGGAGAAAAGGGATGCATGATACCTCAGGGGAGTGGACACGTCCAGAGCCTTCTACTTCAAAGTGGGTACCAGGACTCTCAGACCCAACTCGACTATACACCTCTGGATCTATAGAAGACACCGAAGAACTGCTGTGCTGCTCTGCAAGAAGGATTACAACTCTGTTGCCCAGCTGTCTGCTGCTTTGATACCGGAGTGAAAGGCATTTTGAACCCAGGAACCCCAAAGTGACTCCAATGGGCTAGTTGGTTGCCCTCCAGACTTGAGCCTCAGGGACAGAAGGATCCAACCACCTTGAATGCAACACCTGGATTCTGCCAGCTGTGAATCCTGCCTCTGAAATGGTGCCAGCCCAGTACTAAACACTTGGAAGTGGGCCTGAAGGTGCTCTGCCATCCCAGTTGTGGTCCCAGCAGAACCGGCACAGCATGACGCATCGCCTCACTATCGAAACAGCCTGCACGATGCATCCCCGGCGCAAGACTTCTCATTGCAACCTACAGTTGCTTCAGAACTGCCGCTGTGCGGCATCCTCAACGCAGGTCTTCACATCACAAGCCCAGAAACTTCTTTGAAACCAGCCCGTGCACAAATCATCTTTGATGCAGGACCTCACATCGCAAACCCCTCATTGACGGAATCCTTGACGATGACACAGGACTTTGCATCGTAGCCTCAAAGCTTCACAGACCAAGACTGAGCAATGCATTTCCACACCAAGACCTTGCATCGTCTCAGCTGCGCAATGCATTCTCAACGTGGGACCATGAAGAAAGAAATTAGGAAAGACAAGGAGAGTGAAAGTTGAGAGGGTCCGAGTAAGAGGCATTATGTAGAACTTCAGGGAGGGGCAGAAGTGGCAGGAAATGTTAGTGCCAGGGTAGGTGGATGCAAGAAAAGGAGAACACTTTAGGTAGCTTGAAGAAACTTTCATAGGAAGATACTGTTCACTGTAGGAAGACTGACATGAAATGTGGTGATACTTCCTTCATTGTGCATTTTACTGGCGATTTCTTCACCACAGTTGTGGGTCTTGCCTGTAGTTCAGTGGGTATTGTTGAAGTCCATGAGATGGTACAGGTGGAAATTTCTTCTGAATTGTAGTTCTGTTTGCTCCCTAGGTAGTTCACCTTGTTGGAAAGATATTGCTACACTATGGATTCATCATATATGCATCTGTATTAAGTGGTTGGGTCCTTTCAGTAGTTTATGCTAACCTGAAAACACCATAAGCAGAACCAGAGCCTACAGCTGTATGCCTATGAGGCCCACTAAGATCTGGAAATGTAGCTACTCTAGAAGTAACCTTACAATCAAATAAACTTTCAGTGCTAGGTCAGTGACACCCATCCAGAGGCAAATGTGCTGCTATTCTGATGTAAAACTACTGACCTTGTGGCCCACATGGTAGACCTATGGAGCCTGCCTAAATGTGAGAGCGTGATTACCCTAGTAGTAGTGTTGGAATCCACAGAGCCTAATGTAGCAGGTCAATGTGGACCATGCACATGAGGTTGTGTAGTTACAGGAATCAGTCTTACAATCCACGCGGCCTAGGGTAGTAGGTCATTGAGGCCCGCCCACATACGAGTGTTTAATCCCACTAGCAATTGTTTTAGAAACCAAAGAGCCTACATTAGTAGGCTGAAGTAGAACAATCTATTAGAACTGTGAGATTTCCTTTGTAATTTACCAGGCCACAAAGCCTACAGTAGCAGGAGAATGGGGTTCACCCAGAAGAGTGTAATGACAGTAACACTGCAAACACCAGAGCCCATGTTGTAGTAGTTCAATGAGGTCTATGCAGAAGTGAGAGTTTAATTATCCTGTGAAAATCTATAACTCACATCGTAATAGCAGGTCAACTGGTGAAACCTGGACTGAAGAAAGTACCAGACTACAGATTGAATTACAGCCTTGTGTAAAAAGGTGGTCAGGAATTAAGGATCGCTTGCCTTGAGTAAGTTGACTGTATTTAGGTCTGGCTTGAAAGTGCAGTTGTTGCCAGGGTTGAATGATTTCATAGAAAAATAATTTAATGGAATACCATTACGGAGGAACCATTTCACCTAAACTGTTTAATGGAAATTTGCAGAATGAATGCCATTTACCAATTCATAGAAACCAATTCACAGAATGCCTTTTTTTTTAAATTGGCTTTAGTCTGCTTATTTACTGTGTGAATGTAATGGTTGCAGATCTTACATTATTCTTTGAGTTATTTATTTTAGTGCTTTATTTCAAGGGACATTACTTTAGATTTGTATATTTTACATTTTCAAACAATTACTTTGGATGCTTCTAATTCACTTTCTTCCACCACCTTTAAGATCTATCGATCCCTGATCCTATCACAATTCACAACCCCTGAACAGCAGAATCCCTCCCTCTTAAAAAAGACCCTCACCACAACAAAACTACACGCATCCCGACACCTAAACCTCACTTTCCCTGACACTATAGGCCCTTTCCGCCCCTACAATCCACCCACCCCAGAACCCTACAACTTTTTTCACCACCCCTAAATTACACCCATCCCTAACCCCTAAAACTCCACCCATTCCTGAACACTAAAACCTCACCATTACCCCTAATCTCCACCCACTCCTGAACCCTATGATAACCTTCACCATCCCTAAATACCAGCAATCCCTGGCACCAGGAAATCCTCACAGCCCCTAAACACCATCTATCCCAAACCCCTAAAAACCCTTCATCACCCCTAAACTCCACCCATCCAGGATTCCTAAAAGACCCTTTCTATTACGAAACTCCCTCTGCCGAACCCTTAAATCCCTACACCAGCCTAACATCCAACCCTTCCTAACTCCAAAAACCATTTACTACTCTTAAACCCTACCAATCACTAATTTAGAAAAAAACCTGTCAGCCCTAACCTCTGCTCTTCCATGAACCATAAAAACCTCTTAACACTCCTAGACTCCACCCATCCCTGAACCCTAAAAACCCCTCAATATCCCTACATTCCTCTCTTCTGTAAACCCTCAAATCCCCATTCCTTAACTCCACCCATCTCTGAACCCTAAAAAACAGTTTCCACACCAGAACTCTGCCCATCCCGGACCCACAAAAACCCTCCTCACCCCTAAACATCACAATCCCTAAACCCAAAACACTCTCACTATTCCGAAATTCCACCCAATTTTATGTAAGTTTGGATTTTTCCTTAAAATAATCTTTCCTTTAAAACGTTTTCTTTAGTTTTTGACATTTTTATATTTAAATTGCTTTACCTTAAAATTTGTTTTGAACAATTTGGTTTCCTTCAAAGTGGTCTATCAGTTTAATAATTCACATACATCAGTTACCAGACTTTATGTGAGCAACGGAAAAAAGTTTTATGACTTGCATCATAAACAGGCTCTCTAGGCACACTCACGTGATTACATGGAGTACAGCCTTTTTTGGGGCAGAACTTGTGCGCTTCTACTGAAAGGGTGCATGTACAGAACAGCACACCTGTTGGCTCACTAGGGTTATTCCCTCATCTAACATGGCTGTCGTGTTTAAACATAATGACCCAACAGCTTAGACTGGAAAGCCCTCCTCCATACAGAATTGCTATAGACCATCTCTTCTCCAGAGTTGAAGTCTGCCTACACTTGTGCCACCAGCACTGTGCGGGCACAGCATGGCTGTGGGATGCTAATCATACCCTTCGATTGTTTATACTGCAACTGTGAAAGGAAAAGGGAAGGCACACTTTCATGTGATTTGTTTCTGTGTCTGAAGCTAGTAAAACCCAATGGGGAGTATTTAAAAATGTAACCAGGATACACCACCACATTTATTCAAGTATACATAGCACATGTTAAAATAATCAAAATCAGAATCGACATATTTCTCTGCCACTGTGTTTCTTTCTTCCTTGTCAAGACTACATAATGAGGAGACAAATATAAAGTGTCGGCTTGAAAACGGTTTGGGCTCCAATTCTATTTCTCACCACCATCAGTAGCAGATAGTCTTAGCATCAAAAATTCGTGGCTCAGGTCTCTGTTGTGTATGGAAGTGGTTCGTACAGGCCTCCTATATTGATTGATACTATGAATAATTCTACAACACTAGGTTCTGCACATTTACAATACGGCACCCAGGTTGTGGTTGTCAGCACTGCCTGGTTTGCTTGGGCCCTGGGTGGTACTCGAGGTTGGAGGTAGTCAGTAGCAGTTAGACTACCTCGTATCAAACTATACTGCCAATAAATCAGCAATGAAAGACAAATTACTTTTCCTGCATGGGAACACTACAATATCTTTCACCATTTCTGAATGCTTGTTTCTACCAGCAATAGGTCTCGGGCTGGCCGGAAAGGCTTTTTCTTTGTCAATGATCGTTTTGCAATTTTTCAGAAAACCTTAATGTGGAGGAAGGTACAGGCCCTCATCAATCTAAAAAACATGTTAGCTTAAAGGTAAAAAAAAAAAATAATCCCTAAAAGCACATACTGGCTTGTCTGCCCCTGGCACTGACTTAAGTGTATTGATGTACTCCTTATCAAAAAGGATCCTCTTCAAGCTAACAAAAATAATAAACAGTAGCTAAAAGCAAACATTGTTTGGTCTCAAAAAGAATACACTGTCATAGTAGTGCTTGCCACTTAAGGTAACTAACTACATTGAGTGTGGGTGTCCTCCTTGTGAAAGGGCGGAATGCCATTACACATGGTGAAGTTAGCCAACGGCTGAAGTGGGCAGACCCACTGGCCAATGCTGTATGTTCTAAATTATGAATGACACAAAGACCACTGGATGGAAAGGGCTGGCTGAAAGCCCTAATAAGTTTATGGCAAATATAATTTTAATAAAATCTAAAGTTCTTGGCTAATGCAAGACCAATAAAAAAGGGATACTGTAGTATTCAATGCATTTTAAGAAAAAGAAGAAAGAAAAAAAAGGAGTCTCTTGTTTCATTTGGAGGGACCACACATCAAGGTGCAACTAGCATGGAATTTTTTTTTAATCATCCTGGCATTTGACGTACTGCTTTTGAATGTGGGCGGTGACACTGGGGAGAAGCACCTTTGTTTATCAAGCCTCTTCCATATCGTGCTAGGGTAGACGAGGTCGAAAACAATGAGGAGGGGTGTTTGTAAAAGGGGTCTAGCTTTTGGTGTGCAAAAGAGTGAGTCAAGAGAACCTCGGCCTTTGTGTCAGTAACCTGCCCCTTTTTGATTTTCCCTGCCTCTGGAAATAATGTACACTATAGGTGGTGGCCTCTGTCTCACTGGCCACCTAGATATTTTCCTCGCTTCCTATGAGCATGTACGTCAAGCATAGCCCAGGGGAAGGAACGGTGTATGTGCCTGTGTGAGAGTAGGGGGAGGGGTCATTCTGTGTGAGTGCAGGGTGAAATGGACCTGTACGACTGCAGTGGGAAGAGTGTGCCTCTGTGAATTTAGGGTAAGAAACGTGGCTCCGAGTTATGGTGGGCTATAAAGCATATCACACATTAAGGGTATCCTGGCTCTAAAAACAGGTATTTGCTAGTTGAAAATAAGACTGTTCGAATGTTGGACTATTCTGAAAAGCAAAGGTTAGATATAGGAGAAAAAAAGTTTTCAGTGCTCTTTGAAAAGCTAAAATGATAGTTGATCATGCAGTAGGGATACATGATTCCAGGCTTCGACTGCCACAAAAAAAAAAGGAACAGCGATCGGATGCTGGGCTGCCGCTCTTATCTTCGTCCGAACATGACAAACTGAGCGCCTTCCGTCCATCTGAAGGTGCAGGGCCGCCATGCCAGTGTGGCAGCGGCAGCACACAGACAGAGGAACAGAGATCGTTGGGACCTGGCAACAGCGGACCGCGGCGGCGCAGAGCACGCAACAGACCGTGATATTGGCAGCGATTAACCTGCGCGGAGTCGCAGGGCCGGACGGGGAACCCAAAGCAGCCTTGGCCAATGTTTTCAGGCCAGCCCCAATAGGGTGCACAGCGAGCGAGCCTGACACCTATAATGGTGCGGGGGGGGGGGGGGGGGGGTCCCCCTGGTGCACTAATACGATTTATATTTGATTGTATTAGTGCACTAGGATACGACGTTCTTTATTGGGCCTCTTCAATGATTCCCTCACTGTCACTCTTTAACAGTGCCTCTCATCTCTCCGTAGCCCCCATCTCATTGGTATTTCATTAGTTTCATTGCGCCTCTGTTACCAGCGTAGGGTGCTGGAGCACTTTACATCAAACACACAAAGGAAACAATGAATCATCCACTAGTAATAAGTGCAGAGAAAACGTTACATAAGACAAAGGCGACTACCAGGTGTAGGGTTCACATGTCGTCTATACTGGTAGGCACGTTTTTAGAGTGCTTGCTCTGGGGAAGCATACATTCAGGATTCAGAACTAACACAAGGGTTAGGGTTCACTTTATTAATAATTTATTTCTACCCAAACAAACCCTTTCTAGCTAAATTAGGATAATCAAAGAATGGGGAAAAAAACATAACTTTCTAACCTGTGCCATACAGTTTGCATGCAGTTCTCTGATGGCAGTTAAAAGTTCTCTGTACTAGATTATGATTGAATCTTATCAACTGCACAGTAACAAAAGGATCTCAGTGACAAAAGCAGTAACCCACTGAGTATTGCACATAAAATACTATTCTGTGATCTGAAGAGTACATATTCTGTGCAGCAGGAATATTAACTCTCTATGCTACCTTAGATGAGTCAAAACTGCACTTAGACAAATCTCTCCGGCAGGTACGTTAATCACCAGAGTTATTTTGACACTTTTATTGTTGACTGAAAACTGTTGGATATACAAGGAACTCTGCGGTGCTTTTAAAATTGCTGCACTGCTGCAAAAGCAGCTCCCAGTAACAAAAGTGGCCCCCACCCTTCCAGAACCCAGAGGAAACTTCTGTTGCCAGGTACGGCCAGCCTGGCTTTGCTGAGTCAAGAAGAGTGGCATCATTCCTTTGGGGAGGAACAGCGGCATGGGTGAGGTCAGGGAGTCCCCCTCTAAAAAAACTCCTGGAGGAGGGTGCAACCGGGGAGAAGGGTGCTGTATCGCTTCCAGGGGGCCGAGGTAGGTCCTCCTTCATGTACGATGATGGGGGTTACTGCAAGACAGTTGGAGGTAGAGAGGCCCGCCCCCTCCAAAAAAAAAAAAAACTTTTGCTGTTACCTGGGTGTGGACAGAGGGGGAAATTGAGGCAAAACTCCCCATGGTTACTGCTAGGCCTCAACCTCGGTGACTGGCTGAGGGAGGCTGAACCAAGGTCGTCTAAGTGTTCTCAACAGAGGAAGCATGTGCTGCAGTCCCCCGCCATCACAGTAACTGTGGGTGCCCACCTACAGCCTAGATGATGCCTATAATGGACATTCTGTGACCTTGGCCGCCCCATTGCGGGAAGCTGCACCTGATGGGTAAGCAGGCTGCCCGCTGACTGTTTGGGGTGGAAGAGCAGCTGACCCCCTTTGGTTTTTTAACAGTTTGTTGTTTTAAAAAAATTGCTTACGGACTTGGAGCCAGTGATGAGGAACCAAAAAATGGGCATACTACAGCCACTTACAACACTGCACCCAGTTGCAGATGCACGGACTGAGGAGATGGGTGCTGAAGCATTGGGCGGTGCACAGAAGTCACAACTGGCAGCCTCCACGATTGCACCTGATGGTGTTAATCAGATGCTGGAAGCAGTGAACTCCTTCCAAACTTCTACGGAGGTGAAGATAGATGCAGTGGCAATGGAGGTGGGCCTACTGTGCAAGGACCAAAAGAAACTGTGCAAGAGGGTGACCCAGGTAGAATTGTCACTGCAACATCTGCAGCCCCATACAACAGATCTTCAACAGCAACTGCAGGGGCTCTAAGACTGCCTCCACTTCCTGGAAAACAGGGCAAAGGATGCCGAGGGCTGGGTATGCTGCAGCAACATTCATGTGGTGGGTCTGCCTGGGGGCACAGAGAAGTAGGATATTGTAACCTACTTGGAAGGATGGCTTGCGGGAATGGTGGCACCCCTGGTCCTATCTACTTTTTCTCCTTGGAGTGAATGCACCAAGTTCTGGTGAGGATGCCACCCCCAGGTGCCTAGGCCAGTTGTGGCTAAACTCCTGCACTTTCATGACAGAAACATTATCCTATGAGCAGCCAGACAGGCCACTTCATGGTGGACAACAGCAAGGTCTTCATTTTCCCAGATTACACCCTTTCTGTCCTAAGGCACAGAGCCTTGTTCCTTAGCATGAGGCAGAGACTACGTGACATGGGACTTAAATATCCCCTGCTCTTCCCAGCCAGGCTCTGGATCACCCATGAGAGTAAATCCCTCTACTTCACATACCCAACAGAGGCTTGAATCTGGGCAGAGGCCCACAAGGCATCCTCGCCGGTAGAGGCCTTGCAACAGTGGTCGCAGCACTCCAGAAATTCACAACAATGGAAGAACAAGCAAGGAAGAGGGCCTGAGAACTATGTGGCCCTACCCCCCAGGAAGTCCCAGGCTGACATGGACAGAGCCTCAACGCTGTAGGGGTGCTCCAGGAGACAACTCCTCTTTCGCCTCAGAGGCCAGCAACGTGGAGGACAGAGGGCTTCTTAAAAGCTCAAACAAGGAGATGCAGGGAATTCCGAGGGTCACACTGCATTCAGATAAGGAACTGACACGACCTAGATCAAGGAAAGACACCGCCATGTGGACAGCAGACCAAAAGAACATTGAACTAACTGAGGACCGGCTGGATATCCTACAGCTACAGGGGGCTTGCAGAATCAACCTAGGGGTCTGCACCTGAAGCTTGTACTAGAAACGTCCGGACACCACGTGGCAGGGGGATGATTCACAGGCCTCCTAGGCTGTTATGGAGTGTAGCCTGTACAGGCTAGTGACAGGAGCAGTGCCTCAACGCTGAACCCTCATGTTGGTTGAAAGGGTATGCCAACTGACTTCCATTTTGGTCAATATGCCTTTGGCCACCCTGATCCTGGAGGATAGACCACAAATGGACAGACTCCCCATTATGGCAGTTAAGCTGCTGGTGATGGGCAAAAATCCTGGTGGCGATGGCCTCCCTCTGGAATTATTCAAGTGATATCAGACGGCGCAACAAAAGCCCTCCACAAGGGTATATGCAACAGCCCACTCGGCATGGCAGCTACCAGAGTCCTCATGACTATGAGGAGTCCCTCAGACATGCTCCCAAAGCAGGGGGGACCCGTTGGAGAGGTGTGTATCAGCCCTTGTCCCTCCTTAACTTAGATTGTAAGATCCTGGGGAAAATCATTGCAAATCATATACACTCGTGTTACCGTCCCTCATCCACCCAGATCAGAGCAGCTTTGTGCTGAGGAGGCGCACCTCCTCAACTCAAAAAGAAGGCACCTTTTCCATGTCCTGGATGAACTGTCGAGAGACTTCCCCCAAGCGGTGACTGTCTCAGTGGACATGGAGAAGGCATTTGATAGCCTCTTGTGGGTATACCTTTTGGCGTTCCTCCTCTGTAAGCTGTTTCGGAAGGAGCTACTGGCCTGGACCCAGCTGCTACATGTGGCCCACAAGGCGCGGCTCTGGGTTGGGCGAGAGTAATAGGAACAACTGCAGATTTATAGAGGCACTCGCAAGAGCTGTCCGTTATCTCTCTCTCTTAGTATTCATACTCACTATAGAGCCTTTGTCGTGTGGGATGAGCACCTTGAATGTGGGGCATGAACTGAGGGTGGCAGGGGAGAGACACAGTAGCTCATTATATGCAAATGATGTTCTAGTTTAACTGAATTATGTCACTTCGGAATTAGTGCCACCTTTCGGACGCCTAGACTCATTTGTTATGATCCCTTGGCTCCTCCTAAACACACAGAAATCATGCATTTTTTCCCTGTGTGACTCACTGCTTATTTGGAGAAGCTTGGACCCTACGTGATCCTGATTGCCTCGCACACCTTTTGGTACCTGGGTGTCCATGTGTGCAGAGATCCTCAAGATGTATGCAAGGGCAAGTTTGGTTGCCTGTATTCGTGCACTGTCAGTGTTATGGCGGGCATTACCAATGTCACCCATTGGTCGGAGTGCACTTGCGAATATGCCTCTGCTGCAGCTCTATATGTTTGCTAATTTCGTCCTACTGTTACACTGAACGATGTTCTGCAACCTACGTGAATGGCTTTCTGAACGGGTGTTGTCTGACACTATGTAGCCCTGAGGAAACCGTGCCTACCCTTGATAGTGGAGGGCCCTGTAGTACGAGCTGTACTACCTACTGGGTCAGCTACAATGGCTGATGACATGGATTGCTCTGGAAGCGCTGCCATAGACAAAGTATCTTTGGCTTTGGGGGACATGAATGCATGTGCTTGGGGATGGGCCTCCGCAATGCACGCATGCTGCTCTTGCTCCGAGTGGTCTAGCATTGCTGGTTCTGTTATCTATGCCGCCGATGTGGCAGAGCAGTGTACTTGACGAATATTCCCCCAGTGGTGTCTGCCTGACGCCTAAATGGTCAGAGCGATGGCACATTTGTTGGGGCATTTGTCGCGGGGGGTCACTCTTTCTTTGCAAAGCTTTGAGACAAGAGATATATGGTACTCCAGCTGGAAAATTCTTGACAAACGCAGCAATTAGGGTTGTGGTGGGGAAAGTACAGGGTAAGCCATGTAAGAAACCAGACACTGAGCCAGCAATGCACACACTGATGACATGAAGTCCCTCAAAGCATAGAATCACCAATGTGTACACAGTGCTGGGTCAGGCAATGACACCAGCGCTGAAGGTTTGAAACGCAGCTGGGGCCATGACTTGCATCTTGACTTTACCAATGAAGACTGGAGCAAGATCAGTGGCGGCAGGCACCTACGAAGGAGGAGGGGGCGGCCAAACTGGTGGATGCACATTCACACACGCAAATAAAAATAAATAAAAAAAACACAAATAAAAAATACACATATCGAATCCCAAGTCATCCTCCCGACGGACGTCTCTGAAGTGCGGTGTGCAGGCCAATGCAAACTCCCTTGACCAATCATGGCACTGCTCACATGCTGTAAACCAGCATGTGAGCAGCACCTGATTGGAGGGAGCGGCATCTCTCAATGCGCCCCAGCGCACAGGAGGCCTGCACTTGCTCTCAACCCAGCTGTCTTAAAACAGCTAATTTGAGAGTTTTGAGGTGCGCATGCCAGACTGGCCATTGCAAAATGACCAGCCAAAGAGACATGCACACTTTTAACAGTGCCAATCAGTAGGCCCCGTCCCATCCTGATACTGTTCAGGACAGGATGATAAAAAAATAAAAGGGTAGTAAGTTACCTTTTTATTTTTAATCTCTGGGGCATTTAAGTGGGGCAACGCTCCTCCACTCCAATGCAGGAGCTACGATTGAGCAAGGTCCTGTACCACATCCCACAGTACTCCTGAAATGTGCAACAGAAACAGCTGGAGTTCAAATGTGTACACCTCACACACTAGAGCCCCTCATGTTTACACAGGATGTTTGGAGCAGGGCCGTTTGCATGCCCCAGATGAGGTGTAGAACATGCTGACTTTTACCATATGCAAAAAGAACAGATGATGGACGGAATGCGGAACAAATCAAACATTCACCCCAGTCACCTACTTTACCATATGACATGGCAGCACACAAAAGCTGCATGCGTTCAGGACAGACGTCTGTGACTACATAAAACAAGCAGACACTAACAGCCCAAAAACGTGCCTGTTGAAGTTATTAAACTAGGCACTTGTACTGGTGCAGTGAGTGATTGCAATACACTAGAACGTGACCTTGGCACCTTCGTTAGCAGGTTGAAAGCAAGAGCTCTGCTGTTGGGCACGAGCCAAGGGCAACACGATGCAACAGCTCCTGCAGCAGGCTGCGCAGGGAACACAAATCATGGGATGGGGTACTATATTACTGGCTCTGGAACCAGACTCTGGCTTGCGGCCACCATGAACTAGAGAAGTAACTGGGCCTCCGCCCCGTGTCAACCTGCGTTGGTGGTGCCTTAAGTCAAGGGTATTATTTCCGGGTTACATCACTCATTGTGGCTGGTGCCTCCCCTCATTGCTACACTCCATGCACTCAGTGGCATTATCGCTGACTGTTCTTTCCCTACCCAGCCTTTTATAATGATATGCATTGTCACTTCATGATTACTACACACTGTGTTCACCAGGTCGCTACTCTATCCCTTTCACTCACAAAAGCCTTGCTGATTGTGCTTCCTGTGTGCTCCACCCACTGTGTCCTAGATCGCGACCTGTGTGAGCAACTGAGTCCAGTCTTTGTTATGTAACTGATCCTAAATGCTGTTTTCCTTAGTATGTAAAATTCCAATAAAGATCAGTTAAAAACAAAACAATAAGCTTCCAGAGAGAAAGGTTTACCAGGAATGCATAAGAAAACATGGCAAGGGAGGTGTGTTACAGTTTGAGCAGTTTCCCTCAACCATTTCTTCCCTTCATTATCATATCTGTACCACAGAGATGTGGCCGGCCAAAGGTGGTGTGTCTGCGTAAGCGATTTGCAAAGTGTTCGCCCAAAGCCTGTGATCCACTGTCCACCTAGTTATTCTTTCCTGCTGTTGTTTCATCAGTTTCTGCCCTTGCTCGTCACACAGAGGGTGAACTGCAAACATATCAGTTTAAGACCAGGTTCTCCACCAGAAAGATGTTGGGACAAGTCTGAAATATCTTGTATTGTTAACAAGGTCAGCTGCATCTGATGTGTTGATTTTATAGAAAAAAT
Organism: Pleurodeles waltl; assembly: GCF_031143425.1. NCBI lineage: Eukaryota > Metazoa > Chordata > Amphibia > Caudata > Salamandridae > Pleurodeles > Pleurodeles waltl. Next base: position 559,561,007 of record NC_090451.1, read on the forward strand.
CCTGGTCAAATACACTATACGGTAAAACAAATTTGTTTAAAAGCTTCCACTATATTTTCAACAATTGTCTATATATATTTGATCAAACTTTGCACGTACAGAGCTGAATGAAAAAGGGCACAATTAATTTTCAGAAAACTACTCTTTCCTATCAGTTGCTCACTAGACCCTACTGAAGCACGGCTATGGAGCTTGTGTTCTCGCAGACTGAAGCACAAAGGTCTCCAGCAGAGTGCTGGTGTCAGCAGAAGGACCCAGCAGTGTACTGTGGATTCAGGTACTGGGGACAAGCAGCGAAGTCTGATGAAACGGCCAGTATGTCCATCACAGAGTTATATGCATGAGTGGTTTAAGTCTTGCAAACCCAACAAGAGCTAAGTCTTTCAAGACTTTGGGCGGCCTTCTCATGGATGGGTTATCCTGAACTACAAAACAAAAAGGCCACAACAACCAGCCATCCCAGTGTCAGGCTTGCGTTAGAGTCTTGACACACATTTGAATGAGTGAAGGCTGACTCCTAGTTGTTGCCATACAAAAATGATTGGCCAACCCTTAGCAGGTAGACAACAAGTAGCCTGACCAGTTGTCGAGGCAGTGACTCATCAACACTCCTCCTCTATACACACACGGGTGATAATGACAAATATACAACAATAAGAATTATTAACAGTGACCTTTAAATGCAGTACAAACACTTTCACAGTCCTTGCACGACAATGGAAGCACTCCAACAAAGAGGAAATACTCCTAAAGGAACCAGCAGAATGTGAATAAAACTGCTAACAGTAGCTCAGGGGCCTGACCCAAAGCAACCAGTGACCCATGAGACGAGCTCAAAAAGCTGTCTGAATATTTATTGTCCATGTGAATTGGTCTGGTCCCCTTCCGAAGCTCTAGTCAGACCTAAATAAAAGCACGATTGAAGTTAAGAGGATGTGTGGTAAATGAGGGGAAGAAGAGAAATGGAATGACTGAAATAGGTTCATAACACAGATCTGTACCTGTAAGCTGTGATTCCATCAGGTCTTTCTTCGTCTCCACCACAATTTCAGGGAGCTTAGAGATGGGAACACACACATCTGTGGAATAGCCCTAAAAAAACAAATACTATTATTCACAGTTATCAAGAGGCATGAAATGTGGGTTAGTGGAGTTGGAGAGATGGTAAGAAATCTGACCATGGAGAGCGAGGACTCCTACTGTACAGATAATGCGTTTGAGTGTGTTAAATGTGCAAATGATGCCACCTGTGAATTATAATTTGGACTATCTCTTATAATTTCAGGTGTGGTAACGTCTGCATGACTGAGGATTTCAAGGGTGCACATGAGCATTCCAGTGATTAAATTATTATTTTTGAGTAAGCAGCTTAAGGTTCTTGGTGTTCAGCTCATCTTTCATGTGTCAACCAATAACTGTGAATGTGCAACCAATTTTAATCGTGTGAATAATGTAAGGGGACAAATTGTCTATCACACCACAAGATATATTTGTCATATTTGTCAATCAGACCATGCACACATAGCTACTTCTATGTACATAGTGGTGAAATTATAGGAAGGTGTAGGCCTAATACTAAATCTTTACTAAGTGTCAGGTGTATATATGTATCTATAAAGTAATTTCGGTCATTTGAAGAAAAAAAAAAAACCTTTGCATACTTCACCACAAGATACATTTGCATATCAGACAATGTAAATACTGTTGCTTTATATATATATATATATATATATATATATATATATATATATATATATATATATATATATATATATCTTCAAACAAAGATGGTCTAACGGTTGCTGGGTGGTGCACTCCACTGTCTTACAAAGAATCACCTGCGACAGCCAATATGTAGTTTACATGCTTGAATGTGAGTGTGGATTGAGATACATTGGCAGTACAATCTGTCCATTAAAGAAAAGGATTTTAGAACACACTAGAGCTATTACCAACAAAGACATGAGCTACACAATGGCAAGACACTTCGCGAATTCGCATACCAATGATTGGAGATCATTACGATTTATAGGTATAGCACACATGAAAAGAAACGAGAGAGGAGGAGATAGAATTCGGAAACTTAGACAAATGGGGAGCAAATTCATTATTCAGCTCCGCACGAAGATGCCTTATGGATTGAACACGGACAAAGAATTACATGTACATTTGTGATTCTGATAAATGGTTAAATATATGACAACAATGGCATTCATGCGGGTAGGCCACTGACAAAATACTATGAAAAAAAGCACATGACATCCTAGTCAAATAATGATCGGTATTACATTGGAGAGAATTGATATGTGTTTACCTACGATCTAGAGAGTAGAACTTAATAGATAATTTACTAAATCTCTCAAGGTCATCAACAACATATAGGTATGTCTTAGTTGGAAATGCTGGAACACTATAGTGATACTATCTCTGAATATATATATGAAAAATGAAATAGATGTTATAAGGAAATTTGTGTCACTTGTGTACAGATCTTTGTTTAATACAATATAGTAAATGATCAGTGGCGAATATAAATAGTATTAAGTTATGAATTAGAAACTGAATGAAATGGCACATTAGAGGAGAGCGCACGCAATAAGTATTATATAATGAGGAAGGCGTTTTTTAAATCAGCACTACCTTATGTATTTGTCATGTTTATTTGTATTTTAAATTTTAGTAATTGTATTTAAAATTAGGAAAATTATATAAATGTTTTTTAATTGGAAACTACACTATCCAGGATGCATTGCAAATAATGAAGCACTATGGGGTATAAATAGCAAAAGGGAAAAGGGACTCATTCACTGTGAACAAGACTCCTTGGGGAGTTGAAACGCGTTGGTGGTTGTTATTTTGGCATTAATAAATAGGCACTATTGAAACTTCATGGAGTGCAGTGAATACTTTTGGTGAATTATATATATATATATATATATATATATATATATATATATATATTAGGTAGTACAATCTGCATGCTAAAGAAAATAATTTTTGAACATATCAGAGCGGTTCTGCATAAAGATTTTACATATGCTATTGCTAAACATTTTCAGCAACATGAAGTGAACAGTTGGAAACAGTTACGGTATTATGGTATTGACCATATTCCTGAACACGAGAGGGGTGGAGATAGAGTAAAGAAACTTAGACAACTTGAATCTAAATATATTATTTTAATGAGGTCAAAGAGCCCTTTGGGATTGAACAATGATGAGGAACTTTTTGTTCATCTTTAAATTTTGGAATATTGGTATTTATAATGTTAATGATGTCTTTATGAAATTAGAATACTTCAATTTAAGTTAAATGTTAAAATGTGAATCCAAAACATTCTTTGTGTAACAATGACTGTGGCTAATCCTCAAAAGTATTTCTAAATTAATCATGTACATAAGAAGTTGATTACTTTTTGCCTACCTTTCAAAATGATATAATGTGATAATTATTCATTTATGTAAGTGATAATTAGTTCCTTCCTCCATAGTATTTTGTTCAGACATTTTCTTTTTAATCCCAATGCATTTGTTAATCATTGAAAAATTCCTTTTCAGGTTAATTATACGACAGTATACACATAAAAAACTACTCAAACCATAATGCACTGTAATGACTTTGGGAATGAACCACTATAAATAGTAAGAATGGAGAAAAGACTGTAAAACCAGGAAGAAGACTGTAAAGTCGAAACGCGTTGGTTTTCTCTTTTTTGCATCGAATAAACCTGATTTATTTTTTGAGGAGCTGAACGGAGTGCGTGGCATTTATTTCTTGTTCACAAAAAAAAAAAATATATATATATATATATATATATATATATATATATATATACACACACATACACACACCCAGCCCCACACACACAATTTTTTTTACTGGGGTTTACTCCAGCCATCAAACCTTTACTAATTCTCATTGTTATGTAAGTATGTGTAAGTTAATTTCTCTCTTGGTTAAAAAAAAAATCTACTTTATTTAACCTGTGTCCCATCCCTCTTTTGTCTGACTTATCCCAAACCTTTCTGACCACCATGAACTCCCTTACATCATTCTCAAACCTATTTTAGCCAATTCACCCAACTAACAGGCATACATGTGTACTATGTGAACACCTTTTTTAAAGTCCCCCTCCTTCAATGCCAATTCACTCATCTAACAGGCACACATGTCCATAACATATTTCTGCTTCCCCTTTTCTAATCCATTCCTAGCATTCTTTCCCTACTCTGAAAACTACTAAATACACAAGAAGTAAGGAGCACAAACTAAACACAGCCAATCCACGTGGAAAAAACATATTACTAATCTATAACTATTTTACTGTAATCTTGAGTTCTGGGGTAGTGTACTGCTCGTTGCAAAGTGCTTCGACATCTAGTTAGCAGTAGTAAATGCGCTATAAATATAATTAACAATCACAGTGACTTTCCACATAACACTTCATATTTGTGAATAAGGACTCTGTTTTCTAATGAAGATTCTAAGAATCCTGTTACTGATTTAATTTGTGTTAGTGCACGTTTTAAGTGTGCACAACATAATTTCAGGTATGCAGTCTTAATTTTTGATTTGGAAATTATTCTGATAGGTAAAAGATGGTATTGTGTGTGGAAGTAATTACAATCCTGAAAATTATGCGTATATATGAATGGAAAATTACTACTATGCAATTGATCTTTCCAGGACAGTGAATAATTCCAGTTGTGGAAATGAAGATTCATATTCCAGCAGTGTGAATAATAATTCTGTGTTGATGGAATAGAGTTGTCAGTTTGGGAATTGAAAACTGCAATTGGGACACTTTCTGTCAAAAAGCACAACTTAAATGTGTTATGGAGAGTTTAAACTGTAAGAAATTGTTCTATTGACTGTAAGTTTTTTGTCCTGGGTATTGCCTATTTTGTGAGTCCCGTAAGGATTTTATTTCAATCTAAATGTATAAAGCATGACAATTACCCAACGGCAGCAAGGCTCTGTAGTTATGGCTGACCAGCAACATAATAGTGTAGTAAACCATAGCATCCTAGTCCAAAAAGTGCTATAGGGTGTAAAGCCAGGTCTTAAACGCCTTTCTGAAAAGAAAATGTTCGACGATCGCAGTCAAGTAATTGGGGGGCACTTCCAGAGTCTGGCTGCTGCAACTGCGAAGGCTCTGTTTCCCCATTTCTTATTCTGGACTCTAGACATGGAGACCAAATTGCAATGGCCTGAACGGAGATTTCTGCCTTGAATATAACAATAAAACTATAAATATATTTAATCCCAGCAGGACTATGATGCCAGAGGGCCTCGTGCACAATACAAATAGCCTTGAACATGATGCTTTTTCTGACAAGAAGCCAGTGCAACTCACCCAACCCTGCACCTACTGACAAACTTGAGAATCCAGCACTGCTCTAACAAGCGCATGCTGTACTACCTGCAATTTTGCTAGGGTGCCAGAGTTGGCCTCCAGGTAGAGAGTTACAATAATCTAATCCAGACATGACTAAAGCTACTGCAACCTGTTTCCATGCAGCTATAGAGAGGAATGGAAACATTTTCTTTAGCCTCCTCAAGCCAAAAGCAAGTTGCCACCATATGAGTGGCCTGACCACTCAGAGATACCTCAGTGTCTAAAGTAACCCGAAGGTTTTTTTAGCCTTCACAGCAGGAATCGGGGGAGCACCTAGAGTGTCATTGCAGATTGAGGTTTGCATACAAAAAAGCAATACGTCAGTTTTCTCCCCATTGAGCTTAAGGAAATTAAATTCCATCCCACTAGCCACTGCTGACATACATTGAGAGAAGTTGTGCGCAGTGTCTCCTGAGTTCCTAGGGATCAACACAATCTGGGTATCGTCTGCATATGATATTCCTTTCAGCCCAAAAGCCTCAATGATGGCCGCAAGAGGAGACACATACAAATTTTAAAAAGTGTTGGGATCAAGGAAGAACCCTGTGGCACTCCACGAGGTAGGGAGAACACATCTGACTGGAACTGGTTTACCAATATTCTAGGAGCGGTCAGTGAGGAAGCAAGGCCAGTGCCTGATCTGCAATAGCAACATTTTGGAGGCGTTTAATTAGCAATGAGAGGGAGATAATGTCAAAAGCTGTGAGCAGCTCGAGAAGAACCAAGGCTGCACCCTGTCCCTCATCCACAAGCCGCTTAATGCAATCAGTGGCAGAGACCAAAGCAGTTTTGGTGCCATGATGTTTACGGAAACCAAACTGCAATTTGTCCAACCACCCCTGCTTTTCCGTGACCTCTGTCAAATGGCCATTCAGATGTTTCTCAAGGATCTTGGCTGGAAACAAAAGTAGAGAGATCGGGCAGTAGCTTTCACAATCCTAGTATCTGGATCAGGCTTTTCCGAAAGAGGCTTGATAACAGTCTCCTTCCAGTGACGTGGTTAGAAGCATACGCTGATGACTTTATTCACCAAGGTCATAAGGGGACCTGCTACAGTGCCAGCTTCCATGCGCAGGCTAGTCAGACCACATGATTCCAAGGGTGTGCCTGATTTAGAGTTAAGAATATGTTGTTCTATTGTATCGGGTTAACAGGTGGAAACACTGTGAGTAACTGACTCTTGGTTCCCAGTTCTCCGCACTCCAAGGATTCCAACGACAAACTCCATTCTTTGCTGGAAGGCTAAGATTATTTGGGAATTTTGCTGATTAAGTCCCTCAAAAATGTCAGTGATTTTGCTTTGAAAAAAGGTGGTCAGGTGATCACAAGAAACATGTGAACCCTCATTCTCCAACTGACAAAGGGGTGGAAAGCTGCTAAACCACCTTAAAGAGCTCTCTCGAGTATGTGGCAGATTCTATCTTGTGAGAACAGTATGAGGACTTCTCTTTGAGAGCTAACATATTCCCTCATTTTTTCCTACAGATCTGCTTTTTATGAACAAATGTTTTTCTCCAGATCCTGTTTTGGCAGTGACAGGCCTGTCTAAGAGTTTTTAGCCTTTCATGAAACCAGGGGGATGAAGGGGAAAGCCTCCTCTGTTCCTGAATAGGAGCTACCCTGTTGGCCCACCTTCGTACGGTCTAATAGTGGTGAGGGTGCGAGAAAACCACTCCCCTATTTCTGTAAGTAATACAAGGTTATCATATTGTTTTGGTGTAGACAACCTTGTGAGACAGGTGAGGAATGAAGGCTTTTAGTGCTAGGAATACCACCTGAAGCTCCAGGTAGTTGATGTGTAGAGACTAGTGATTAGCATAACAAAGGCCTAGGACTGTCAGACCTTGAAGGTGAGCACCCAAACATGTCTGTGATGCGTCTATGTTCAGTGTCACTTGAGGCACAGGGTCTAAAAAAGGCAACCTTTTCAAAAAATTGTTGATGTTTCACCACTGCAGAGTACAGTGGCAGTCTAACAAAACTAGATTTTCTAGGTGACCCTGTGACAGACCACTGGTGAGACAAACATTGCTGTTGGGGACGCATGTGGAGTCTGGCATTGGGAACTATGGGGATGCAAGAGCCCATCATCCACAACAGACACATAATAGTCCTGACTGTGTAGGAATGGCTTTCCTGTAACTGAGGGAGAAGGGTTTGGAAATTCTGGATGCCAGCTGGGTTGGGATGCACCAACCCTAACTGTGGATTGAGAATGGCCTTTAAGTAAGGTTGAACCTGCAGGGGCTGAAGGTGGTATTTGGGACTGTAGAGAGTGAAACTCAGACTAGATCCACTGTCAACTGACTATGGTGTTGGCACTGTTGTAACTTGTTGGCTTTTATAAGCCAGTCATTCAGATGGGGAAAGATGTGTACTGTGACTACTGTTAAGCACTTTGTGAATACCCTGGGAGTGGTAGTGACTCTGAAGGGAAGGACCTTGAACTGGTAAGGTTTGCCTGCAATGATAAACCTTAAGTACTTTCAGTGTTCAGGATAAATTGGTATGAGGAAATAAGTGTCCTTTAGATCTAAAGCTGTCATGAAGTCGCCTTGCTGTAAAAGAGGGATGACGTCCTCAAGAGTAACCATGTGGTGTTAGTCTGACAGGACGTATTCATTGAGAGGCCTGAGGTTGAGTATGGGCTTGAGAGAGCCATCCTTTTTGGGGATTAGGGAATATACCGCTGAACCTTGATGTTGTGGTGGAAAGGGCTCTGTGGCTCCTTTGAGAAGGAGGGCCTGGACTTCTAGCTTGAAAAGGGTTAAGTGTTCCTGAGATAGACTGTGAGTAAGAGGGGGAATATTGGGAGGAGTGGTGATGAGCTCCAGACAGTAACCATGTTGGATAATGGCAAGGACCAATTGGATCAGTGGTGATGGTGTCCCAGATGGAATAAATTGCTGAAGTCTTCCCCCGATAGGTGTTACATGATCGGGAGGAAGGCGGAGGTAGTTACTGCTTGGCAATGGAGGAGAAACTATGTGAGGCAGTGTCTTTCCCTTTATGGGAAGATCCCCTATAAGAACCTCAGTAGAAACCTTGTGTGTAGGTGGACTGAGGCTGTCCGAGATGTGATGTTGACGCATCTGAGGTGAATTATTTATATGAGCACCTAAAGCCAGGGCGGCAAAAGAAACTTCTTTGTGGAGTGGTCTGTAAGGCATCCATGGCCTTTGCAGGGTCTGTGTTCTTTTTTTAGATTGTCCAATGTGTTGCCAACTTGTGGCCAGAAGAGGTGCTCTTTATCAAAGGGCATACTGACTACTGCTTGATAGACTTTAGGTTTGAAACCTGAGCAATGCAGCTAAGCTTGGGAGCTTAAAAGGACACTGGTGTTGATGATGTGAGTGGTTGTCTGCTGCATCAAGGGCGCACCTAATAGAGTTAATAGAGATGATCTCACCCCTCTGAGACAATCTGCTGACCCCTTTTCTGATGTTCCTCTAGAAGAAACTGCGAGAGCTCTTCCATTTCATCCTAGTGGGCCTTGTCGTACAAGGCCAAAAGGGCCTGGGAGTAGGTTATCCACAATGGCTTGCAGCATGTGCCGCTACCCTTTTACCTGGCGGCGATCAAAGTGTTTACTCTCCTTCTCATGGGGAAGAAAGTCCTAAGTGGCTTGATTTTCAGCCATTTACAGGCTCTTTGCCACAATGTAATCGGGTGGTATCTGTGCCCTGATGTACAGCACGCCAGAGAGCGAGTGGCTTTGTATTTTTTGTCTACTCATGGTGTAATGATGCATGAATGGACAGGCTCTTCAAAGTTATTGTAAGCATGGCCAAGCAGGACACGGAGCATGGGGAGCTATTGAATGTCTCTGTGGGTGGCCACTAGTGTGTCAAATAGAAAATCCTGTTCAATAGGATCCTTGTGCAGCTCCCCAATATGAAAAGCGGCTCCCCTGGTGAATACTTGCTGGTAGGAAGTGGTGTCCTCTGGTGATGAGGGGTGTGCTGGTAGAGGTCAGGATCATTGGATGGAATGGGATCAGTGTCATATGCATTCCAAGGGTCCTTGTCATCTGAAGGACCCCGTAAACTGCCAGTGTAAGAGTGATTGGAACCCTGTGAAGAGTAATTCCCCTATATGGGTGATGTTGGGGAATCTAGAGGGGAGGAAGGTGGTGGAGGAACTGCTGGTGTGGGAGAAAGAGGGCTAGAAGCCTTGCCCTGTTTTTTTGTTTTTTGGAAGGGACAGGAAGGTCCAGAGCCTCTAGAAACGAATGTTTTCTTTTAGGGAGCAAAGGGGAGGAAGAAGTAGCAATAATCCACACTATGCACTCTTGTATCTCAAGTCTGCGCTCATGAGTGTCCATTTTCTCTAGTATGGGCTTGCCTGGAGATGGGCTGGTGGAAGACTGGCCCGGTTCTCTGGTTTCTAATGGTTTCAGTGCCTAGGCATTTGGTGCCAAGGTCTTTTGATTCTGGATCTTAGTCGGCACTGAAGAAGAGGCTTGTGGATGTCAGATCAGTCCCGAGGTCTGGAACAATACAAAACAATCTCTCGGTCCAAAGCTGTAGAGTTGTTGCAGACAAAGCAGCTTTGGCCTTGGGCCACATTTGGCGCAGAGCAAGCAGGCTGGGAGGCTGAAGTAGATTTATGGTGCCAACCATGGCGGGATGGCAGTGGCGGACCAGTGACCTCAAGGACAAAGTGGAATGTCTTTTTAGAAATCTTACGTGGGACAGAAGGGGCTACAGTACCCACGCGCTTAGTAGAGATCACCTTGTGGCTTTCAATGTCAAATTCAACATCGGACTCCTCACCGAAGAGGTCCAGGGTGTCGACTAGCATCTTCTGGGCCATTTCCAGCCTAGGAGCGCGTTGGTCTTGTAGTGTTGTTTTCTAATTAAATGACTTGCTAGCGTCGCAGTCCGCCTGCCGATGGTCCGGGGTGAGGCAAAGTTTGCACATGAGGTATTGGCCAGTGTGGGGGAACTTGGCGTGACACAGAGGACAGAAACGCAATGAAGTCCGTTACATTTCCGACCGTGCAGAAGCCACTTGGAACATAGGTCTGAGTGGGCGCTGGCACCCCGAAAGGCAATTTGACGAAGCCTCAATTGACTGAGCTATGAGAGTGCTAAGATGGAAAAAGTTTGATTGATACATTAATAAAGGAAAGAAAAGAATTAGAAGTTCCAAACTGAGGAGAGTCGATACACAAAGTGGAGGCACACACGTCCGAACCCAACTGCAGAGAGAAAACAATTTAACAAAGGAGTTGATGCCCATGCGCAATATCACGGAGAGTAGGAGTCACTCAATCTTGTCACTCAGAACACTTCTTCGAAGAAAAACAACTTGCACCACTCTGGACCCAAGACTAGATGGCAGGAGTATGCATAGCATGTGCATCTACAGTCACGCATACTATTGGACATGAGAGTTTCTAACTCAGGAGGTGGAGTAATTGGGACATGTTATTTCAAATAAGGGTATTTTTCCCCCAAACATAATTGACTTCAGTCTATTGACTCCATGCTATTTGCAAGGATCAGTTGTAATCTTATTTGTGGTTATCTAAATTGTATTCTAGGTTTGTTGACAAATTTGCTCGATCACATTGCTGGGTCACTTAAATCAGTGCTCAAGAAAGTAGTGCCGTTAATTTGAGGATAAGAGCATCAGTTTGTGTTTGAGTAGATCAAGTCTTTTTGAATGCCTCTCCTCGGTCTCTGGTTAATTACAAAAATCATTGTGTGTTATATGGTGATGCCAGTTCTGTGGGTGTGAGTGCAGTGTTTACCTAACAAGATCAAAATGTTGGAAAAAAACACTGTCTTTACTTATAGACATCTTTCCTTGGCTCCACAATAGAGCGTGAAGCTTTAGCTTGTGGGGTGTTCAGAATTTTAAAACGTATTTATGGGGGAGAAGATTTTCTTTAAAAATTTATCACAAGCCACTTTTATCCTTGATCAATAGTACTGGAGCAGGGAAAGCTTCTGGTGAGAATTTTATCTAAGATGTACAAGTATAATTTGTCTGCCAATTATATTCTTGGGTCTTCTAACATAGTTGCTGACTGTCACAGCTACCTGATTCTGCCTATAATGATAAGCTTGATGCCATTGAGTGCGTGTGTGCTTCAGTGGATGATGTTTTGGATGTCTTGGAAAAAAGTTTTCTAAAGAATGTTGGTTGAAGAGCATTAAGCAAGACAAAGAGCTGCTTGAAGTTATAAAATTTACTAAAAAGGGATGGCCACGTGAAAAACTGTCATCTGATTTGCACATATTTCAGAAGGTGAAGGATATCATTTCCCTGGGAGAGGGTACTGTCCTGAAGGATATGTGTGTTTTAACTCCCGGGAGTATCAGATCTATTGTTACTGAGTTATGCCATGAAGGACATTTGGATGAAAACATAGCTAAAAAGAGATTTTGTGCTTTTTTTGGAGGCTGTTCATGGATTCACAAACTTCTTGTTTTGTTAAACAATGTTCTATTTGTGTGAACTCTGACAAGTCTCTGATTACCAACAGAGTCAAAACTGTTCATACAGTGTTCCTGGGAGAGCACAGGAAAAGCTGGCCACAGACGTATTGGGACCCTGTGAAAATATCTCCATTGGGAAAGTGTATGTATTAGCTTTGTTTGGCCGATTTTCAAAGTGGGTGGAGGTCAAGTGGGCTACCCATCCCGCCACGTAAGTTACTAATTTTTTGGATTAATGTTTTCAAAAGGAGGATTTGCCTGACTCTATTGTTTCTGATAATGGAGTGAAAATTATGTCCCAGTTATTGGAAGACTTTTTCTTAAGACCAAAGGTATTAAACACAAGAAAACAGCATTATATTCACCCTATGTGACTGGTCCGACTGAAAGATTTAACAGGGTATTGATGAGGCTATTAAAGCGGTCTTAGCCAACATTGTTAATGTAAAGAAGTTTGTAGTTTGTTTCTGACAAAACAATTGGGAATATCATTCATCTCCTCATTCCATTCCATATTTTTCTCTCTTTGCCTTGTTGAAGGAGAGGGTTCTGCACAGCAGTCTTATTTCAGCAGGGCTTGAGAGTAAATTTCCCATTAGCAGTCTCAAGGATATGTATAAGAAGGTGTATGAGAATGTGCGTTCTACAACAAGCTAAAAGAAAAAAATAATGCTTAGCCACCTTCAATATACAACATGTTTGGTGTACAAACATGTTGTATATTGAAGGTGGCTAAGCAGTCCTCACATTTCCTATCCACTGTCTCAGAAAGCAGTTTATGATTTAAAATCTCCCATCACGATCATCAGCTTATCAGGATACGGAGCAACTATATTAAGTACATCTTCATTAAACAATCTAATAATGTCCTTGTAGTTAGAGATGCTTTGTGCGTGCATATATACATTTCGAAGAATAATATATTTCTCCCCCCTAGCTCCATCACCAATTGTATACCAAAGGACAAAATCGATTTGCATTGTGTTTTAACCTGCCAGACACTAGAGATAATTTTGGAGGCTACTAAAGTTGTAGTTAGAGATACTTTGTGCATGCGTATATACATTTAGAACAATAATACATTGCTCCCCCCTTCCTCCATCACCAATTGTATACCAAAGGACAAAATCCATTTGCATTGTGTTTTAACCTGCCAGGCACTAGAGGCAATTTTGGAGGCTACTAAAGTTGACGATCCCCCAGAGGGCAGTCCTGAAGCATTACCTATTGCCTTCAGATAAACTCCCAAAAAGCCATGTATTTGTGGGGGCTCTGCACAGCCAAGTCTCCTGGAGACATAGAATAGAATACTGCTTTATGATTTCTTTAAACCCCTGTAAGTTTATTACATTGTTTAATCTATGGGTATTGCAGTAGAACATGCCCTAATCCACATTACTTAGATTTCCCCCATTTACCCTCCTTCTCTTCCCAATACAGGCAGTCATACCTGTTCTGACTGGAGGGACTGCCCCCATACCTATATCCTTCTTCTTGGGGCAAAATGACTTGAATTCTGCCTTCACTACTTTCCTTGATGTGTCTGTAACTAACATAATCCTCCTGCAGACCCCATTTGACTTGGCTGACCTGTAGGCTTCCATGACAATTCACAACAACTGGCCCTTGGTTTTTAAACTTCTCCCACACTATTTCCCCCCAAAATGTTCTCACCTAGGAGCGTCAATTCACTTTCTACTTTAAGAAGAATGTCTCTCACCTGTCCTTAATACAGCAAAATGTTTGTAACATCCTTGCCTTGACTATTGTGCAAGAAAGCCACTTGTCTCAGTTCGGTGGATGAAACTGAAGATAAACTAGGGCAGGAGGAGAATATTTTGAGAACCGGGATCTATTTAAGGGGTTTAACTTTGTTAGTCTTTTCCCTTGTTGACCTCCTAGACCGGGCTCTAAATAAACTCACAAGGAATTTGCCTCTGTCCCTTTCTCTTTTGCCCAAGGAGGTGGGCAGAGGCCACCGGCCCCCCCAGTATTTTACTGGAGCTTTGTTCCGCTACAGGGCAAGCCTAACCTCGTTGGTACGTACCTTTCTATCCCCTGTGGATGCCTCCCATGTTTTACTCTCCTTATTGATCACCTTCAGACCCCACGGACCATCTTTATTCTCGTTTTTCCTCTCTTGACTTCTACCAGCCTGATGTTCATGCCAGGCCCAAGAGAGGAAATGCTCTGCCTTTTGGTTTACAAATGTTTTTAATTGAAATGGTCTGGTGCGGAATGGATTGTCTACTTTTGGCCAGGGTACTACCTATACCCTCAGCTTTACTATTTCCTAATCTTTTAACCACAGACGAATACTGTTGCCTAATGCCATGGTTTTTCTTTGTCCTACCTAGTCCAATCACCCCATGCTCTCCTTTTCTTGGATGATTGTTTATTAATGGGAAACCAAAGCTGGTCGATAGCCATAGCCGTGTTGGCTGCGCCTTTTTTTTTTTATTAACACTGGAAATCTGGAAATATACACCAAAGGCTGGCCTTTTACTGTTGGGGCCTTTTCCATAGATTGAATAGCCCCACACTCCTCGTACCCTGCGCCTACCACCCCAAACTGGCATGCCAAGTAGTCTTGTCCCTCGACTGGTCTCACCAGCGTGGCTATGCAATCATTTATCTGTTTTAACTCTGAGTCAACAGATTGGATATAAACCTTATTCAATGTTTCAGAATTCACAACCACTGCTTTGAGGATGCCCTGCAGGGTTTTTTGAATTAGCACCGTGACGTCTAACATTGATGATGAGGAGCATGGGCCAACAGCAAAGTCAGATGAATGCATGGGATTAAGATCTTCATTTCCCAGATTCATATGACTTACTGGAGACACTCCCTGCTCACCACCAATGCTGGCACCTGTACATTTTTGGGCCTTTAGTAGAATTCCACTGATAACAGATTACTCCAAGTCCAGGATTTCTTGTTTCCGCAACCAGGAAACTCCTTCTTGGAAACTTACATCCCCGAATTCCATTTGCAAGCATGGTGACAGACAATCTCGACTCCTGCTGACCAATACCTAGCCTCATAAAGGATCTGGACATAAGTAACTCTGTCTTATTTGTATCTAACAACAGAGGGGAGGTGCTCATCGGAGCAGAGGGTAGATTTTTCATTCTCCTTTTTTGTGGCACACCTCTATAGTGCTTCCTCACAAACTTAATAGATTTCACCAGGGAGGATGTCGTCTGGGATCCATCATAACCCACCACAGATGTCTTTCCCAGCCCTAGGCAGCTATGCAAAGCACTTTCTGGCTCAGCATTCTTCATTACAGTACTGGAGGAGTGTGACTGCACACTTGCTTTCCTCCCCTTCCTTACTCCACAGGCCCTTAAAGCCTTACGGGGGCCATTTGATGTAGATGTTACTTTTACTAAACAGTTCCCAATGAACAAAATAAAATGTTATCTCTTACCCGACCGCCGCCACCACCACCACAAAAACACCACAGTAACTACTTTTATACCTCAGTCTTTTCCAAAGTCCATAAACGCAGTATCACAATAACTCTACAGCTCCCCGGGACAAGCCAATGCGGTTGCAGCCACGTTCCCTTGTGCTTCCCCCTAGTTGTGATGTTAAAGGCATCAACAACACAAAGTAAATACCTTTGCCCACTTCCGCCAGGCTCCTGCTGCAAACAAATAAAAGTGAGTGCCCACAAGATTCGTCGAATCCACTCCTACTGCAATGAAGGATCAGTGGAGCTGCTATATAGCGCTTGCTGTTGATGTACACGGCAGGATGCGGAATGCCGAGAGGTCAAGCGTACTAGCATACAAATATTGGTGCAGCATCCTGGAGTTTCTGGGAGGGGACGAACATGGTCTTCTGTGTAATGGTTAAGAACCACTTTTCTTCACACTGAAGTAGCCAGTGGAAGGGCAAAGGACAGTAGACAGTGTCCGGAATCTGTACTTGGTCCAGGCTCTACACAACAGCAGGGATGGCAAGGGAGCGGCAGAGCTAACAAACCTTTAGTACTATCCTCTGAATCAGAGATAAGAGTGGAAACAGACAAGTGAGAACAAAGACAAATAGATTCTGCAAAGTACTGCCCAGAGAAAGACGCCCTCCAGGACACTCTTTGTAAGAACGCACTGGGCATTTGCTGTACACTTGAGTTACAAAAAGATCTATACCAGGTGACCCCCCCCCACCACAAAGCAAAATCCATTCACATTACCTCTGAATAGATTTCCAGCTACTGAGAAACCGAGGTCTGTGTGGTGAGCAGATCTACCTGCGTGTTAAAATGAAACAGTGGCTGAACTTCTGAGACAGCAATTTCCTAATGGTCCACACCTATATATCGGGCCAAATCCTTATGAAGTAGTGATTCCTACTTTGGTGATATATATGGTACTGTAGGACACATCCTAGTGCTGCTTTCCTCGACTCCTCAGAAGGAAAGCTGTGAGAGCTAATTTCAATGCTGCCAGCTCCAACCGACTGATTTGAAATTTAGTCTTCTAAATAAAAACACATTGTGCGTGTGTGCACTTCCGATAGATGAGATCCAAAGCCCAAGAGAGATGCAATCGCCGCTCCTAAAACACGATGACACCGAAGCTCGGAAGGCCAATCTACTAATAAATTCTGACAGCAATTCCAACCCAGATTAGGGAGAACCTGTTAAAGGAATCGTGATCTAGTCCTAATACCACTGATACCACCCTTTACGACATTACCTGGGTAGAGCGTTGACGCTGAGGGAGAGGTCAGTGAGCCTCGCCCACGTGGCCCGCTTTGCAGGGAGAAAGTCATGCTGCGAGGTGCTCCTGCTGTACAAGTGTGAGTGGGAGTCTCAGATGGGGCCTGCGTCGACTGGAGGCAAGTCAGGCTGTGATGTAGCTACCGGGTGAGACACTGTTGTCTGCATGTCTGCAGCCTCTCCCATGGGGCCCGTGGCGCTGGGAGGAAAGTTGTGCTGCAGTGCAGTCAGTCGGGGAAAGTCCACCAGCACTTCAATGTTGGAGATTATTGCAACTAGTGGAGAAGGGAAGCGTTGCTCCTCGGGTCCTGGGGCGGAGTAGCACTTCGCTCGTCTTCTTTGTGTGTTGATCAGGGACAACGCGGTCCCTAGGCGCAGGTAAATGAGACACTGACACATAAAATGTAGTTGCAGGACTCACAGCTTGTCAGGCTCCTGTGACAGCCACAAGGCGAGGAAATCTTTGATGTGCCTGAGATTTCCCACAGAATACGGGGAAAGCCAACAAGCCCTTGGAGTCACTTTGGGTTTAGTCCTTGGCAGGGCAAAGGTCAGCAGGCAACAGGGCAGCACAACAAGGCAAACAGTTAATCCTGGCAGAGTGGTGATCCTGGCAGCTTTGCAGTCAGTACTCCAGCAGAGTTCAGTTTGAGCCCAGGAATGTACTGATCTTAGGGGTCAGAGACCCAGTACGAATACCAAAAAGTGCCTTTGATGTGATGGATGACTTCAAAATGTTTCTCGGAAGTGTGCAGGACCCTCTCTTAGCCCAGCCCTGGCTCCAGACTATCAGTGGGAGGTAATCAGACCCCTTGTGTGGGCTCAGATCAATACCCTTTGAAGTGTGTGAGCCCTCCTAACCTCCGGTTCAGGAAGATCCATCAGTATGCAGATGAATGTAAATGCAGTTGAGTATCCTATGTTGTGGGTGTCTGGAGGGAATGCACAACTGTAGCTGTCACCTAGCCCAGGCCAGAAGTGTACTGGAGACAGACTGTATTCACACAGGGCAGTGAAGGCAGAAAGGCATTCCTAACATAGTAATAATAAATCAGACTTTACCATTAAGGAGGATGTATCACTACCAGCCCACTGATACTAAACTTGAGGCAGCTACTCCTCTCTGATCAGGAATTACAGTTTAAAGGTATTCTAAGGAATTCCCAATGCTGACCTATGAGTGGGGCAGGTCTCACAGTGATGAAAAACTACTTTGGGAGTTTTTCATTACCAGGACATGTAAACTTAAAAGTACATGCCCTGCCTTTTATTAACATGGCACCCTGCCCGTTGGCTACCTACAGCCTACCTAAGGGGCAACTTACATGTAAGAAAAGGGGAGTTTAAGGCTTGGCAAGAGGTTGTAAATGCCAGGTTGAAGTGGCAGTGAACTGCACACACAGGGTCTGCAGTGGCAAGCCTGAGACATGTTTACATAACTAATCAAGCGGGTGGCACAATCCATGCTGCAGGTCCACCAGAAGCCTTTAATTTACAGGCTCTGAGCATACAGTTTACCACCTTAGAAAAGACTTACATGTAAATTAAATATACCAGTTGTGGACACATCAATGTTACCATGTTTAGGGGATAAGCACATGCACTGTAGGTCTGGTTAGCAGTGGTAAAGTGCTCAGAGTCCTAAGGCCAACAAAAAGATACAGCAACAAAACAGGAGTTAAAAGGCAAAACGTCTGGGTTAAGACCACCATAAGGATGCCAGGTCTAACAGAAGTAACACTCAGACAGAAATAAATGTCTCCAGAGAAGGATCTAAACCAGTGATTCTTAACCTTCCAACTTCTGTGGACACAAAGTAATCATTACCTGAGGATCCCTACAATATTTTTTTTAATTCAGGAACTCCCCACTGAGTCATTACTGGAGCTGAGGACCCCAACCTAAGTATTTGCGACGATTTGAACAGCAAAGCAATACCCACAAAATACAGAAGTAGTCATCAAACAAATACATGATTAAACATTTTATTTAATCTGAAAACAAATATAAAAAATACAAATCTTAATAGGAAGGTTCGAGCTTTTCTAAATTCTATTGAGGCCACTCATCGTCGATACTATATTCTGTTTGATGCACTTTCACTGCTCTCACAAACCATTCTAAAGATACTTATTTCATTATTAACCTCCAATTGCAAATTCCTTCACATTTTACAGAATGTTTTAGAATGTTCACTTGTACAGATTGCTTCTTTACATAATATAGACTTTATTAATCTGTTCCTATTATTTAATTTCCCAAGCAGTCGCAGACACCCTGAGTAGGCTTTAAGGACCTCCAGGTGTCCTGGACCATAGGATAAAAACCACAGATCTAACCACTTGCACGGTTGGATTCATTTTGACAAGTGGGCAAGCTCTCTAACGCCAGAGGCACAGAGGTAATTCCCTGGAACGCCCCCTCTCCCTCCCCACAACCACTGGAACCATTTTCCGACCCTTGGCAGTATACAGCAGTCTGCCCTTGATTAACTGAATCACTGTCAGTGAGAGACACTGCCGCATCCATTACTCAACTGAACCTTAGCCACTAAAATGGTTAAACGGTCGGAGGTGGAAGCAGAGGTTTCCAATTGAGAAATATGCCTTTACAATAACCATACATGGCATGCCACGTCTGCACTAGAGGAAGCAGGAGACCAGCTTCAGGGCCCGGGATTTGCGTGTCCTTATATTATTCAAACTATGTGGTCCAGCGAACAATTCATGATTCAGGTGTGCGCTGTCGCTGCTATTGTTGCTCAGGTTTATTACTCTGTCTGATTGACTGAAAGCACGTTAGAACGCATCACTGAAAACTGACCGGAAATGTACTTCTAAATAGAGAATGAAAAAGAAATGAAAGATGTGAGAACTACATCTACAACAGAAGACACACACCAGTGATATGCTCTGTGTTTTATGCTTGAGCGCTACAGCAATGTCTGTTGATATTGATATGTGTCTTCCAAGACTAGTGGTTTGCGCAAAGGGCTTGTTCCCTTGCTAGAACAAGTACCCAGGTATTTTACCATTTGAACTGCTCTATATTATTCAAAGTCAGCACCACCTAATTCTCAGATGAACTTTGACGAAGGCCGAACATCGGGTTGGCAGGCGATTACCTCAGTGGAAGCTGAACTGCGCTAACTGAATTGAAATCATTTACCTCACTGGAAACTGATCAGTATTTTTCCTTCTAAACGAAGGCTGCAAAACAAAATGCAAGATGCAAGTACATCTACCACGAGACTAGGTCTCACTGAGGCACAGCTGTGAAAGATTCTGTGCTGCTGTGTTTGAGCATGGCTGCAGGAGGTCAGGATGATGAGTGGTGCTGTCCCACCTCAGGCCCCGAGATCAGCCCACTGTTTAACTGCACACTTCGTGCATAGGCGCTGCGCGGCGCTGTGACTCAGTCCGAAGATTCGCATTATGCAGCGTCGGTAAGGGGCAGGATCTCAGGATCTGGGCTAGTGCCAGAGGAAGGCAGGGCAGACAGCTTAGGGGCAGTCCCAAACAGCACTGACATCCTCACATGACCCCACGCAAACGAGTTTAATATGCATGCACTGCCAGGTCATTGACGTATTTTGAATATCAGAGACATTATTGCTTAGGCCAGTAATTGTCAATACTCTCTGGGCCAATAAAGCCTCAAAAAGTGCTCATTATTGTGAAGGGAAATAAACACTCTTAAGTATGGCCCAAAATGCATGTGCCATTAGCGACCGCTAATCGTAATTACTGCCTAGGTAAATACTTGTTAATTAATGCCTCTATTCGTTAATACTCATTACAGTGTGGGGACTCCATGTGACATCTATTAATGCTCAATACTTTCTTGGGACAGTTGTATGCCATAAAACAAGCTGTGACCAAAGTTGGGACAATTTAAAGACATCCTATTTATCACAAAAACTGCTTTGAGGTATATTGCTCCTGGGGACTGTGGCAGACTCGGAAGTAATTGATTATTTCATTAATTACACTTTAGAGTGGCCTATATATTCTATGACGTTTTAGCTTGAATATTTAAAAAACTAGTAAAACACTCTTTTTGGCTCAATAATCTCAACGTTTACTTGTAGGGAGAACCCCTAATGCCCCTAGACAGCATTTTTACCCTCACCCAATGTAATATACAGCTTCGATGAACATTTTTGCAGGACTGTTTTTAGTACTAGTCCATCCTTTACCACTCTCTAAAACGAACTCTTTCAGATATGCAAGAGATAACAAATTGACAGCCTCACTCATAGCATCATCGCCACAATCAATCAGGGAATGGATACTCAAATCCCAAAACAATCAACTCTGAACCCAAAAGATGATAAAAAGGCAGGAAATGCTGAAGTAACCTTAGGCATCTGTGGAATGTCTTTCAAATAAGCCTCATGCTAAACACTAGACCTTCTCAATACTCATCAGTCACTGGAGTCTTACAAAGAGAGCGGGCTATTCAGACGACAAAGTTAAGGATGAACACTGAGCCAGTCCTGGCCCCCCTTCTAGTGAAGACATTGAAATCACCAAAGTTGACTGAACAGACTTTGGGGCATTTTTATACTTTTTGATGCAAAACTGCACTATTGCAGTTTAGCATCAAAAGGTTTAGCACTGGGTTGCGCCATTTCTTAGGACCAGCCGGGCAGCGTATTTATGGAATGGGACAAGTCGGTAAAAAGGGTGGGCTAGCATAAACAAATGACATTAGCCGGGTGGGGATGGCGGTATGGGAGAAGGGGGTTTTTCACAAAAAAATATGTTAGGCTGGTTAGAGGCAAAAAACAAAATGCCTCTAACCAGCCTAGCGTCATTTTCGGAGGCAAAACAATCCATACCACATGACTTCTGTCTTAGAAAAGACAGGAGTTAGGCCCATCGCCCCAATAGCCAGCACAGGGGACCAGTGTCCCCTGGGCATGGCCACTGCACCCTGTAACATTCAGGGGGCCCCAAGTTGGGACCCCAATGGCACTTTAATTGAAAAAACAAATTACTTACCTATACTTACCCTACTTACCTGGGATGGGGTCCCCTATTCTCCAGTGTCCGTCTGGTGTAAGTGGGGTGTCCCAGGGGCTTAAGGAGGGCACCTGTGGACCCATTCCATGGTGTTTAACCATGGAAATGGGTCCACAGGTCCCCTAATGCCTTGTCTGACCCAGGCGTTAAATAATGGTGCAAAGCAAGCTTTGCACCATTATTTAGCCCCTCCTCCCACATATGCGTCATTTTAGCACGGGGGGGGGTAAATATGGGGCTATGGGTTTAGCACCATTTTTTAGATGGGAACCCCTACTTTGCATCTCATTGATGCAAAGTAGGTTCAGGCATCTAAAAAATGGTGCACACGCCAATATTATTATGTTGGGCGGGCCGAACGTCAAAATATAAATATGGAGTTAGTTTTGCACCGAATTTCCATTAAAAAAAGACGCAAATTTGGGGCAAATGGAGTATAAATATGACCCTTAATCTTTACAACCAAATTTAAATGTGGTCAAAGCTGACCACTTCATATTAAAGTGGATACCATCCTCCTACCCTCATATCTGTAAAGAGTGCTATGGAGGGCTCTTATTGGGCAACAGTAAGCAGCTCATAGGTTTAAAAACCCGAGGAGGTGATGCCCCAGCAGTAGGGAAATTTCACCTCTGAACTTATCTTTTAGGAAACTACTCAGACTATAACGACTAGAAATGATGCCTGGCTGTCCTCCTTTTATTATTATGTTCCATTTGAAAGGACGGGAAAGACCTCCTGTGCTTCCCTCGTTTTATGTGCGTTCTCTCCTTGAACTTCGGCTTCTGAGGGCGTTTAATTACGGGCTGCCAACAGAAACGGTGCCTCCCATTTCTCATTGACCATGGTGGCATCAACCATAGAGCCTCATGCGTCTGCAATGAAGATATTTTACCCCATGTGACCCCAATGGGGAGGCACTGCTAACAAAAGTTCCCAGATAGTGTAGGTGTTGTGAGCATAGATGAATTAATAAAAAATAAGGTTCATTTTGTGTGTGTAAGTTACCATTAATAGGCCGCAAAACTAATTTACTGGGCCTTCTTGTCTGGTTGCACTGACAGCTAAAGAAATGGGGCTTTTTAAAAGTACAATGGCGAGTTTTCTAGTGCATGCTTTTCTCTCTACAGTGCCTAGTCTTCTCTTCATAACGCAGATGAAAATGTGATCTGTTCTGTGGTGCTATTTATTCCTGCTGCATCAAATAACGTAACATGTAAAAAATCCTGCCGAAGATGTTCACGTACTTTTACAAATGTTCAAGCCTGTTCCTGCTCACAGCCATAACAGTTTGTTTATTCACTTTATTGTTCAATCACGTAATATTGTTTCATTTTGTATGCAGCCTGTTTAACTTAAAATAATTTCTAAAATGTTGACTGGTTTCTCCCAGTGTATAGTAAGGCCTGTGATGCCACCTAACACCATGCAAAAGGGTCATGACTCTGTCTGGCAGCTATACAAGGTGCTGTGTTTGGGATATGTGCCAGACGCCTACTGAACCTGTCCTTACGACTGTCTGCTCTGCGACTTTGTACTTAGGATACTTGCCGGCGCTTTTTGCCTGTTCTGAGGTGACAAACATCATGTCATTCCACTTATTTTCCCCATATTTAGACTTTTCTCTTGACTTATGATATTAATGTTGATTTGAATTGACTATCCATTTGACCTTTTGCATTCTTTAATCATACTTCATTTTTAAATAAACCTTCTTGGTTTGGAATTCGAATCTTGTCCTACATGGGTTTGTCTGCCTGTTTTTTTATTTTTATTTGCCTAGGGCCCTTGTCCTTTGGAACTCACACGTCCTCATCTGTCCGATCGTCCCTTTTATTACTATAAAGTGACAGCATATGAGGATGTTAACATAAGAAAGCTGCGGGAAGGGTATACATTAGAAGCAGTATTCAATGTAAGTTTGAGGATTTCAACTGTGAGAATATAGATTTCAGTTCTTAGGCTGCAGATGCCGGTTATGACACTTTCAACCACAAATAAAGACCCAGGAAGTAACAAGCACTGGCAAAGCCAATAGGTTTCGCCTATAAAAGAGCTACTGGCTTTGGTAATGTGTTTTGCCGTGTTGTACACCAGTGTGGCTGCTGTCCAGCATGGCTAAACATTAGCAGTGTGGTGTGTCAGAGTGGAGTGGGGGAGTAGAGTTTTGTAGAGTGGATTTGTTGGAGTGTCAGAGTGGAGTAGGGGTAGAGGGGAATAGAGTTCAGTGGTTCAGAGGCAGGGAGTGCTGTAGAGTGGAGTGGGGAGGAATAGGGTGGAATGGGTTGGAATAGACAGAAGTACTGTGGTGGGGTGGATAAGAGTGGGGTGGATTTAAATGGGGTGAGGTGGATTTAATTGGAGTGGATTTGAGAGGGGTGGATTAGATTGTATTGGAGTGGGTGGTTTGGATTGGGTTGATAGGGCTTGGGTGGGATGGAGTGGGGTGGCCTGGATTGGAGCGGGGTGGATTCACTGGATTACAGTGGGGTGGATTGGATTGGAGTGGGGTAAACTGAATGGATTAGAGTGCGTTGAGTTGGACTGAACTGGGATCCGATGGGGTGGACTGGATTGGAATAGAGTGGAGTGGATTGGAGTAGAGTGTGGCGGATTGGCATGACTGGGTGGACTGGGGTGGGTGGATTGGAGTGAGGTAAACTGAAATGGGGTGGTTTGTACTGGGTGTGGTGGGCTACAGTGGGATGGACTGGACTGCAGTAGGGTGGGGTTTATTAGACTGGTTTGGGGTGGTTTGGACTGGGGTGGAGTGCACTGGTTTTAAGTGGAGTGGAATAAACTGGGGTGGGGTGAATCAGAAAAAAGTAGGGTGGATTGTAGCAGGTTGGATTGGGGTGGTTTTGACTGCGGCGGGTGTATTGGACTGTTGTCGATTGAAGTGGGGTAGTCTGGATGGACAGGACTGGAGTACGGTGGACTGAACTGGATTGGGGTAGTGTGGGCTGGACTGGAGAAGAGTGGGTTGGAGTGGATTGAAATGGGGTGGGGTGGATTGGAGTGTGTGACATAGGGTGAAGTGGATTGGGGTGGGGTGGACTGGAGTGGAGTGGGGCGGATCAGATTGGGGTCGGGTGGACTGGATTTGGGTGAACTGGATTGATTGGACTGGAGTGGAGTGGGGTGAGTTAAATTGGATAGGGTGCAGTAGATTAAATTGGATTGGGACAGAGTGGGGGTGGACTGGAGTAGAGTTTGATGGATTGGAGTGAAAGGGGTGGAGTGGAGTGGGGTTGATTGGACTGGGGTGTGGTGGGCTGCAGTGTGATGGATGGGATTGTAGTGGGGTGGGGTTTATTGGATTGAGTGGGGTGTATTAGATTAGGGTGAGTTGGATTGGGGTGGTTGGAGTGGGGAGGATTGCATTGAGGTGGGGTGGACTGGAGTGGGGTGGTTGGGTAGATGGACTGGAATGGAATGGAGTGGACTGAACTGGAGGGGGGTGGGTGGATTGGAATGGGGTGGATTGTAGTGGGGGATTGAATTGGGGTGGATTGGATTGTAGTGGGGTGGACTGGATTAGACTAGGGTAGATTGGAGTGGGGTAGGCTGGATAGTTTGGACTGGAGTGCAGTGGAGTGCACTGGGGTGGGGTGGATTGGGGTAGAGTGAGGTGGGCTGGATTGGAATGTAGTTGGGTGGACTGGACTGGGGTGGCATGGGGTGAATTGGATTAGAGTGGGATGGACTGGGGTGGGGTGGCTCAGATTAGGGTGAGGTGGACTGGTTGGGCTGGATTGGGTGTGGTGAACTGGATTTAGTGGTGTGGATTGGATTGAGTGAGGTGAATTAGGTTGGGGTGGATTAGGATGAGGTGGAGTGGACTGGATTGAGTGTGGTGGATCAGATTGAGTGTGGTGATTGGAGTGGAGTGGATTGGTGTGGGGTGGATTAGAGTGGGGTGGATTATTTGGAGAGGGGTAGAATGGATTGGAGTTGGGTAGATTTAGCTGGTTTGGAGTGGGGTGGATTGGACTGGAGTAGGGTGGATTAATGTGACATGGATTGGACTGGGGTGGGGTGAATTAAAGAGGATTGTATTGGAGTGCGATGGACTGGGGTTGTGTGGGTGGACTGGATTGGAGTGAGGTGAATTGGGTAGCAGTGGGCTTGAATGGAGTTGGGTGGACTGCAGTGGGTGGAGTGGTTGGATTGGAGTGGGTTGTATTGGAGTAGGGTGGGTTGTAATGGAGTGGGGTGGGATGGACTGGAGTGGGGTTGGTTGGAATGGAGTGGGGTGGGCTGATTTGGAGTAGGGTGGATTGTATTGGGATGGATTGGACTGGGGTGGGGTGGACTGGACCAGGGTGCATGCAGTGGATTTGACTGGAGTGGATTGGGGTGGGGTGGATCGGACTGGATTAGGATGGGGTGGATTGGATTGGATTGGGGTAGATTGCACTGGGGTGGATTTGTTGGATGTGGGGTGGATTGTAGTGGGGTGGATTATGGTGGATTGGAGTGGGGTAAATTGGGATGGAGGAGGGTGGTTTTGAGTGGAGAGTATTGGAGTAGGGCAGAGTGTTTTGGATTGGAGTGGGTTTTTTGGGATTTGAGTGGGGCAGGTTGGAGAGGGGCATATTTTTTGGCAAAAAGTGCAGCAGACTGAAATGGATTGGAGTCACACAGACTAGAGTGGGGCAGTTTGGAGTGGGATAGATTGTTTCAGATTGGAGTGCGGCAGACTAGAGTGGGGCAGATTGTTTTGGATTGGAGTAGGACAGATTATTTTGGATTGGAGTGGGGCAGATTGTATTTGGGTGGATTGGAGTGGTGTGGATTGAGTTGATCTGGGGTGGTCTGGATGGGAGTGGGGTGGATTGGAGTGGGTTTAATTGGGATCGAGTGGGGTGGATTGGAATTGGGCGTATTGTCTTTGATTGGAGTGAGGCAGATTGGAGTGGGGAGGATGCGAGTGGGACAGATTGTTTTGGATTGGAGTGGGATAGATTGTTGGATTGAAGTGGGGCAGACTGGAGTGCAGCAAACTGTTTTGGATTGAAGTGCATCAGATTGCAGTGGGGCAGACTGTTTTGGATTGCGCAGACTGGAGTGGGGCAGATTGTTTTGGGTTGGAGCAGACTGTTTTGGATTGGAGTGAGGTAGATGAGAGTGGGGCATATTGTTTTGGATTGGAGTGGTGTAGATTGTTTTGGATTGGTGTAGGGCAAACCGGAGAGGAGCAGATTAGATTGGGGTGGTTTGGGAGGATTGTACTGGGGTGGGTTGGATTTGATTGGATTGGGGTAGGGTGAGGTGGATTGGTGTGGGGTGGAGATGGGTGAAGTGGGGTGGATTGGTTTGTACTGCACAATTTCGTGTTAGTGTATCATTTCAGAAATTACACATAATAAAGAAATAAAGTCACTTTGCAAAATTTAGAACAAGATATTAGTCATCTTTTGAGAACAGCACACCCACGATCGAAAACAAAAGAAAACATGAGTGCAAAGTGAAAAAAGACAACTTGGCAAAATAAAAGAAAGTTAACTATAAAAAATAAAACTATGCAATTCTGTTTGTCCTGCTGGGCACGTTTTTGACAGTCACACACCTTCTTTTTGCAGGGCACTGTAAGTTAAAAAGCCCCAAATAGTATCTTAATCACGTCGGGAGCAGCGGACGGGCACTAATTTAGTTGAATCAATCAGTGCTTGGTCCCTGCTCCACACAGAGTAATGGAAATGATGCCAGGCCTGCAGTGACAAATTACAAGGCTGTAAAGCAGAGTGCCACGCAAGCGAACAAATGGTAAGCGACAGGCAGGCTCCAAGTCCTTTACTGTACACAATAGAGTCTCACAAGCGAGACGTATGCGCTAGGGTATTCACTTACAGGCTAGAACCTAAAAATAAGGTCTCCAGTCATAAAAATTATAATTGCAGCTGTGACACCACTAATAATACTTGTGGGAATGAGAATCCAAAGTATCAGGAAAAACTGCAAAAGTACCAAGCACTTTTGCAGTCGTAAAAGTCCTTTTATGTATCAGCAAATTATTTTAAAACAAGTTTTGTGATCCTTTACAAATCAAATAAAGAGGGGGCATGAAGGGAACGTAACCCTGCTATTTCGGAATCGGAGACGAATGTACCAGTGGTTTGTGATTGCAACTGAGGTCGCAACCCACTGACCTGTTAATAACCTCTGCACTGAAGTGGTAACTGTTTCGCAAAGGGGAAAGTGTCCCTTTCCCTGTTGTAAATTGTCTGCAGCCTCAGGGGAGTAGGCAGTGGTACAGAGGGGTTGCTGGGTGCTCCACCCAATTTTCTCATAAAGAGAAAACTTTTTTTTTTTAAAGCAGCACTTGTTGCTCGTGGACTTCCATCAATATACAATGAATGGCAGCAATTATGTCAAGAAGGCACACAATATGTCAGGATGGAACCATTTTGCCAGTTGCAGTATTATTTTCGGGCTTGGAACCATCATGTTAAGTATACTCACAGTAAGCCAGGTATTTTTACTATTATGATTGGATAGGCAGTAAACCGGAGAGCAGTACAGTGAGGACATGAATGACCACATTGTATCTCGCATGCATTACATTAGGGCCAGGGACCATGGAACCAAAGATACAACATTTTAAGAACTGCCACCCTTATACTGGGGCTAGTACTAAATCAGGAGTGGACGCCATTGTGCAAAAGATGCCCACAATATATCGACCATGGCTATCAAGCCTCCATGAAAAATGTCAGGCTGACTCGCTTTGCTGACAGCAATTGTGAGTTTATTCAACATCGCTTTAAAATTTCAACAGATTCTACTCATGGTAAACTGTAAACATGCTCCTCTCACAGGAGAAATATATGCAATGGAGTCACTTAACCCCTCTCTAAAACACCTTTCCATGCAAGAAAGTTTTTCTCAGCACCAACAGCCCATTATTTACCAGCTAAAGCATTCCCAGTACTTCCCCTTGTAATAACGTAGGACATTATGTACCCAATTTGAAATATTCACCAAATCTACTTAAACCCTTCTACTGTCTTACTAGCCATTTGAAGAATTATAGAATGTTACATGAAGTTTCGGCAAATTCATCTTCTGCAGACGAGTGATCTCACCTTACATCCCGGACGGAGGCCAAGGGCTGCATACCACGCATTATGTCGCGCAGTCCATAGCTTGCTTCTGGTTTCTTGATCCTTGGCGTAAGTAAATTCAGAGCCACCATTTAGCTGAATGACCTCTTCTTTATGTGCGAAATATGCCAAGGAATTCCATATATATAATAAAAAAGAAGGATCTGTGTTAGAAATAGTAAGGAAGAGTCCAAAGTTATGACACTCTTTCCGGAGAAAACATGAAATATGAGAGATAGATTTATGTTGAAAAAAATCAACTATCATACATGTTCAGGGGCTATTATATTACCACAATGGGATTCTTGGTTTAGCCATGTATAAAAGGACCTCCTACTATTCCATATCAATATTCATACCAAAGTTTCATGATAATATGTGTATGAGATTCTCTGTTGCTTTATTGCTGTTTCTGGCACCGACGTGTAAGATATGCTCCAAGCCCTAATAATATCCCGGAGCAGATGTGTAGAAGCTCCTGTAAATCCATTATTAGATTCTGTGACCTGACACACAAGGAGTCCTCTTTTATAGTTGTTACCAGTAAGTGTACGGAGTATGGGGTCCCGGTCATTCCCATTTATGTTTGTGCCTCCTCAGCCTTTGGGCTTTCTGAGCCACACTGTGCCAATTTCACACGTATTGACTTCCATTTAGTTACCTGGGGGAATTCCAGAGGATTTTCAATGAACTGCTATGCATCTCTTATCCAGCAGCAGCACCCTGTAAATATATCTGCAGTACAACTTCTTATGCATAGGCCTAGGCATTAGATCCAATCAAAAGGTTTTAGGTTTTAATACCAAGTTACTTTAGGTAATGGAAACAACCCATGCAAAACGTTGTTTGTCAGTACATGATTTTCAGCTATGACATTGATCTAATTTATTAGGTTATAAACTATTGACCGTCTGTGGAGTGTGACTTAAATCACAAAATCATATTATTTGACATCTGCTGTTAAAGAGTACAGTAGGGTATTCTAATATTGCACTCTATTCTGCATCACTCAAGTCTCCACCAGTGTCTCCACCCCACAACTTTCTCACAGGATCTAACAACATGTTTGTTTTCCTCCACCATCTTTCTATAGACATTCTAGTTGATTTTAATCTATGTGAGCTGTGTCTCAAGCACTGGGTATTGTGGAGGTTTTGCAAAGTACTGCCTCCCAAATATTTAACAATGCTCTCGCAGTTGCTCCACATATGCCAGAATTTACCTTTTGGGCCCTCTGTATCAAGCAAGTCACCAATTTTCACGATACGCACTTCTGACCCTTTACAAGTGCTCACTACCATCACCATCGCTTTCAATTTGGGTATGTCTGGTTGCAGCCATTCCAGGACCAGGTCAACAGTATCTGGAAGTGCCCACCAGCCTAAGGTGCCTGAATGATGCACCACTGTTGAAAAAATGTCTCCTGGTGGATATTCCTGTGAGTTCAAGTTACAAACAACGTGTCTCCTTCCTGCACCTTTCTACAACCACCACATGTTTAAATGAAGGTGCATCACAGGGATATAATGATCATAGTCTAGCATACCTAACACCATAAGTGATTGGTAGCTTCAATTCTCGCAATTCTGCTTCTGCCACCTTACCAAGTGAAAATGATTAGAATTGAATTTAATGCAATAAATAGCTTTAGGGTTCATTTTGCCAGCGCACACACATTCCCACAGAAAGCAAATGAGCAGGACCATCTTGGAGACATAAATGTAACCCATCACCACGAGTGGGAGCTTTTTCCAGAAGACCACAATATTTTGTGAAGCAGCTAAGGTCTTATCTATATTCTCAACAATAGACTTCCTCATATAATTATATATTTGCACTCCTAAGATATACCTAAAAGGTTTCTGTTAGAAATGGGGTCTCTAGTTGGCAGAGGTATACACCCTTGCCCAAGTATGGACCACAATCCTAGTCAGGGTATATCAAAGCACAACCTAAATTATACTGTGCTCACCCTCTGGTAGCTTGACACAGAGCAGTTAGGCTTAACGTAGAAGGCAAACTGTAAAGTATGTGTGCAATAACTCATATAGTAACAGTGAAAAAAAATACACCACCCAGGTTTAGAAAAATAGATAATATTTACCTGAATAAAATAATGTCAAAACGACGATAATCCAATAAGCATAAGTTGAAATATCAGTTTTTAAAGTTTTAAAAGAGTCTCAATCCTTAAAAATCAGTTGTTGTTTCTTTGTAAACCACGTACCTGGGATGCGTAAAAACTTATGATGCATGGGACCGCAGGAGGAGATGCGTGGAAGAATAAGGTGTTGTGACGGATTTTCCAGCACGGCACAGACGATGCTTTGTTTCTTTCCACACTGCAAGGTGATGTGTAGATTTCCAGGACCACAGCCTTGGTTTCTTACTAAGATCTGGTGATATTTTGACATCCAGGAACGATGCAAAGAAAATCCTTGACGCACTGGGAGAAGGAGCAGGCGCTGCGTTGATCTGGTCAGTGATGCAGTGAAATTTCAGCCGCAAGGCAGGTGCTGCATCGGATTTCCCCGTTGCAAAGCCGGCACTACGTAGTTCTCGTCGGGGTGCGGCAATTTTCCAGCTGGGATGCAGGTGCTGCGTTGATTTCTGCAGGTGTTGCGGCAATTTTCTGACGCACAAGGATTTCTTGAAGAGATTAAGGCCCTCATTACAACTTTGGCGGGCGGCGTAACCTCCGAGCAGCCGTCAATGCAGCCGCACTCCGGCTGTGGCCATTTCGACATCCCCGCTGGGCCGGAGCCAGCTCCAAATGGAGCCGGCGGTGCGACGGGTGCAGTTGCACCCGTCGCGCTTTTCACTGTCTGCTATGCAGACAGTGAAAAGCTTCATGTGGCTGTGCCCTGAAGGATTGAATCCGCCGGGACCAATGTGGCGGAAAACCACCGGTCCCGGCGGTGCGACCGCGGCGCTTCCACCACGGTCGTAATGTGCGAGTTAGCACCGCCAGCCTGTTGGCGGTGCAACCTCAAGAACAGCCCTGGCGGTCTTTGACCGCCAAGGTTGTAATGAGGCCCTAAGTCTTTGTTGGCCTTGAAACTTCAGAAACAGGAGGCAGGCTCAATCCAAGCCCTTGGGGAGCACTTTAGGAGGAAGGCAGAGTCCTTCCAGCAGAGTCAGGAGTACCAGGTAGCAGGGCAACAAGCAGGAAAGCGGTCCTTTGCCCAGGGAGATCCATTCAATATGCAGATGAATGCAGATGTGACAGTGTCCTGTGTTTATGGTTGTCTGGGTGGAATGCACAAGGGAAGCTGCCAACCAGCACAGAGCAGACATGGATTGGAGACAGGCTGTAAGGCACAGATGGTAGTAAGTGAGGAGAAATGCCCCCTTTCTAAAAGTGGTATTTCTAAAATAGTAATATTAAATCAAAATTCACCAGTAAGCACAATTTTATATTATCATTCTGGCCATACTAAACATGACATGGCCACTCCTTCCCGCTCAGAATCTACCACTCAAAAGTATATGAGGGCAGCAGTAATGCTAGTTTGTGAGCGGAGCAGGCCTCACAGTAGTGGAAAGCAAATTTATGAGTTTTTTACTACCAGGACATGACAAACACTTAAGTATATGTCTTGCCTTTTAACTACGTAGCACCCTGCCCAATGGGCTACCTAGGGCCTATGTTAGTGGTGACATATGTAGAAAAATGTGAGTTAAAGGCTTGGCAAGTAGTTTTAAATGCCAAGTCGAAGTTGCAGTGAATCTGCACACCCAGGCCATGCAATGGGAGGCCTGAGACATGGTTAAAGGGCTACCTATGTGCATGGCACAACCAATGCTGCAGGCCCAGTAGTAGCATTTAACTTACAGGCCCTACGCACATGTAGTGCACTTTACTAGGGAATTACAGATAAATTAAATATGCCAAATGGGGAGGAACCAATGTTACCATGTTTAGGGGAGACAGCACATGCACTTTAGCACTGGTCAGCAGTAGTAACGTGTGCAGAGTCCTAAAACCAGAACACACAGGGTCAGAAAAATGGAGGAAGGCAGTCAAAAAGGTGGTGATTGACCACCCTAAGGCTGTCAATTCTAACATGTGTGACCCCCCCCAGCAGAAAGTGGGGAGAGTTACCCAAGCCCCTGGGAGCTCGTATCACTAATGCGGAAATATCTGGAGAGATCATCAGCATTGGTGTGGTTAGTCCCTGGGCCATGCTCCACTATAAAGTCCATTCCCTGTAGAGGGATTGACCACCTCAAGAGTTTAGTATTTTCACCCCTCATCTGCATGAGCCATCTGAGGGTCTTGTGGTCTGTCTGAACCCAGAAGCAAATCCCAAACAGGTATGGTCTCAGCTTTTTCAGTGCCCAGACCACAGGAAATGCTTCTCTTTTAATGGCACTCCACTTCTGTTCCTGTGAAAGTAACCTCCTGCTAATGAAGGCTACCTTTTGGACTAGGCCCTCCTCATTCCGCTGTGCTAAGATTGCCCCTATGCCATGCTCTGAAGCGTCCGTCTTCACTATGAATTCCTTGGAGTAATCAGAGGCCCGGAGCACAGGTGCTATGCACATGGCTTCCTTGAGAAAATCAAAGGTTTTCCGACAAGCCTCTGTCCAGATCACCAATCCGGGCTGCTTTTTAAAAGTCAGCTCAGTTAAGGGGGGGCACAATGGTGCCATATCCCTTTCCAAATCTGTGGTAGTAACCAGTGAGGCCTAGGAAGACTCACTTCAGCTTGGGATTTAGGTGGTTGCCAAGCCATGATTGTTTCAATCTTGGCCTGGAGGGGCTACGCCTTGCCACCACCTACTAGGTGTCCCAAGTACACCACAGCCCCCCTCCCCAATCTGGCACCTACTGGCTTCGATTGTCAGTACTGCCTGTTCTAGGGCCTGGAGCACCTCCTTGAGGTGAGGCAGATGTTCCTCCCAGCTGGCACTGGAGGCAGCAATGACTTCTAATTAGGCGGCACAGAACGACCCTTTATCAACCAGGACCGTGTTAACCAACATTTGGAAGGTAGCAGGTGCATTCTTCCAGCCAAAGGGCTTCATCTGGAATTGTTAATGTCCCTCAGGCGTTGAGCATGCTGACCTCTTGTGTCCCCTCAAGGCGATCTGCCAGTACCCTGATGTCAAATCAAAGGTACTGAGGAATTTCGCCTAGCCTGTCAATGAGCTCATCAGCTCTGGGAAAGGGTGTGCGTCAGTCTCAGTGGTGGAGTTGAGACCTCAGTAGTCCACATAGAACTGAAGTTCTGGTTTGGCGCCCGGTGAGGCAGCCTTAGGTAGCAACACCATTGAGCTAGACCACAGACTGTTAGAGGTTTCAAATCACCGCTAAAGCTAGCATCTTGGCAACTTCCTCCTTGATGCTGGCCTTCACCCTATCTGACAACCTGTACATTTTGTTCTTTACAGGGAGACTGTCTCCCATGTTAACATCATGAATGCACAGATCTGTGAGCCCAGTGGTGTGAGAAAACATGGAAGAGAACTGTCCTAGTAACTGGTAACAGTCACCTTGCTGGTCTAGGGCTCAGGAGTCAAAGAGGTTGATACCCTCCACTGAACCATCAACATCTTGTGCAGAGAGGATGTTAGGGAGAGGTTCACTCTCCTCCTCCACACCCTCATCTGTCACTAGGAGCATGCTGACTTCAGACCTCTCAAAGTGAGGCTTTAGTCTGTTTACATGGAGCACCCTTAGGGGCTTTCTAGGGGTCAAGAGGTTCACTAACTAAGTGACCTCTCCTTATACTCCTTTACTTCGTATGGGCCAGTCAAGCGATCCTGGAGAGCCCTGGGCTCCCCTGGTTCCATCACTCATACTTTGTCGACAGGATGAAACTCCACCAGAGTGGCCTTCTGGTCATACCAGCATTTTATTACCTCTTGACTGGCCTCAAGGTTGCTTTTGGACTTTTATTTCCAGAAGCAGGGCATCTGGTTGCAGAGGGCCAAAATGTAGCAGACCACATCCTGGGGAGGGGGGTTGTCCCTGGGAGCTTTCTCCCACCCCTCCTTGACAATGCTTAGGGGACCCCCGACAGGGTGGCCATAGAGAAGCTCAAAGGGACTGAACCCTACCCTTTATTGGCACACCTCTCTGTAAGCAAAGAGAAGGCACAGCAGGAGGAAGCCTCCCTTACACCTCATGGCCTCAGTAGGCCTGTAATCATGTCATTCAATGTCTTGTTGAATCTCTCAACTAGACCACTGGGTGACAGGGTGTGGTGAACTTGTAAGTTACACCACACGCATCCCATATGGACTTCATGCATGCAGACATGAAGTTAGTGCCTCTGTCAGACACTCTCTCTTTGGGGAACCCCACATGGGTAAAGATCCCCATCAAAGCTCTGGTCACCACAGGTGCAGTCACTGTTCTCAGAGGAATTGCCTGTGGGTAGCATGTGGCATGGCCCACCATGACCAAGATGAACCTGATGCCTAGGGCTGTCTTGGGGTCCAATGGACCAACTACGTCGATGCCCACCCTTTCAAAGGGGGTGCCAACCACAGGAAGTGGGATCAGGGGAGCCTTCATCTTTTTCCTTGACTTCCCACCAGCCTGGTCGGAGGGACAGGACCTGCAGAATGTATCTGAGGCTGTCTTCATTCAGAGCCAATAGAAATGGGAGACAAGCCTTCCAAAGGTCTTGTCTTGCCCTAAATGCAAGTCCACTAGTATCATTTATTTTACAAGCTCTGGGGACATGTAGTGCACTTCACTAGGGACTTAAAGGTAAATAAAATATGCCAACTGGGTAGGAACCAATGTTACCATGTTTAGGGGAGAGAGCACATGCACTTTAGCACTGGTCAGCAGTGGTAAAGTGTGCAGTCTCATAAAACCAGCAAAAACAGGGTCAGAAAAAAGGTGGGTGCCAAGTAAAAAGTTAGGGGATGACCACCCTAAGGCTGTTAGGTCTAACCGTTTAATTTCCAAATCGTTTGTAAAACCTTTATTTTGCAGTTTTAGAAAATACAATGCAATACAATACAATAGAGCAGTTGGTGGACTACACTGTAGAAGACATGGCTGGTTGTACATAAGAATATATTCCCTTGACCATTTACCACTCATGTGCCTCTGCACTGGCACCCATTTCATTGGCACCCATACTGCATTGTAGTGTGTCCCTTCCCACTAATCCTACAAGCGTAGCATCTTGCCATACTGAAAAGTAGGTCCCATCTGCCTCGTAAAGCAACTCATTACTCACATTCCTGCCTGTGGTGGCACTGTCTCCGGTTTCGTCGTCTACACATATGTCCAGCAGTGTGTCACATAAGTCCCGCCAGAGCTACAGGTCATCCTCCACTTGCTCGTCTAGTCTACTCATTGTCATGTGTATCTCTTCAGCTAATGCCCACTCTTGTATGTTCCTATGCCAGCATTCAAGTTCAGGTGCATGCTGGCCCTTCCAGGTGATGGTGACTCTACATCTGGCCGATATCAGCGGTAGCTGAAAAACTTTTGTAGGCTATTTTGAGACCCTTTGGTCGCCTAACATAACACAACACACAGATCAGAGGTGTGCATTCTATTGTGAGGTGAGTAGCCCTCTTCAAGTCGTTTACCGTCTGTGTCAGTAGACCTGTGCCATCCAGTACTGCCAGGACAGGTGTATAAAGTCCACCCCACTAGTGTTGCAGCGGGGCAAATGTCCAGTCGAATTGGGGATATGCGGTGAAAGGTTTTGGGGGTTAGGTATATCCTGTGTAGGAAATTGTATTGCATCAACTTAAAGCAGGCTTTACAAGAGACTGTGTGGGTGAGGTCACAGATTGCTGTGAATTCCCCATCTTCAAAAGGAGTATCTAAGTCAGCATCCCACACCATGCAGGCCCATGGTGAGGGGTCTGCCACATCTGCTCGCATTGCCTTATATAAGAGTGTCATCAAATGTTGCCCTGCAGCACAGGATAGTAAAATGTCCAGGGTATAGGTGGGTTACAGCGCAGCGGGGTAAGTGGGCCAGGTCATTTTGGCAACTTCGGACATTCCGGCATGATGCAGAAAATACCCTGGCTCTAGTGTAAATATGTTGCTGGCTTGTTCAAAGGATATGATGATCTTCCCCTAAATGGCTTCAGTACCCAGATCGGTAGTTTCAAATGGAATGGGGCTTGCTTCAAAACTACTTCAATGAACGATTGCCATATGTGTGCTGTCTGACGTACTATCTATAGCATGCCAACCCGAACACCTGCACCCTCCATCAGTACTTCCGGAAGTCAGTCAGAGTCCACAACTCTTTTAACAGGTGTTTTTCTCAGTTGTTATCCTCAGCCAGCCACCTTGCCACGTGCTGCAAGTGTGCAAAACAGTAGTATGGATCAAGTCTTGGCATCTCCAGTCCCCCTTCGTCGTACTGTCTGTTAAGTGTGGTCAGAGCCAACCTACTATGTCAACCCACCCATAAAAGTGAAGTGAGGATTGTGTTCAATTGCTTAAAGACCTTCAGTGGGATAGGGCAAAACGAGTTTTGTAGGGTATACAGACATCTCACCATTAACACCATTTGGGCAATGGCCATATATACCAAAAGGCTGCTGACTTAGTCTGTCCAGCACCCTTTCCATATTGAGAGATAGCTATTGCATCCTGTTGTGCTCCAACCTAATCCCCAGATATCTAACGTTTATCAACTCCCAGCGCCATCCCATGCTCGAAGCACGGGCCACAGTCATTCCCACCAAGGATGCCAGGGGGAACAGCGGGGATTATCCCATGTGCATCACACCTTTTTATGTATTCGGTAAAGTGTTCCAGATTGTTCTTTTTCTGAAGTTGTGCTATATGTCACAGCATCTGTGTTCCTTATAATTTCTCTAGACAAAGTCGCAGATTGTCATGCATGAATCTACACATGTACCTTTTTTTCCAGCTTCAATTCATGCCTTGAACCAATTATAATGTATCTTGTATGTTTCCTCTTCTCCCACTTTTGGCAGGGGTTGCATGGTTCACTTGAAGTGGGAACTCCCTTCTTGGTCACCCATCTGTCAGCCTATTCCCATCCTTTTTTGTGCCTCCATAAAGAATACTATTTTTCCCCAGCTAAGTTTCTTTAGTTTTGCAGGAAAATTAAGCAAATGCTTAGCGTCCAGCTGTGTCAGTCTGCGTTTGATTGCCTGAAAAGATCTGGTTGGAGCTTGTACTGTGGTCTGATGGACATTGCCCTTTCGAACATGGTATTAGCTGTCCTGTTGTGATATCTGTAGTTAAGTGATCAGCCTCAGTAGTTCAGCAGGTAGGTAACCACTAGCCTAAGCTGCACCCTCGGAGTTGGAGATGTTGCTGGGTACCTGGGAAGAAATTGTGCAGACCATTAGTAGTGACCCGATGGCTGAAACAGTCCTCCAAATAAAGTTCCATAGTGGCTCTTTCGGTTTTCACATAGAGAACACTAGGGCCTGTTCTCCCCTCTCGATCATCCATCAGAACATTCTGCTCTATATTCCAAATATCTGATGTTTTCTTTCAATTCTGCCATTTTGCAGCACAATTCCTAACAGTGGGTCTTAAGGCAAGCTCGGACTCCAACTCATTCACTCTTCTTGTCAGTTTTTGGCCATCAGCCTGAGAAAACCCAAGTCCAGGGCAACTGTATCTATTTTTAGTTCGAGGACATTTTATTGCCAGTAGTATGTAACACAATATAAATATAATTCTGACTAAGCAGTGTTGAACAGACTTTCTATTTTTTTTATTGCAGGGGTTGTGCGGGGATCCTATACTTTAGAGCTGTGAGATTTGTGGTGACTCCAAGGGCAGCCCATAATACTTACCTGTTCACCTTTATAATATACTGTAACAAATGAGCGGATGTCTCTTATAATACGTCTTTGCTTTTTTCTGCTTAGAGCATCTTCCCTGTTCCAGACAACCGTTCTTCAGGTGTGTGCCCATCGGAAGAAGAATATGACTCAGGTAGGTGTTAGTAAACGATTTATGTTCTTTTATTCTCTGTCCCTTCACCACGTGAAAAAAAGTGTTTAAATTGCTACCATCAGCACCATTTATAAAGGAGCTTTAGTGTATTAGTTAAAATGATTTATGGAACATGGAACCAAATAGCAGAAATCAGAAAAGAACAGAAAATGAAATGTTACAGGATAAATGATTTAAAGAAAGGTTCCTTTTTAGCCAACCAGGAGTTTTTTTGTTTGTTTGTGTTTTTTTGTGCCCGGTCCCTCCTGTCCGTAATTCCCTGCACTCGTTTACTTCCCTTTCCCCAGAACCTTTCACGAACCTGGCTAAGCCCCATTCCTCCTGCAATGAGGCTGAGTGACCGGTTCGAATGGGGTCCTTCATGCTGGTAGAGGTGGTCTGGGGCCCCTTCACTTTCCTTTGGGTCTTCTCTGGGTCTGCGCTTCGGTGCACTGCTGGGTTCCCCATCTTGGGGCGCCGCCGTCTCCTACTCGGCGCCTTTTTGCCGGGTTTGGTGAACGCCCCTGTCAGCTCTATATCCGCTCTCACCTCCGCGTGTTCATCATTGAAAGCAAACCCGCCACGCTCCGCTCCAGGACCTTTAAAGGGCCCACAATGTGTTTTTAATTTCATCAGGTCCCGAGCCAAAAGGCATCATCTTCCCTCTTCCAGTTCGAAGGGATTATCAGGAGTTTCCTCTACACTAGGCAACCATTTTTCCAAACGCTCTGGCTGGAAGGAGAAGGTATGGCTTTCAGTGGCAATTTCTCCACAATTCTCCCTTAAGCCTCATGGTATGTTATTGAGTTCACCAATTAAGTTAGGATCAGGGAACTCTGTTTTATGACCTATACTAAAGTACAGTAATGACTTATGCCCAGGACCGTCTATACTGGTGAGCATTTTATTGGGGAGCTCTAAATAGCCTTAATTTACCATACAATCTGATTCCAAGAAATATTCAGATTAGGGCATGCCCAGAAGGTGTGAAGTTCTTCAGATATTAAGAATAACTTCTTCCCGTACGATAGAGCCAACAGTTACCAGACTGCAGTACTGCACTTTCATACTCTCACCGCCACACTGTCATCCACAGGAGATAAAACATGTGTTGACTGTCTAATCAAAGACATGGAAAAGCCTTCATTACAACTTTAACAAGAAATGGCAAGAACAATTATGTGGGATGTTAAACATTCTCTTTACACCCTTCAAAATCGCTTGCAAATATTTATTATAAGATAACCATTGATATGCTCTCATAATGTTGAAAGGTGACCGTGTTTGGACCTCTGACTCTATCCTCTGTTTGTTGTGTCAATAGTAATGTTATACGTGATGAACTAGTACTGGTGACTATTTCAACGATTGGCTTAATTCTGTTGGTGGAATCTTTAGAGTAAAAATTTGAAACCACCAAAAGGTCAGATAAAATCATTTTGGAGTCCCAAAGCTAGATTTGTTCCATGAGTTCACCCTTAACAGGATTTGCAGTAGGACCCTACCAGAATACCCATTCAGCGTTGATTAGGTCACCTTGCTATTTTTCATGCCTTTGACTTAATCCCACCATGTGTTTAATAAGAGACTACATTGCTAAAGCATCGAGAGACGGTCTTAAAGGTGTTTCTGTAGGTTGAAATAATAATAGCAACTTGCTTGTGCTAGAAGCGAGGGTGTGCACTGTATAAACCTTCTTTTGCAGCGTGCGGAACTGTGATAAAGAGACCTCCCCAAGACTCATTTTGACTGGACCTCTGTGAGGAACTTGCAAGTGTTTTCTTCATGGTGTTTTTGGTAAGGTCTCAAAGGTGACACTATTGGGTTCATGTGTATGGCATTTCTGGCACGCATGTTTCCAATATTCTCTTTTCTGTTTGAGGGCTTCTCCTTTATGGGATGGATCCTTCTTCATATTCATATCGCCTTCCCTAGGTTCTTTTCTTCTTACATTATTTCAGCAGTTGTCTTGCCACAACGTGCATCCATATGTTTTGCAGATATTTCTCATTGGTAAAGGCTGTTTGTTCATCTGGCTGATTGAACAATGGCAGAGATTCAGTGTGCAATGTTTAATCTGTCCTTTTTGTTCATCACTGTATCTGGAAATTTTCTCGAACAAGCCAGCATTTTACTGTGCATTGGCGAGTGCCTTCCTCGGGATTCCATCCACATTACTTCCATCCCTTGCACAGCCATCTTTTACCTTAAACTTCTGGTCAACAAACTACGTCATTCCCATTAAACGACACACAGTGGTTTGTTCTGGAGTTGCTTCCTATCACTTGAAACCCAGAATTACACTGGTCAGTGAGCAAGAG
Source organism: Pleurodeles waltl (assembly GCF_031143425.1). Lineage (NCBI taxonomy): Eukaryota > Metazoa > Chordata > Amphibia > Caudata > Salamandridae > Pleurodeles > Pleurodeles waltl. Next base: position 559,601,962 of record NC_090451.1, read on the forward strand.
GAGTGGCTCTGGATTATAATGTATACATTCCTCTATTATGGAAGAGAGGAGGGATTACTATATCTGGATTCCTAGGGTAGATGTGAAGGTCTGGCACCTCAATCCCCTGACTCTAAGTCATACTGCCAATGCTGCAGGTAGAGGGCAGTGGGTTGTCAAGGAATGCAAAATGCTACAAACACTTATAATGGGTTATAATAGTTTGTGATAGGCACTTCTCCACAGCTGAACTTTCCAATTGTCCAAGTATGGATTTATTATGGGAAATAAGTTTGTCCTCAAATAGAGTAGATACTTAAAACAAAAAAGTACATAACAGCTTGAAAGTAACAAGCTCACCACTGGGGGCGCCAGACAGCCCGGCAATAAGATGGCTGCCACATAGTGAGGCCTCGCGGGCTGAGCGTGCCATCCATAAATAATCCCCAGACACAGGACTGCACTACTACTTGAACCCGCCACCTGATGCTTCTCATGGACTCAAGCTGCAGTGGTGCTCCTTTTTTTTGTTCTGTTGAGCCGCAAGGGATTATCGAAGTGGGTCAGCCTATTGACGGACATGGAGCCAGGCCACGCAGCTGCTGAGGCCTTCCGGAGCAGTGGTCAGAGGGTGGGCCCCTGGCTGCCAAGCAGGTAAGACGACAGCAGGGGCTGATTAGCCTTCTTCTGTTTGGTGGCCGGGGATGTCTCTCATGCCATCCTTTAAGGCCGAACTACCCTGCAGCTGACACCTACTGCACAACTGCTTCAGTGCGGCACTTCAGGGCCCATGCACGGTTAAGGTACGCTTTGGGCCAGAGCGGGGATGCGGGAGACTGCATTGCACCGCCCCTCCCCCTTGGCAGGTGGTGCTGCTGTTTTCCTGCTGCAGCCTCTGCCGGGCCTTTTTCCTGGTTTGGGGGATGGTGGCGTGAGCCAGGGAGGACCTGGCCTGGCAGTTCGGTTTGGACTGTTCCCATGGGGAACAGGGTCAAGACTGATTTACATATGGCTAGGACCAAACTGGAATGGCATGGCAAGCAAAAAACTGATGGATTAACCCCAGATCTGTGACTGAGGGGGGATGAATGTTTGATTTGTTCTGCATTCCGTCCATCATCTGTTGTTTTTGCATTTGTCGCCCTAAGTGGAAAGGGTATGCCCAGATGTGAGTCCCGTGCTTGCTATGCCACCAGATTCAAGCTAGACTGGCTGATGAAGGATGATACCCTGAAACTGGTCCCAGGATGCTTGTTTCTGATATAGGGAGGACCTAGCCTGTCAGTTCGGGCTGGACTGTTCCCATTAGGAACAGGGTCAAGACAGATTTGCATATGGCTGGGACCAAACTGGAATGGCATGGCAAGGAAAAAAACGGATGGATTAAACCCAGATCTGGTACTGGGGGGTGAATGTTTGATTTGTTCTGCATTCGGTTCATCATCTGTTTTCGCATTTGACTCCCCTCCCCCATGGCAGCACAGGCTACTGTTTCCCTGCGGCGGCCTCTGGCAGGCTTGTTCCCTGGGTTCGGGGCATGGTGGTGTGAGCCTGAGGCCCTGAGACTGGCTACCTGGAGCCCTAGAGAATTGATGTACAGCCCATCTGGACCTGAGGTTGCTGGTTCTTCTTTCCCCCCCCCCCCAAGTACCCCTCCGGCAATGGGTCTACTCAAGCCCCCCCGCTCCTCATTCTATGGTTGCAGGGTGAGGCGAGACCTTGAGCGTCCAGGTCCCCTTGCAGCCTCCTGAGTCGGGCTTTCACCCCCCTTGAGATGATCATCTCCTGCAGATCGACACAGCTGCCTCTGCCGCCCCAAGTGATCCTGCTGGAGGGTGCCCAATTGGGGGATATCTAGGGGCCTTTGCCCCACTGCTGCTGCCTGGACTAGTGTCTGCTTGTGCCATCTGGCCTCTTGGTGAGTGGAGGCTGGATTGTGGCAGGATCCTGCAGCTTGCTGCACATCATGCTCAGCCGCAATGGGAAAACAGGATGTCAAGCAAGCAAAACTGGCCTTTGGCAGCAGACGCCAGATGCATGTGACGAATTGTGATCAGGGACTGCGCTTCCTGGCTACTCCTGCACCTGAATGAATGAATGAATGAGGAGTTTATAAAGTGCATGGCTACTCCAAAGAGTATCCTGGTACTAAGCAGGAGCAGCCCTTAGATACACTCCTGGAAGCACAAGCCTTGCTATCTCCCAGAAAAAAGCTGGGATTTAAGTTTTCTGTGGAATGGGGTCTCTAGGGGAAGACGCAAATCACGTGGAAGATGGTTCCAAGCTTTAGCTACCTGAAAAGAGAAAGCCTTATTGTCCCTTTGAACGCGTTTAAAGTGGGGAATTGACAAAAGTGAGGCCGAGGCAGAATGTAGCACTCTAGTAGGAAGATACAGTACAAATCTATGTGCCACATATGCATGGCTGGACAGGCACACGGCCCTATGAACCAGAACCAGGGATTCAAATTGGATCCATTTCCTGACGGGCAGCCAGTGGAGAGCTTTCAGAGCGGACGAGATGGAAGAATGCCAGGAAAGTCGCAAAAGACGCCAAGCTGCTGCACTTTGGACACCCTGCAGGCGGTTCACCAACGCCTCTGCAACTCCTAAATAGGGGGTGTTAGCGTATTCAAGACGTGAAGTGATCAACACATGAATCACTTAGCTTCCAAAGAATGAAGGAATTTCTTCAGAGTGCGAAGCATGGCGAAACATTGTCCACCACTGCCGAGATCTGCGGCTGAATGGAAAGGGCAGAGTCCAAATTCACCTATAAGTTTTTAACCACAGAAGCTGGAGGGGGAGGGACCGGCAGCACGATGGTGGGCAGCAAAGGTCTTCCCACCAATTAGACAGATGTGATCCAAATGGGATAATATCTATCTTCTCCAAGTTGCATTTAAGTTAGCTACCCTGCATACAGTCAAAGACGGCATGCATGCATTCAGTGAAAGATAAAGCAATAGATGAGTTGGGAACCATCGAAAGCAAACAGCAACTGGGTATGGTCGGCATATGAGAATTGAGCAACCAAACAGCTCCACCACTGTGGCACCCCTGCATGACTGAAGACAAAACTCCAATAATGGAGAGGGTCCAAAGTCACTATTCTCCTGTGTAGAGTGCCTTATTCATAAGGTGGGGGGACTTGACCAGAGGACAGGGACCCAACGTCCTCTAGAAAAGGGTATGCAGTACAGGAAAGGGGTAAAGTCCCACTCAAAGAAATCTTGAGGTTGTCAAATTAGAAATGTATTTCATTGTTGTACAGGCGTTCTACTTCCAAAAGTTCAAAGACTCTTTACCTACACCTTCTACCTCATTACCCTCTATAGATCCTTCTCATGACATTACAGTTCAAGATCTATCTGCAATCTCCCTTCTCTGTAATCTCTCTAACACCACTGAACCAGATGTCACATTATCTTCTATTGCCCAAGAACTTGATCTTAACACTAACCAATATGTTTCCTCTGATCTTCGTACTAAATCCACATTAACTCCTGTTCTTCCGGCGGGTAATTCGATTGACTTATTCTCAACAGCAGTATTACATGACTGCCTTCACTTCAGAAGAAAAAGGTGCAAGCCCAACCAATTGGTCTCTAGAGTCCAAGAAGACTTACACCAATCCCACATAATATCCCACCACCAATTGCTGACAATCGGCGCAGGAGGTTAGTGTGTGTGTCACAGGCGTAGGATAAGCCAAGCTGGGTCAAAACAGCATTTATTCCCGCATCCAATGGCCACTGGGTCAGAAATAAAACTTTGGAGGTTTTATATGATGAGAAATTGTGGCAGTTTCTATTGACTTCTGTTTCTCACAGAAAACAGCAAGGGGTGTACAGATGAATTGTCTTCACAGGAATGGCATTTTGGGTAGGGCCTGAAACCTGTGTGTTTAGGTGAACAATGCTGTAATCTTCTCTTCTTTCTCACAGGTGCGGCATTTTTGGAGTGGTGACTGCCGCCGGAGGCTCTCAGGAAGAAGGGAGAATACCCACGGTAAGTGTAATGGTCAAATCAGGGGATTTCCCTCTACCAGACACCAGCTGTGCATTACCATGTGGGTAGCGTACAGCATGTCCTACTATCAGTTTGGTTATAATAGTGCAGGTGAAAACGAAACAAAATCCTCAGTAGTGCCAGGGGAAAACAAACTCAGGCGACCCAAAAGAAAATGAGGTAAGACAAATTATCCACAGTGAGACCCTGCACCCCTCTTCTTTCTGTTGTGTCCCTTGTCACTCACGGTAGGTGCCACAACTCTCCAGAGTTGTGGCGGGTGCAATGGCATCTCTGGCAGAGTCCCAGGACTCAGCTTCAAATCACTTGTCCCACTACTCGTTTTCTTCTCCTCCTCTCCATCCTTCTGCTTCTCATCCTTGTTGCTCATCTTCTTCTCCTCCTCTCCTTTCCTCATCTTCTTGCACTCATTCTTATCGGTGGTTTCTTCCTTCTCTCTCCTTCGTCATGTCTCTTCTCTTTTCTCCCCTCCCCATCTCCTGTCCGCTCTCTATCTCTAGTGTCTTCCTCAGGGCTGTCAAACCCCTATTCCGTGTTGTCGTCTCGCTGTCTTCCGGTCTTGAAAACAACATCCGGTGTCAGGGCCGGTCTTTCTTTCATTGTCCTTCTTTTGCTTTTTTCTAGGTGTTGCAATGGAGACGACACTGAAGGATCCCTTGCCAGAGCTTCAGGTAAGGTCTCATGGCGGGAGGAGGGTGCACGCCACAGGCCAATATCTCCAGTATTGCCAATGTTGTGCTATGGTGGGGGAAAAATCCCAATTGAGTGGGATGTAACAGCTTGCCTTGCTCGAGCTATTACAAGAGATACCCATTAGCTAGGTTTTCTAGCATTTTAGTAAAGGCCAGGAGAAGTGATTTTGGCCGAAAACTGCAGAAGATGTTGGGGTCTAGAGCTGTTATTTTAAGCAAAGGGACCACTTTAGCTAATTTCTAAGTGGCAGACAGAACCCCCAGGGCAAAAGACAGATTTAAAATGGAGTTGATCAGAGGGTTGATGACCACTGCTGCAGCTAGCATCGAAGGGGGGTAAGCATCTGGATGGGAGCCCACTTTACATTTCAAGGCTGCTTTTCTAGATTGTTTTAGAGAAATAGGCCTTAACTGGATAAACCTGTTGCTATGGCTGTCTAGGGTCAAATCCCCAGCAGGGGGAGTTCTCCTGGAGAGCAAGCATTGATCTCTGAATGCCAGAAAGTTTTGTCTCAAAGAAAGTTGCTGATCTATTGCACACTTCATAAGATGGAACAACTGCCCTATGACAGGGCTGCGGAGAGAAAAATGTTTTTCACAATCCGAAAAACTGACCAGGAACTGTGCTCAGCTGAATTTATTTTGTCCACAAAAAAACTCTTTAAGAGAAACATGCTAGGCTCCAAGAGCGGCTTTATAGTTGGCTTGCTCTCTGATAAATAGCTTTTACACCAGGTACATTCAAGCTTTTTACAAGCTTTATCTTCTGCAGAGTACCAGGGGACCGGGAGTCTACCCTGTCTCTTCTTCAACTCTTGTAGAGGGGCCAGCGCATCAACTGCTCCAGCTAACCAAAAGTTGACAGCTACCACATTAGAATTAACTTCATTGGTCAGGCAGGGGCTATTGTTGGCGAGAATGCCCATCCATTCAGCCCTTACCACCTTCTTCTATGCCCTAAAGACAATGCGGTCTGCCCTCTGGCCTTATTACCGGCTCAAGAGTTGAGTCGATGACAGAAAGTTGGAAAATATCAAATCAATGTTATATCCTGGTATATCCAAGGGTCAGCGATAGCAAATACTCAACAAGTGAAGATGCCAATTGATCCTGTGAATAATAGACATGTAGGTTAAAATCACCTAACACAGTGAAGTTTGCCCATTGCAAAAGACGAGGAAGCCAGAGTGGCTTCAGGGGATCCAATGAAGTCTCCAGCTAGATCCAGGGGATGATGGATTGGAACTCCTAAACAGGAAATTTGGGCAGATACCACAAGGAGGAAGCCCAGCCTCTCAGCTCCTTGAAGATCAGCAAGCTCAAAAGTGGAGCAGGCTACAGGATGGTTAAAAGAAATCGCCATGACCCCCCCCACTTCCATTTGTAATTTCTGTGGACCAATGAATACCCCTCAAGAATAGCAGATGACATGTCTGAAGCGGCAGACACATTCATCCAAGCTTCTGTCATAAGAAGTACATCTAACCTACCACTACTAAGTAGGTCAAAGTTGTGCTAGGCATGCTTTTGCAGGGATCGGCCATTGATAAGGATGGCTGACAATTCCTTAACTAAACTGTCCCCTCACGACAGAATATTCGGAGGACCATCCTTAGTCTTAAGGGAGGGAGCAAAGGCTGAGCAAACTAGGGAGGATACAAAAAGGCATGTTGGAACATTTTCTAAATCCAACATTCTGGGGCAGATAAAAAATGGGCGAAGAGCTGCTCACGGTCGGGGCACGGAAGGGCACAGACGAGCACACCTTAGGCATGCCACCGGCGCACCCACTGCAGGCGTCTGCGTGGAGGTGTTGCTTAAATGCACCTATGCCACCAGATGATGGAATGCTCCTGCCTACAGCCTGCTGCTGAGCAACTAGAGTGCAGCCTGAACCAAAAATGGCGCCTCTAGTCATTTTGAGCAGATAAAAATGGCTGCTCATGTTCACACACAATGACCTTCCTGCACATACAGCCCCTGCCCAATAGCAGCAAAAATACAAAGGGAAGCCCACACAGTAAAAACACATTCAATAGTTAAAAGCACAGTTAAAACAAATCTTAACAGGTTGTAGGTGATAGTTCAGGCACGTACCTAGAGCCTGGGGAGAAGGCATCTGGACCCAGACATCAAGGAAATGTTTCTTGACCTACAAAACAGCCTACACACCATTGATGCCAAAACCAATCTCCTCATCTGTAGGATTGACCGGATTGAAAAAAGGGTTGACAAGCATGATGACCACCTTGATCACTTTGAGACCCCCATCTCTGATGTTGAGGACTCTCATGCTACCACAAATGAACATCTGCTCCACATATAGAAAGTATTGGAGGCTGTCAAACTTAAAAACAAGGACTCAGAAGTGCGCTCCCAGCGTAATAATCTTCGCATACTGGGTGTACCAAAAACCACAAATATAAACCGGATTTAATCATATGTCAAATGTTTGCCCGATCCTTAATCGGAGAAACCCTTTTGCCAACCTATGTTGTTGAGAGAGCACAGCGATACCTGGGCCCGCACTTACCACCTGTGTCTCTCCAACGAGACCTATAGCAGCACAGCTTCTCAATTACCAAGATAGAGGCACCATCCTACGCCTGACCCGGGCATGCCAAACCATCCACCATTAGGGAAATACCATCTCCTTCTATCCCGACTCTACCTTTGTGGTGCAGGCTGCTCGTAAGAAGTTCCTACCAGTGAAACGCCTGCTCCAGATCTCTGAGATCCCATACTCTCTCCTCTACTCTGCCAAGCTCCAGATCAAAACAGATGGCAAGCAACACTACTTTACTGACCCTAAGGACGCACTGAAGTTTTCCCAGAGGCTGGAGGCAGCTGGCCCGACTGTGCCCTCTGCTTTGGCCCCTGAGGCGGATGCTCATCTTAGTGACAATGACGAACTGCTTCACCGCTGCACCCCTGGGTCCTTTTGTTCTCCATTTCATGTGAGGGGGGTGGTTCCCCTCCTTTTTGCATTGGGTTCTATCCTGCAATATGTCTTTAGCTCATTTCCAGTTGCGGTTGCCTGTTCAGGGCCTGTGATGATGATGTTACTGTTTGATAATTTTTGCTCCTCTGCCTGTGCTGACCCCATTGGAGTACTGGTTTTACCTTCCTCGGCCACCCGGTCTGCACCTGACTAGGGCGTTTGCCTGGTTCTCTGCTGCCTCAGGGGATTATTCCCATCTCATCTCACTGGTTTTGGGGGTGGATGTGGGGGAGCTGTTGGTCTTTCAACCTGTTGGGGGAGTTGAAGTGGGTATGGGTGGGTGAGGGACTTTCCATGTTCTTCCCTGCATGTCTTGTGCTTTGTGCTAAGGACTTCCCTAGTTACAGCCATCCACACAAGTGCAATGTGCTTCACAATAGTAGTGCACTCATTATTTCCTTCCTTGATAGTGGGTGACCTTCAATAAATATTTAACTTGGAACGCCTGCAGTTTAAATGATAGGTGCAAATCGCTTATGGTACATGTGTATTAGAATAGCCATTATATAGCCATCTGCTTAAGAAAGAGTGTCACTTGACTCTGGCGACAGCCTGCCAACTGCAGTTGGGTTGGCTAGCCTACATACACACCTCCCTCTACTGTAACTGTGCTCAGGGCACTGCAGTTTTACTCTGTACGGGTCTCCAATGGTGCACCCACCAATCCATTTGTGACAAGGATGGCAGATCTGTCGTGGTACATGGGGTACTCCACCTTACCTGTGACCCTAGCCTCGATATATGGTCCCAGTGTGGATTGCCTCAATTTTTTTGCAGAGGTCCAGTGTTTAATCTCCTCGATGGGCCCTGGCACTATCATTTGAGGAGGGGATTTCAATGCGGTCCTGGACCACTCTGCAGACAGAGCCACCGACACTAAATGGCCTCACCAAGCTGCTGCTGCCTAGCTACATACAACTCATGATAACGGCCTTCATGATGTTTGGCGTCTGCCACACACTGCTTGTTCTGAAGGCTCCTCACCTTCTCCCACAACACCTGGTCGTGCATTGATTACAAGCTACTCATTTCAGGTGCCCTTACATGGACCACTACTGTTACGCATCTTCCCTGAATGCTCTCAGATCATAAGCCAGTGCTGCTGGAGCTTGCCATTCCATGCACCTTGCCTTAGTCCTTCACCTGGAGGCTTGGTCCCCAAGCTTTGTAGGATGCAGCCTTCCGGTATGAGGTTCAGATGGCGACCGTTGACATTTTTGCCCACAATGAGGGCTCAGTGAGCTCAAAATCCACCCTGTGGGAGACATTCAAGGTTGTCATATTCTGGTGTGGATTGCAAAGCAATGTGGTATGCTAAAGGCCATCCGCACAGAACTAGCTGCTCCTGAGGCTGACATCTGGGGATGGACTTTTTTACCTCCTCTGATGAGTAGGTGCTTGCCACGCTTCACAAGAAGAATGCAGAATGTGAAGGGGAGGCATCTAGAGAAACCCATTTTATACACAAGGAAGTGGTGGCTAAACAAAAGGAAGAGGGCAACCGTTATGGCAGGATCCTGGATGGTCTCCTTCATAAGCCCTGGGCAGCAGCATGCATTACTAAGCTGATTGATGATCAGCGTATTACTCACTCACAGCCAAAGACCTGATGCAGGGTATGACCTCTTTTTACTCTGACCTCTACTGTTTTTCCGGGTCTTCTGACACTGTAGCCCTTGACACCTTTTTAGACACTCTCCAACCCTTATTGGCTGGATACCCCATGTCAGCTGTACACTGAGGCCTCCTTTACGGTGGAGGAAATCATCCAGGTGATACGGAGCATGCCAAGCAATAAGGCACAGAGACTGGATAGCTTGACCGCCGCCTTTATTTAAAGATTACGCTCCCCTCTTTGCCCCTCACCTATTGGCAATATATGATGATTCCTTGTCTGAGGGCACTCTTCCCCCATCACTACGTGAGGCAGTTATTGTCACCATTCTGAAGCCAGACAAGCCCGCTAATCATTGTGATTTTCAAAGGCCCCTGTCTATGATTAACGTTGATAACGTTTTTGCCAAAGTGGTTGGCAATCGCCTCCTGATAATTCAGCCAGATCGAACCAGGTTTGTTTTGCCAGTCCCACTGCTCATAACCTCTGCATGATGTTTTCTTTTATCCACTCCTTAGACTTTCAACTAGAGGCGGCTGCAGTTTTACTGGATGCCACAAAGGCGTTTGACTTCCTGGAGTGTCTGTACTTTTTTACCTTTTACTGCACCTCGGTCTCAGCCCACGTTTTATGCGCCAGATTGGTCTGATCTGCACATCTCCCATGGTGCAACTGTACCTTAAAGGCACCACCTTCTCCAACTTCACAGTGACCAGGCCTACTTGGCAGGACTGTCCGCCATTCCTGATTCTTTTCACAATCGAGCCTTTGGCGGGCCGGTTGTGTCAATATCATGCTGCTCGAGGTCTCAATTCCTGGTGCGAAAAATCTTAGTGTGATGTATGCTAACGATATCACTATATATGCTTGTATTCCTAGAGAAAATCTATCTGCCATTATCTGAGAAGTCATCAGGTTTGTTGGCTACTCTGGTATCCTCATCAACTGGTCCAAATCCATTTTATTTCCTCTCACCTTCACCACAGAGCCATTTGAGCCAGAATACCCCCTGCTATAGGCAGTAGAACCAATTCGCTTACTGAGCGTTTGGCTTAGCAGAGATGTGACCGGGTTGGGGATGGCTAATTTTGGCAGGGGTAATGACATGGCTCAAGGACCACATCCCCATTTGGTCTTGGCTGTCCATGGCGGGCCGGAGTACCATTGCAAAGATGGTAGTGCCCCCAAAATGTCTGTATTTATTCATAAATAGTGATACAAGTAAAGGTACACTGTTCCACGTGTTCTATAATGGCCTAGGGGACCTGAGGTCACAGGAGCAAGAGCCCTCAAGCATCACAATGGATGACTAGTATCATCATCGGGAAATGCTCCTCGCCAGGCCGGCGCTGCAACGCCTGACGGGCTCCCCGTGAGGGGGCTCAAAGCCGTGCTGTTCTGATAGTGACTGGTGGGTGCGAACTATCTGGACAGAAATGCCTATATTCTGGCACCAGCACACACAGGAGAGAACAGAAAGAAAGGCAATCTAAAATTGGTTATTCATCACCACATAGATCATAATTTTAATCAATGTGAGCGGATGAAGACCAAGATTAAAAACAGGAGAGTAATAAATTGAGTATTTAATGCTCAATTACTCTCAAAATAGCAACAGTTGTCAGAGGTCTATGATTATTATAGTGCCACTAGGATAAAATCGACATGTTTTGCGTCGTGCAGTCCAAAGGGATCCAATGACGCTTCATCAGGACCAAAATTTAGTTCTTCTCCAATTAAAGGAAAAAAATCTCAATATCAAAGTAAAAACCCCGGTCACTTACATTAAAGTAAACTGGCTAGGTCAAAGTCAGGTCGCCCATCCCCAAATTGAAACCATTTACTCAGAACCTACCCTCCGGAACAGCGGGACGCTCCCAAGGAGCCTGTTCTTATTGACTTTGAACTGTGTACTTTCCATCTCAGAGAGTCCAGTGAAGTGAAGTTGGTATTAGACTCAAATCCTCTCCACTCTCTGCTGGTCCACTCACAAATTATGAAGATGCAAATGGCAGGAAGCCCAACATTAGCCGTAGATGTGATCTGACTCTGACAGGAAACAACTTGAATTTAATTCAGGGTATTGATTGACTATCCACTGATCTCAAGTTAATAACATCTACTTGGAGCCCGGTGGGTGAGTCAGGGGTGTCCAATAATTTTGTGGGCCATAGGGCAACAGAGTGTCTTGTCCCCGACTTGGTAGCTTCTAGTAGGGGTTGGTTGGATGGCCTGGGGTGTTTACTGAGTTTGACAACTATGGGGAAGTTCAAGGGCTTGAGCCTAGTGATATGGGAACCAAAGCTGAACTTTTCATCATGTCTTGGAATCTGGCTGGGCAGGAAATTGTTGGATCCTGATTGGGCCAATTATATAAATAAACATATGTTTATTCCAGGAAACATGGGCTACGGACCCTGTTTACTTGGATGGGTTCCTATCTTACCAAGTGATGGCCCTACCATGCGGATGGAAATACTGGTCTTGCCAAAGGAGGTTTATTGGTACTTCTTAATAAGAGGTTACAGTGCAGTCACTCGCTATTAATAGGTGATTCCCCGGACTTATTAGGTGTGCAGCTTGTATTTAGCAGAGGTTTTAAGATTGTGATAATTAACGTTTATGCAAGGTCTGAGCCGCGGGTACAGGAGTCGCAGACTATAACCCAGTTATTAGAATAGCTAGATACCCTACCACCTAATACTAAGGTAGTAGTTGCAGGGGATATGAACTGCACATTTGAACCCTCCTTACTTAAGTAGTGACCTAGTTGATGAAGAGGACGAGCAATGGGATATTCCTCATTTGGTTACTGAGCAATTTTGTAGCCGCTCTTGTGTGGCCCTACAGTTGACCTCATTGTGTTTTAAGTATGGTCTAAGGGCCTGTAATGGTCGAACACTTTCCGATCCAGATATTGCATTTACCTTTAAATGAGGCGAATCGTCTAGTGTTATTGATTATTTCCTACTGGATGTCAGGTTATGGCCAACGCTGGAGGATATGAAGGTGGGATTCCGCCATGATAGGGATCATAATCCTCTGCTTCTTACCCTATATAGTGTTGATTTCAGGAGGTTTCTGAACACCCATCATACTGTTGTCCCTGAGCCACAAATGAACAATAGTCTCACCTGTGTCAGTTGGCCAAAAGTTCTGTCCAACCCATATACGATCAGGGAGATCTATAAATTGTTCATTGGTGTTATGGCAGATTATGAGGGACATAAGGTTGCCGAAATTCCAAAATTCCAATCCTTACTATCCATGAGGTATTGATACATAAGCCTCAAAACTTTTTTTTTTTACAAAAGAACTCCCACTAAGTCATTTGGTCACACATCAAGGAATAAAGAATGGTTTAACAAAGATTGTTCAAAGGCCAAACATCTACTGAAACAAGCTATTGTGTCCCGCTCCCAGGGGGCGATTAGAACAGCCAGATTACCCTATCATAAAGTTATAGCACAGGCCAAGAAAATTCAGGAAGATCTAAGATGGCAGAACTTGTTAAATGCTGCCAGATTGAATAATAATATGTCCTTTTGGAAAGCACTATCTTTTAGGCAGAGAGGGGCAAGAATATAATTTGCACCCATATTCAACCCGAGAGCTGGGTTGACCATTTTGTAAACTCTATGCTACGCCATGCGATTCTTCCCATTGTAACTTCTACTCCCAACAGCTTGCTGTAGCGAGTTCACCATTTGGTGACCTGGGAACGGACATGTGTAAACAAGATGACTACATAGTTTTTACCTTAGAGGAAACGTTAGGCGCAATTACCTCCATGAAATCCTCCAAAGCCCCAGGCCCAGATAAGATACCAGGGGATCTATATAAGTCTGAGCCAGTGATTTGGTCCAGTTATATAAATATGATATGTAATGCAATAGCAGCGGGGGCTTAATACCCAGTACGTGGAAAGGGGCTGAAATAGTTCCTATTTATAAAATTGGAGTGTTGAGTTCCCCTGGCAATTATAGACCTATTAGCCTTATTGATAATCTCCCAAAAAGTTTTGTTAAACAACTTTTGAGAAGGATTTTAGATTGGGTTGATTCCTGCTACGAGATGTCCCCACTTCAGGCAGGTTTTTGCCCCAAAACTAGCACTACAGATCAGGTTTTTAGGTTGGCACTTTTATATGTAAATATGTAACACTTGCCAAACAAAAACTGTATGTTGCCTTCGTGGACCTACTGCTTGCGTTTGATAGGGTCCCCAGAAGGAAATTATGGGATGTTTTATATAAAATTGGCACCCCAACAAACATAATTCACTTCTTACAGAGATTACATGAGGGCACATACGCTCAGGTGAGGTGGGGTAATCAGGGTGAATTGACAGACCATACTGCTATTCAACGGGGCGTTCGTCAAGGGTGTGTTTTGGCACCCACCTTATTCACCTTATGTATAAATGAGGTGGTAAAAGCTGTGTCTGCTCCATCCTTGAACAAGCAGAAGATTCCTGTACTGCATTTTGCAGATGACTCCCTTCTTATTTCCAAGATCCCAATTGGTCTCCAGATCCTTGTGGATACGTTTACGACCTTTTGTACTGTCTATGAGATGGAATTAAATGCTGGCAAAACCAAATTAATGGTACTTAGATCTCGTTCAGCCCAGAGATGTACTATTACTCTACCTGGGGCTCCTTTGGAGGAAGTAAATTAAATAGACTACCTGGGCGTGAGGATCTCTAACAAACTGCTTAGGTAAGATCAGATTAACAAGAGTGTGTCTCTTCTTCAACATAGATCTGGGGACATTCTGAGTTTTTACAAGAGTATAACTACAAAAGTGTTTTGCACAGCCATAAAGATTTATATAGCCAAAGCACAGAACGCTGCTACTTATGGCGCTAAAGTGTGGGGCTCTTGTAAGGCTTCTAAATTAGAAGTGGGTGAGAATAATTTTGCTAGAGCATTACTTGCAGGCCCAGGTAGTACCCCCTTGATACCCATTTTTTTTTAGATCTTGGTTTCAATCGCATCTCTGATGTGATAGCTCTAAAACCATTACTCTTTTCGGTAAGAATTTGGACGAGTTCCCAGCTTGTTAGTTATAGGGATTCTCTTCTTGATCTTTTTAAAAGACCCAATGTGACATCAATTCCATGGTTCAGGCATGTTTATAAGTGGTTTTGTATCCTGGGCCTTGGGAATTATTGGGAGAACCCACAGGATTTAGAGAAGACCCATAAACTGTCCTTGAAAAAAGCATATTGGTCTCATGTTAGAAACAATTACCTTCTTGGTCCATCACACGGATGATTGACTAATAACTTCCTTGGTTTTAAATGGTACCTTGAGTTTGAGCCCTTTTTAGATCTCATCCCTAACATTTTGGGGAAGAGTTTGTATGTTCGCTTTCGTTATGGGTGTCTACCACTATTGGTCTTTGTTAACAGCCGGAGGCCATTGCTGGAAACTAGATTATGTTGTAAAACTGCCTTGGAAACAGCTGAACATTTCATGTTCTTCTGTACAGCGTACATCCTTCCCTGTCGTAAGTGGATTCCCCCAGCTTATCAGATGTTAGGCTTCAGGCAATTCGCTACAGCTCTTAGGATTTTAAAGAGCGATACTTCTGTTACTCTGATCCAAATAGTTAGCAAGTTTTTGAGGTCGCATGTTATATGCAAACTCATTTCTTAAAAAGAGTTGTAATTTATATTTAGGCATGTTCCGGGTAATGCACGGATAGATTTTATTGGTTTTTGTTGTGAATAATGAATGATGTTTTTATTGCTGTTATTTATTATTTTCTTTTGGATTTTTTTCTATATGTATTTATATGAATTATGTTTTTTTTTTCTTTTTGCTTTGATGGTTTATGACCGAATAAAGCTTGTGTTAAACCCATCTGCCACATTTATTCATTTTGGCTGGGAATGTCCTTCAGTAGAGGCGCTACTGGGTCACTGTTTTTCAGGCTGTGGCTCAGATCACTGTTCCACATCCTTTGCAGGCACCGCAGGTTGCACTCTTGGGTTATGTAGGAGAAGTCCCCTCAGATGCACGGCGACTCACGGCTATGCTGCTCCTCTTGGCTAACTGTAAATTGGCGCCCCACTGGGGTAGGCATTCTGCGCCTCTGGTCAGAGACTTGTTGTGAGATGCTGTATATTGTCAGGAACATCTGATTAACTATTGGGACTTTATGCCTGTTCAGGCACGACTTAGTGATATCTGGGGCCCTCTGACTATTTTGGCTGAGTGATACAGTAGACGCTTCAGCTCACAAAGCTAACCAACAAATCCTGGCAACCACTTCACATTCCTGTGTGTCACTTGCTGAGCCCACGCTGGGCTCAGAGGAAGCTTCCTCCTACTCAACCCGCTGACTACTATCTACGATGTTATATGATTGTGCTACATTGTTCTTCATCACTCCTTTGTGTACTGCTCTGTGTTTGTTTGTTTTTGGTGATGTAGTGAAATGCTGTTTTGCTCCCAAGGCCTGTCCCCCTTTCCTTATGTCTTGTTTTTCCACTTTATTCTTTAAAAGTCAATAAATAAATGTAAACTAAAAAAGCTTACCATTCGTAACTACATATTTGAATTTTTAATTGTATCTTAAGAGAGAGAGTACAGAATTGTAAAAAAAAAAAAAATTGACCTCTTTATTGTCATTAAGGTATTTAAATTCCTACTGGCTATCAACTTTTATTTTGACAGAAGTAGGGAAACTGTAAATTGAAAATGTGGAATCAGTGTTTTTGAAACTGAACAGTATTCATTGTGGCTATGATAGGTAGAGCCCCAGCACCATGTTTGCAATCAGCCCAATGTGCCCCAAGCCAACCTCCGAAGGGCAGAGAATTTCAGAGCCATACCAGTTCTGCTTCTGTCCCCTCTTTGGGGCCGTAGGAATCGACCTGACCATTATTCTCCAGTTTGGAACTAGTCTGTTGAGAGTTCATCTCTCCCTTTGGCTTGGAGCCATGCTTCTCCAGTCCCTTACTCACAATGTTCAGCCACAACTTCAAGCTTCTTTTGATCCCTCTCTGTCAGATGTGATGGGAATGCCTATGTGGGGTAGTGCACTACTTAAATATCTCTGTCACCATCAAGTGGCTAATAGCATAAAAAATGTTGGCCTCCACCCTGCTCACCCATTAATTCCAATTATGCAATACTCATCATTCCAGCTTTTAAATACCACAGTATCTGCTTGTTTGCTCTCTTTTAACATTTGCAGGTCCCGAGCTGGCTCAAACCCAGATCTTGTGTTAAAATTCTCTTTCCTCCACTCATAAATCATTTGCTCAGCCGCAGGCGTTCTTCTGATGGCTGCTTTACAACCAGTAGGTCACTAACTCAGACACAGCATTCAAAGCATGAACCTTACAACCAATCCCCAAACTGATAAACCATTCCAAACAATCTTCTCCCACCACATACATGTGCATAAGCTCTTTTGGATCATTGGTAAGAATTCCTGAAATGCTGTGAGAGGGATTACTTTTTCCAGGTGTGGCTGCGTCAGCTGTCACCCTGATCTTCTCCTTCTCTAAAGCTATATTCTCTCTCACCAATTATCTCTCCTTTTGCTGCCATTCCATCTCCCTTTCCCACTCCGCTCTCTCACTCCTTCTCTCTCCTCTTAGGTCATTCTTCCTGTCTCTCCCTTGCTAACCTGAGCTTCTCGCCCCAAACTCACTGGATACTTCCTCAGCTTTAGCCCTCTTAGAGCCAACTGCAAGTTCAGTGTCTCAGCTAGAGGGAATAACTGCTGGAGTTGGTGACAATGGAATCCTAGAAATCTGTGACAGTGACATCTTGGGAAGAAACTGTAAAGCAAATTTGGGGATACACATGGGTATGTCTGGAGAAAATCTGTGCCAAGGGACTATGAGGGCCTGGCTCTACAGCACTGCCTTCCCATAGTCCATCACAGTTTCTTCCATCCTCTCCAGTTTCTCTAAGCAATTTTTAATATCACTTACAAGGACCTTTCCTTCCTTCTGGGAGCCCTTCAAACTCTATCCGACTACAGATACCTTAATTGATCAAGGGACACAGTGGCAAGGCCTACTTCCCATAATCTTGTAGGTGACATTTTGTTGTCTAGCCTTTAAAGTCTGAACTCATCACTCAGTTTCTGCAAGTTGGAACTGACCTTTGTATGATCTCCCACCCGCTGATGCTAATTATTAAGACTTTGCTCGTATAGGAGTGTCAACTGGTCCTCAGATATGGAACATGGGGCTGTTTGCTTCTAAAGTCCCAGGGTCTGTTCTACAATAGCTCTGCACACTGGTCAAGTACAGCCCTTTCATGACTTGACTCTAAATGGTAGCAATGATGAATAGTTACTTTAAAAAGCAATAGTACACAGAACAATATGCAGCAGCTCTCAGTTTCTGGGTCAAGGCCACTGTACCTCGGGCAAGGATACTCCCAATGCGCACATTCTGCTCTACCACTTCTATAGATTAGGGCAAGTCCAGTGTGGGTCTTATGCACAGATACAATGCTCCCCCTGCCAGACAAACGCTGCGCAACGTTTCTCATCCACAGTCTGATTAGATGCACTTCGGGTCAGCACTTCAGGTCAGCACTTCGGAGTGCCACAAGCTACCCGCCTCAATGTTTGTTCGAGCACACTGTGGGCAAGCGTCACAAGATTGGCAGCAAACAGGGCCAGCAGCAAAGTCCACCTGGGCACACTGGGGGGCAAGTGCCACGGGCTAACCACTTCAGAGTTTGTTCAAGCACACTTCATGCAAGTGCCACAGGCTTGGCAAGCATTTGTTCTTCTTTTCCCAAAACCATTAAGTCCTCCCGGGTCATCTGAGTCATCACAGTTGGTGAATTGGTTAGTTTGGTGTATTATTCCCTTTGCTGCATGCCAAGGGACGATCTGGGAGGCGACCATCCCCTTGGAAGCCGAACAAATCAACAGGCTTATCTGGTCTTCTCTCAAAGAAATCAGTTGTGATTTAATTTTTTGTCATTTTGATGGGTCCTCCTAGCTTATTGCCAGCTCCTGTGCTTAACTTCCAATTCATCACACCACAATACTCAATGATTATACAATCCATATTATATCATATTCATCCTATCTCATATAAAACACCACAGAGAATCACATGTATTAATCACATCACACACTACTGCATAGAATCAATCAATGGCACCTCTTTCAACAATACACCTGACTATACCAACATGCTCCCATACCTTAACTCCATTGAACATACCACCCACTTCATAACGATGTACACTGCTATGTCACTCATGACTGATATTAAAAGTAGACAACTATCCTAAAACCTCACTGAAACCCTACTTCTCAAACAGTCCCAGCTTTATTAGACGGCATAAAAACTCACCTCTTTGACTCTAACTAATTTTCCTCATTCTCTCATTTCAGGCAAGCAAATTGTTCAACATATGGACACACAAATAGTTTAGGAAGCATCAAAAGCTTGGGGCATTAAAAAGGGCAGAATGGAAGGCACAGAAAGATACATTTTTTACAAGAACTGCTTGTATTTGCATGCGGTAGCACATTAAAACCATACCTCTTAGTTTTGCTTTGCTTACTGTCAATACGTTTGTCTACATTTTACCATTTCGGCCTCTGGTTTTTGAAGAAGTGGTCAGATCAACCCAATCTGGGATAGTTTCTTCTTGAAAATCAAGTTTGAGTCAAGCGAGACATCATATTGCAGTAAATTGTTGTCCAACTCGAAGGATTTGAGGTGGGGTGTGTGGGGGTCTTTGCCTTTCACAAAACTCCCCTTGCCTTAAGTACGATGAGCATGCACAGATATGGGTCCTGTGCTCCCTGTGCCACTGGAACAAAGCTACAGTTGACTTAAGAACCCCAACCAGGGCAAAACTCGTCTTGGGTTGCTTTTGTTTGGGATCAGGAAGGACCTGGCAGTTGAGGCTGGTCTGGTCCTTCTGGGGCAGAGTCTATACTGATGTGCATATTGCTGGATCCAAACTGAGTTTGCATGGGGTCTAAAATAATGATCGACTGTGATCTGCCCCAAAGTAATTACCAGTGGCTGGGATAAATCCAAGCATTCCACCCACCACTCACTTTTATGCATACTACAATATAAACTAATGGCTGAAGGATGTTGACCACAAGCCCATCTTTGTGTGTGCTTTTGGTGTTTATTACATGGGCTATTGGAAACAGATAAAGCTGCTTGGCTCTACCCCGAGCACCTGTTTTCAGGTCTCCTCTTCTCTCGCAGCTTTCATCCTATCTGAGCAATCTTCCCCAAATGTGACTTGTGACCATGTTTTGTCCACAGTTTAGTGTGTATGTCACGACTCACGTGCTGCTTGCGCCTGGAATTTGCAGATCTGGTGGCGTGGATCTTCAATGTTCGACTTTGGCCAAGAAAGGGGCGACTCTTTCTGGTAGCCACGGTGCTGTAGGCAATGGAGACGCCAAGAACAGACCGTGCCCTTCAGAAAATAGCGCCAGAGGACAAAAACCCCTTAGAAAAAGGGGAAAAAACCTCCAAACAGGAAGATTCCTGGAAAAAACAAGAACAAACAAACAGGAATCCAAAAGGAGCAAAAGTCAGGAAACACAGAATGCTGAAATCCAGAACCAAAAGGTGAGGAAATCAGGAGCGAAGACACTAACTGAGCAGAAAGTGTTGCAGCGCAAAGAAAGAAGAAAACACAGCCCTTATATACTAGAAAACAGGAAGTGACCCACAGGAAGTAAAAGGACACCATCTTAGACAGGGAAACAACACATAGAACAGAATAGAACAGGAACCATAGAGAATAGGGAACAAGGAATGCTGGGAAAGAACAGGAATCTGGGAAGGGGGAAAAGACATAAAGAAAGGCACAACAAAAGACTGCAGGAAGAAGAAAAAGAAAAAAGAAACGAAAAGACAGGTAAGAGGGGTCATAGACCCCAGCATAGTGGAGAGCAGAAAGTAGAACGAGGCCCCATGCTATGCCTGGGGCCTCGATAAGCGCAGGAGAGGCTGGGGGCGCGCCGCGTCTTCAAGACGCGGTGTGCGGCCCGAGCCGAACACCCGGCTTGAGTCGAGCTCTCGGCTCGCGCCGCACCGCGCGGCGCGACAGTAGGTCCCCCTCCCGAAGGTCCAGGTTTGAGAGGAAATAAACAGTGAAAGCGTTGAATCAGGAGAGGTGCGTGAACAGAAGATGCATCTTCCCAAGAGCATTCACTGAGAGGATAACCCTTCCAATGAATCAGATACTGAAGGCGTTTGTGAAAAAGACGAGAGTCACAAATTTCCTGTACTTCATATTCAGGAACATCATCCACAAGTACAGGAGGTGGACAAGGAAACTGACGTGAGTAAGGGTCAGGCACATAAGGTTTAAGCTGAGAAACATGAAAGACCGGATGAATCTTCCATGTATGAGGTAAGTGAAGACGGACAGTGACAGGATTGACCAATTGAAGAATACGGAAAGGCCCATAGTAACGAGGTGTGAACTTATTTTGAGAAAGACGTGAGGGTAGGAATTTGGAGGAGAGCCAGACTTTATCTTGCGGATGATAGTCTGGATTGGTTGCACGTCTCTTGTCTGCAGCCTTCTTCATATATCTCTTGGTATGTAACAAATTAGATCGAATTAGTCTATGGATTTGGAGAAGGCGTTTGGAAAAATAGGTAATAGCGGGTAGAGGAGAGTTGGATTGTGGAGAAGTAGGAAAAGAGGTAGGATGAAAACCATAAGAACAGAAAAAGGGAGTGACCTTGGAGGCACTATGGACTGAGTTATTGTAGGAAAATTCAGCTATAGAGAGGTAAGTGTTCCAGTTACTTTGTGTAGAATTGCAAAAGCATCGAAGATATTGCTCTAGTCCTTGGTTCAGACGCTCGGTCTGGCCGTTGGTCTGAGGATGGAACCCTGAAGACAGGGCTCTATTAATATTTAGTGTTTTACAAAAATGCCTCCAAAATCGGGAAATGTACTGAGGTCCTCTATCAGATATTATGGTATGTGGAAGTCCATGGAGACGGAAGATATGATCAATGAATATTTGACTTAGTTCTTGAGAAGTAGGTAGCCTTTTCAGGGCAGTGAAATGAGCCATCTTCGTGAAAGAATCCACAGTGACCATGATGACCCGGTTTCCTGCTGATGGTGGGAGTGAACACATAAAATCAGTAGAGATGGTATGCCATGGGGCCGGTGGAACAGGCAAAGCCTGTAGTAATCGTGCAGGTCTGGTATGGGGTATCTTGATTTGGGCACATATGGGACAGGCCTGAACGTATCTTTCCACATCCAGCTTCCAGGTAGGCCACCAGAAAAATCGTGAAAGAAGTTCTTGTGTGGCCTTGATGCCTCTATGACCAGCCACAGGTGAATCATGGCACATTTGTAATGCCTTTTCTTGCACCTTGTTAGTAGGGAGGAATATCAGGTTTTGATAATAAAAATATCCTTGTTTCTTATGTAATAATGGTCTTAGTTCTTCTATGTCGTGGTCCGATAGGTTGGCGTATTCCAGTTGTACTTCTTCCAGGAAAGACTGAGCCACTCCAATGATCTTACTGGGTTCCAGAAGATACTGAGATGAGGAAGGAGTACACTCTGGATATCGGCGAGACAGAGCATCAGCCAGAATGTTTTGAGATCCAGGAATATATGTGATGAAAAAATCGTACTGACTGAAGAAAAAGGCCCAGCGGGCCTGACGACTATTCTGGCATACAAAATTTCGTAAACATTGTAGGTTACGGTGGTCTGTCCTCACCTCAAATGGTTCCTTGGAACCCATCAGAAACTGTCTCCACTCAAGGCAGGCTGTTTTTAGAGCCAATAATTCCCTTTCCAGTACAGAATAGTGTTGTTCAGCTGTGGAAAGGATATGAGACAAGTAGAAAACAGGATGTTCAAGACCATCATCCTCTTGTCGTTGGAGTAAGACAGCTCCGATGGCTCTCTCAGAAGCATCAGTTACGACTATAAATTGTTTGGTGGTATCTGGATGTCTCAAGATGGGGGCTTGGGTGAAGGCTCTCTTTAATTCTTGAAAGGCTGCTTCAGCCGCCTCAGTCCAGACAAACCCTTTCTTTAAATTTTCCTTTTTTAAGGTGTGAGTTATGTGGCTAGTCAGTCTGGCAAAGTCTAGAATGAATTGTCGATAGAAGTTTGCTAACCCTAGGAAACATTGTGTTTCTTTTATGGAAGAAGGAGAAGGCCACTCTAGGATAGCTTGTCCCTTTTCTTGATCCATAGCTATGCCGGTGGGACTTAAATGATAGCCCAGATATTTGACTTCCGTCATGTCGAACTCACATTTTTCAGGTTTGCAAAATAGTTGATGAGCACGAAGTCTTTGAAGAACTTGTTTCACATGGGAAGAATGGAGTTCAGGATTTTTAGAATAAATAAGAATATCATCTAGGTAGATCACGACTGTCTGATTCAGAAGGTCTGAAAACACTGAGGGGGTGATTCTAACCCCGGCGGTCTTAGACCGCCGGGGCCAGGGTCAGCGGGAGCACCGCCGACAGACCGGCGGTGCCCCGCAGGGCATTCTGACCGCGGCGCTTTGGCCGCGGTCAGTGCAGGAAAACCGGCGGTCTCCCGCCGGTTTTCCGCTGCCCCTTGGAATCCTCCAAGGCGGCGCAGCTTGCTGCGCCGCCGAGGGGATTCCGACCCCCCCTACCGCCATCCAGTTCCCGGCGGTCTGCCCGCCGGGAACCGGATGGCGGTAGGGGGGGTCACGGGGCCCGTGGGGGCCCCTGCAGTGCCCATGCCACTGGCATGGGCACTGCAGGGGCCCCCGTAAGAGGGCCCCTAAATGTATTTCACTGTCTGCTGCGCAGACAGTGAAATACGCGACGGGTGCAACTGCACCCGTCGCACAGCTTCCACTCCGCCGGGTCGATTCCGAGCCGGCTTCATCGTGGAAGCCTCTTTCCCGCTGGGCTGGCGGGCGGCCTGAAGGCAGCCGCCTGCCAGCCCAGCGGGAATGTCAGAATTACCGCCGCGGTCTTTCGACCGCGGAACGGTAACCTGACGGCGGGACTTTGGCGGGCGGCCTCTGCCGCCCGCCAAGGTCAGGATGAGGGCCTGAATCCATAAATCTCTGGAAGATTGCGGGGGCGTTAGTGAGACCAAACGGCATAACCCTATATTCAAAATGGCCAAATGGAGTCCTGAAAGCTGTCTTCCATTTGTCGCCTTCTTTGATGCGTAAAAGGTGGTAAGCTCCTCGTAAATCTAATTTAGTAAAACGTTGAGCCCCTCTGATAGCTTCTAGTATGTCCCTGATGAGAGGCAAAGGATAACGATCTTTAATTGTTATTTTATTCAGACCTCGAAAATCCAGGCAAGGACGAAGATCCTTTGTCTTCTTGGGCACAAAAAAGAGAGGAGCCCCAGCCGGAGACGACGATGGAACAATAAGACCACTCTGTATATTCTCGTCCAGATACTCTTTTAGAACTTCCCTTTCGGGTTCCGTGAGAGAGTACATCCTCCCAAAAGGAACAATGGTGCCGGGTTCCAATGGAATAGCACAATCATATTCTCGATGTGGAGGTAGCACAGGTTTCGACGGTCTTTGGAAAACATCCTGAAACTCCAAATAGTGGTCTGGGACCCCTTGGACCGTATTAATGGACATACCAGTGGCACCTTCAGTATCTAAGGATCTTTTCGGAGACCAATACTTGTCGGAAGTAAAACAGTTCTCATGACAAAATTGCGAAAACAAAGAAACTGTCCGGGTTACCCAATTTATATACGGGTTATGTCTGATGAACCACGGAATTCCAAGAATGATGGTATGGTTGGGGGACGTGATAAGATCGAAGGAAATGTGTTCTTGATGGTTTCCCACCTGTAGACTTAACATCAGGGTAGTGGTGTCTACAGGACCCGAGGATATCAAGGATCCATCCACGGTGTGTACCTGTTCGGGTACTTCTTTTGCTTGTGTAGGAACTTGGTGAGCAGCAGCCCACGTCTTGTCCATGTATATACCACTAGCACCACAATCTAGTAATGCCATAGTCTTTTCTTGACGACCGTCAGGAAGTTGTAACTGGACAGGAAAAATGAACAAGGCGGTTGTATTGTCATTAAAGGAGCTGATGGAAGGTATAGCTGTAGATCCCGTCCCTTCCCTTCTTACAGAGGACGGGAGGTGGCGTTTCCCGAAGGCCTGGGCGGACGTACAGGACAGGTACGAAGCATGTGACCAGCAGAACCACAGTACAGGCACAACCCTCTCTTGCGTCTGTCTTCTCGTTCACTAGCAGAGAGCGGACCTCGGGTAGTATCCACCTGCATGGGTTCCCCTTCGATGTCTCTAGCAGGAGTGCGAGGTTCCTCGGAACGCTGCAGGCAAGCTCGTGAGCTACTTGGCTGGGAAAACCCTCTACTCCTTTTCTTTTCCGATCTCCGTTCCTGAAGACGATATTCGATGGACAGTGCTTGATCCATCAGGCCACGAAGATCTTCCGCTCTGGTAGAATGTACTAGTTCATCCTTTATTTCTTCTTTGAGTCCTCTACGAAATAAAGTTACCAGAGTACGTTCCACCCAAGTGGTCTCTGCCGCCAGCTGACGAAAACGGGTTATATATTGCAGGACGTCTTGCGAGCCTTGTTGGATGTCACACAGGGCTTCTTCAGCAGAGGCTTCCAATCCAGGACGGCTAAACATCTGTTTGAAGCGACTCACAAAGGTGGAATAGTCCGACAATACAGGGTCGTTGGAGGACACCATCGGGGTTGCCCAGGCCAAGGCTGGACCGGATAAGGCACTGATAAGATAACCCACCTTGGTCCTGTCGTGGGAGAATTGGGTAGGTCGGAAGGCGAAGTACACTGTTAATGCATCCAGGAACTCACGAAGCTTGGTTGGTTCACCAGAGAAACAAGGGGTAGAAGCGGAGATAGTTGGAACATCACTGGTGCGGAGAGCCAAAGCCTGTCGTAACGCAGCATTTTCATTGCGTAGTTGTTGCAATTCCTGAGCTTGTTGCTGAATCGTGGTCGAAAGAGACTGTTCCGGTTCTGCAGCAGCCGCCACTGTGTCATCCATGGTGTTTGAGGACGTCGGAATGGTTTGGCGCTGCAATCTGTCACGACTCACGTGCTGCTTGCGCCTGGAATTTGCAGATCTGGTGGCGTGGATCTTCAATGTTCGACTTTGGCCCAGAAAGGGGCGACTCTTTCTGGTAGCCACGGTGCTGTAGGCAATGGAGACGCCAAGAACAGACCGTGCCCTTCAGAAAATAGCGCCAGAGGACAAAAACCCCTTAGAAAAAGGGGAAAAAACCTCCAAACAGGAAGATTTCTGGAAAAAACAAGAACAAACAAACAGGAATCCAAAAGGAGCAAAAGTCAGGAAACACAGAATGCTGAAATCCAGAACCAAAAGGTGAGGAAATCAGGAGCGAAGACACTAACTGAGCAGAAAGTGTTGCAGCGCAAAGAAAGAAGAAAACACAGCCCTTATATACTAAAAAACAGGAAGTGACCCACAGGAAGTAAAAGGACACCATCTTAGACAGGGAAACAACACATAGAACAGAATAGAACAGGAACCATAGAGAATAGGGAACAAGGAATGCTGGGAAAGAACAGGAATCTGGGAAGGGGGAAAAGACATAAAGAAAGGCACAACAAAAGACTGCAGGAAGAAGAAAAAGAAAAAAGAAACGAAAAGACAGGTAAGAGGGGTCATAGACCCCAGCATAGTGGAGAGCAGAAAGTAGAACGAGGCCCCATGCTATGTCTGGGGCCTCGATAAGCGCAGGAGAGGCTGGGGGCGCGCCGCGTCTTCAAGACGCGGTTTGCGGCCCGAGCCGAACGCCCGGCTTGAGTCGAGCTCTCGGCTTGCGCCGCACCGCGCGGCGCGACAGTGTATTATCCAAAGAAGCACCACTAATGAGTTGTGTCTCAAGCTTAACTAGAGTTGTGTATACATCTCCGTAATGCCTAGATTACAGTTGGTAATGTTAATTACTTTCTTTTCTCTTTCAATCAAGCAATCAATCCATGCTTGTAGAGCGCAACTACTCACCTGTTAGGGTCTCAAGGCGCCTGGGGCAGAGTAGCATATACCAGTGAGGTGGTTATTAGAAAAGCCATGTCTTCAGTTCCTTCGTGAAGCTGAGGAGGGAGGTGTTTTGTCTGATATGGAGAGGAAGGCCGTTCCAGGTGGTGGACGCTAGGTAAGAAAAGGAGCATCCTCCTGTTCTGGTTTTCCTGCTGCGGGGTACTTCTGTGAGAGAGAGCTGGGCTAATCATATGGCCCTGTGGGGTACGTGGAGGTTGAGTCGCTGGTTCAGGTATGCTGGTAAGGTGTTGTGGAGGGCTTTGTGTGCGTGGGTGAGGACCTTGAAGGTGATTCTTTTTTCTATGGGAGGCCAGTGCAGTTTACGCAGGTGTTGCGAGATGTGGCAGTGTTGATGTAGGTCGAGGATCAGTCTGGCAGCGGTGTTTTGGATGTTTAGTAGGTTGCGGTGAGTTTCTTGTTGATTCCGGAGTAGAGTGTGTTGCCGTAGTCCAGTCTGCTAGTGATCAGGGCATGTGTGATGGTCTTTTTATGTTCTAGGGGTTCCACTTGAAGGACTTGCGTAGGGTGCGGAAGCAGGTGGAGGTGACTGAGTTGATTTGCTGGTTCATGCTGAGATTGGATTTCACCTTGTTTCACCTTGTTAAAGAGGCAGTCTGCCTCCTGTGAGAACTCAGTAATGATCAGCGTCTGTTTTCCTAGGACTTTCAAATACCAGCATGGCCGCCTCACCACAAATTATGCATTATAGATCCATTTTAAAATTAGGAATGAGTCACCCATAGAATTAGGACTGGCCTTCTTATTGCATAGTAAGACCCTAGGACTTAGGAAGCCTCTGTAGGTCCCAGCTATTAAAAGAATTAAGTTGAGTAGCTCACTTCACAGTACATAGCTTGAAAGGACTCATTCATTTTCTTGTCATCATACCTGTCTGTTTTAGCTGCTCTTCCAGACCCTTCTCTGTGCCGTGGAACTCCAGGAACAGCGTTGGCAGTACCGCATAGCTCAAGTTGCTGAAGCTGTTACAGGCATGCATCATGACATCATCCAAGAATTCTGCCAAGTGAAGAAAAACATAGCAACGATAGCATACTAGTAAATCACCTGCATCCCTGAACATAGCCACAAGAAACAACAATTATATCTGAGACCTACTTGAAAGAAATGAATACTCATGCAGCAGAGTAAAAAACATTATATATTGCCTCTGGGAAGACATGAGGCAAGCAAATATTAAAACACCCTTAGCTGGCTTCCACCTTGGCCAAAACATAAAACAATCTACAAGTCCTTTGGCGGAATAAGAAGTGCTGCCAGGATTGGGGTAGCATCAGGAGCATCAATAGGGCGGAGGTGTTAGGAGAGGCAATCTGTAGAGGCATGGTCAAAAATTCTTCCGACATTCTGGGGCCCAAAGGCACACCACAAGGAACCGGAACTGGCCAGAACATAACCAGCAAGGCTTGGGTGAAAATCGTACTTGGGTGGAGACAGCACTTGGAGCCTGAAAGTCAACGAGTGGACCCAGCAGAATCAAATGCAGAGCTGGAAAAGAGCATAGCACCAGTGCTGGGCTTATGTCCACCATAACAGGAAATGGACCTAAAGACCATGTTGAGGTTGGAGATGGGAGAACAGGCCCACACATCAGACAAACGTCCTTGCAACCAACAGTGATGTTGAAAGGAAGAAGAGAAGAGTCCTCTGTCTAGTAATTCCTAAAGTGCAAGGACTTCTCTGGTCATAAAGCCTTCCCTGTGTAACTGTTTTCTCAAAGGGATCGGAAGAGGCAATTACTTCTTTGCTTGTCACTACCTCAAGACTGAAAGAAATTCCATCCTAGTCCTTGATAGTCATTGAGTGGATGGAGACACACCTAAGTAGATGTGAGGCGTGCACAGGATCCACACTCCAAGGACAGACGCCCAGTGGTACAGAAAATAATAATTGAGAGAGACAGGAACGGCATCTAAGAGTTTCTGACCTTTTCGGAGGTAGCATTTTACCTAAATGCACCCCAAATATAATTTTGTAAGTGAAATTACAACATACAACAGCCCTGGATCTGTGTCAAAGGGAGTTGAAAAACAATCAACTAACATCATGTTACTGGGGTGGCACCAAAAGTAGTTCTGTAAAGTCAAATCCAGGGAGCACCAAAGCTGATCTGGAACCATGGCACCACCTACCAGCGCAAGAGTTATTCCAACTTTTCCAGATCCAGTTTGGCGTCTAGGAAGATTCATGAGGTAAGAACCTGCTTGCAGAAGTAGTCATCAGAAATGTAGTTTCTGTGGATTAATAGGTTTAGTTCTGCAGTAGCTAGGCAAATCAATAAATGCAAGAGATTTATAAAGGACTGCAGTCGTGTAGATTTCTGTGGGGGAACAACGGTACATCACGAATAGTGGAGTTCTATTTTGATACAAGTCAGGCTTTGAAACTGAGGGTTACATTAAACTGGAACAATCCAAAAAGTTCAAGGCTGAATATTCCACTGCAAAGACAATAAGAATGCAAGACCTATGCATTGTCCACCAATAAGGGCACCCCATGTGCATGCACAGAATGTGAAGGTAATCACTAGCAAACATAACTGCACAAATTTGACAGACCTTCACATGAATAGTGTTAGCTCCTACTCTGCACCACTCCCTGCAGAACCTTTCTTTTGGCAACACAAAGAACAACTTTCCAGCTTAAAAAAAATCTTTTGGAAGAGCCCAGCACCACCACTGAGAAAGAAAAGGAAAGCCTTTTCAGAATAAAACAAGCTTTTAATAGTTCCAAACCCAGTACTAGATGGCAGGAGAGTGCATGCTTCATACAGCAAACATAGTGTTAATCCATTGATTTATTCACACCACACTCCATGGCCACTATTTCAAGCCACCTGATTTTGACAGTGTGTGTGAAGTTTGAAATGATTCCCCATTGTGCGAAAGGTGCGTCTGAGAGCGGTTGGTCAGAATCCTAAAGCAAGAAATAATGTTAAGTACCACTGGTCTGTGACTGTCCTGCCATTTCCTCTCTCTGGGGGCAGTGGATGCCCTGCTAGTTGATATGGGTGGACCCCCACAGTATTTTTATTTTTGGCCAGTAATCCATCTAGGGAAATGTCAAGGGTCTGCCAATGTTTGATGCCAACTGTGCCTAAGATAAGAGTCACTGCGCTTGGTAAAATTAGCACCATAACGGACTAAAATGAACAGAAGTGTGGCAGACCTTCAGTGACAAGCACCTCTATCATGAGACCAGTATTTATGGTGGTCACGTTGTGAGGGCATTCACACTGTACCCCCAATTCCGGTGTCTACAATAGGTGGTACAAATAATACCCCCTGACACAGGTGTCGGCAAGATTTCTGTGGAGGGGCGCTGGTAGCGTTTGCAAAGATCTCTAAATGCAGCAAACTTTCTACAGGCAAAGTGGCTGAGGCCTAAGGTCCAACACGGGGATGAATAGAAATCCAGGCAGCTAAAATCTAAATCAGCCTGGAGGCCAGGAACTGACCACTGGGCTAAGCTGTCTGTAGCAGGAAGAAAGGAGCAAGGTCAGTGACGAATGTGAGAGCCTGAGGGCTGAAATAAGTAAGACTTGAAAATGTAAGAAAGAAAAGAAAATGTTTAACACTTTGGATTACGAATAGTAAATACTTAATCGGACTTTTAAAAATTGCTTTAAAGGCTAGTTACCACATATTTGGCACTGGGACAGTTTGGGGCACAATATGTTCATTCCTGAGTGCACCCACTATGCACAGGGAATACTTGCATTTTACCTTCTTGTGACCCTTTCTCATCCTGGAGAGGTGCTTACCAATTCGAGCGATGGGGACTCCGCATTGCCGGATCTGTACTGTGCTGTCAACCGCCGCCTGGACACTTGGGAATGCACAAACAGCAGACACGATGGCCTCTGGAATCCCGGAAAGACGTAGCGTTGTCTTGGTGATGATGCCCAGTGTCCCCTCGGAGCCCACAAACAGACCAGTCAAGTTATAGCCAGCAGCTGACTTCCTGCAAGATGAAGAGTGAGAGAGAGGTGTACGATGGCCTATACAGGGTGCAGACCGGCTTGGCAGTGTGGGTAGGGAGATTAGGAACTATATAGGGCACATCATTTGAGACTGCAACAACCTCAGAAATGGCACTGTGTATTTATGAGGCGTGGTATGTCAAACCATTGATCATGGTCATGTCTTCTCTATGTCCAACATCCCTCTAAAGCCATGTTGGAATTAGAAATGTTATCTTGTGTTTTAGATTCCTTCTTGCGCTAGCTCTTACTGTTACACTGAGTGTGGTTCCCACGATCTGGGCCAGCAGATCAGGCACACTGCACCAGATCAGAGTTCCATGGACGGCTGCCTTGTGTGTCAATGTGGAATAACAAACCATTTGTCCTGAGAATGAACTCTCAGTTCTAACTCGTGGAGGCTCCTCACTTCTGATATCCTTGTGAATGTCCAGGCCTGAGGCTCTCTGCATTATGTGCAATGCTCTACGTCTCAGGTTTGACACTTGAGATCAAATGGTCCTTTTTCCGCATCTCATGCCATGAGCTTCAGTTTGATATGTTGAGCTGCTGGATGTACACTTAAGTCTGTTTTTGCTTCTAGAAGTAAGTTATCTGTTCATCCAGAATCTGGAGAGAGAAGTGTGAGCTGCAGTGGTAGTGCTCCATTTGTCACAATTCTTTATATCTCTGTGCCAGGGTAGGTAAACAAACTAGAATTTTATTTAACTAATGTTCAGGTGACCAACGTTTTTGTTGGCTAATGCTGGGCAGTTCACAAATAATATGCTAATAGTCCTCACGATTTACTCACCAAAGTATTATGTGAGTGCCTACCTCCAAAGTATTGACCATGACTAATGTTTAGCTCACTACTGTCAAGGGGCCACAGGCAGGGTGACCACCTGGAAAGAAGGTAAATTCTGGAAAGTGACAGTAAAACTTCAGTACAAAGAATCAAAATTCAGGACAAAAGGTAATTTTTACAGATACATCTGAGGACGTCACATGATTACAAAACAGACAGATGTGCAAACTAAAATATGTTTATCTTCTTTAGTTTATATCATAGATTGACATATTGATCAAAATGTTACACATAGCTAGATATATTTAAAAATTCATTCCAAGCAGAATTTGACAGCTGACATATAGGGAAGTTTCACAAATCTACCCCAGAACCATGAATGATTGTGCGAGAAGCAGCACTGCGTTGCTGAACGTAGGCTTTGAGTTCACAGGCAGTAGCACTACTGCAGCACGTGAAACAGGGAAAAGGAGAGGGTCAGAGACAAATGGCAAGGTAGGAGAGAACAGATAAGAGAAAAGGGAACAGAGAGAAGACGAGGTTGAAAAAGGAACAGTCAGAGGGGTGATAAGAGGGTTCACTTTGTAACTTGCATGTCAGATCTTTCAATCCCAGTTCTAATGTGCCCTATCTTTGAAAATATTGTACTGTTCCGCTCACTCCCTTTACCAAAATGCAGCGTCTCATCTTCACTAACTGTGCTGTGTTGAGAGAAATGTTAGTAAATATGCCCCCTCAATGATTTAGCACAAGTGTTCAGATATACATTTTGTTTTGGGCATTGCACAGGGCCCTGCTGGCTAGGGTTGTGCTACTGGAATACCATGTGCATACAGACAGAACATCACTATTAGGAAAAGATTACTTTTCAAAGGATGAGGGAGAAATCCATCCAAAGTTCAAGCAAGGAACATTTGTCTGACAGGTTACAGTGTGTCACTAGAAGATTTTGAGATTAGAGCACACTGGTCATGTTATTTTACATTTAAAATTTTGCTTTTCGTTCTCCATTAACAAGAAAAGGTAAAAAAACAAAACAAAACCTTTACAGAAGCAGCGGTTGCACTAAAATGAAATACCTCTATTCATAGGCTATACCTTCCTACTAGTCCATCCCACTTTCAGCTCTTGAAGTGCTTTTGCCTCAGGGCCTGGACGTTGGAGATGGCACTTTCTGCAGCGTTATCCCAAAACTTTTTGCCTTCCTCCTCCTATTTTTCTGACCCTCTTTTTGTTGGCTTTAGAACTCTGGGCACTTTACCTCTGCTAATCAGGGCTAAAGCCCATGCACGCTCTCCCCTAAAACATGGTATGTTTTGGATTATACCAGCTTGGCATATTTAATTTACCTGTAAGACCCTTGTAAAGTGGTATACAATATACCCTGGACCTGTAAATTAAATTCTACTACTGGGCCTGCAGCGCTGATTGCGCCACCCACAGAAGTAGCCTTTCAAACCTGTCTCAGACCTGTCACTGCAGAGCCTACGTGCACAGTTGACTGCAACACTGACTTGCCATTTCAAACTACTTGCTAAGGCCTAAAATTCCCCTTTTAGTACACCTAAATCACCCCTAAGGTAGGTTCTATGGGCAGGGTGCCTTGTATGTAGAAGTTAGGACACATATGTTTATGTTTTACATGTCCCAATAGTGACAAACAGCATATTTTGCCTTTCGCTACTGTGAGGGCTGCTCCTCTGGTAGATTAGCATTGGCAATTCCCTTATATATTTTTAAGTGGTCATTTCTGATTTGAAAGGAGGAGCATTGCCATGTTTGGAATGGTAGTGCGAAATCCTGCTTACTGGTGTAGTTGGATTTTACGTTACTATATTAGAAATGCCACTTTCAGAAAGTGGCCATTTCTCTGTATGTTTAACTCTATGTACTTTGCAGCCTGTCTCACATCCATGTCTAGGGCAGACGGACAGCAACACTTTGTGCATATTTTCCAGACAGCCACAACACAGGAGGGGCTGGGTGTGACACGAGAGGCATCTGCATCCATCTGCATACTGATAGTCTTCCTGGGCTTGGAGAGGGAGAGGTTGTTCACACCTTACATGACAACAGAACACCTGCCCTCACACAAAGGGTTGATTAACCCTCTACTGATGTCTAGAGCCAGGGCTTATGTTACACTTGAAAGGGTTCCTTTGAAGTCACTCTTTACATCAAAGACATTTTGACTATAAGTACAGGGGCTCTGCTCCCATGTTTTTAGAGCTCTTTTTGGAACTGGGACTTAACCTCTGTCAGAAGGACTGCTGCACTGCTCAAAGGACTCATCTGGACAGCTCTTCCGCTGTTTCTCTGCTGCCTGCTACTAGCTGGGTGGCCTTAAGGTCTCACTGGATTGCTTTTGTGTTTGTTGCCCTGCTGCCAGCTGCTCCCCGACTTTGGCTTCACCAGGCACTACAGGGACTACCACGAGGAACCACACCTACCTAGCTGTGCTGACCTGCCTGGCCCTTCGTGCCCCTCAAAGTGTCTCCCACGGAGCCCAGCACAGAGAGAGCACTGTTTTCCTGCTTCTTGACTCTTAATTTAGCACAGTGTGAGCAAGTGTGGAGCTTTTCCCACTTCTCTTAACCAACAGGAGTCTGCAAAACGCTTTGGGGAAGGAGTGTTGTGCACCTGCACGTAGCTCTTCATGCTACAACTGTCAGAGGGGCTTGGAGCCAGTTTGGGTACCACTACTTGGGTTGTACCAAGCGTGTCTGCAAATCGCCGACGGGACCACTGTGTCTGCCCATGCTGGGTGGTGATCATGAGGGACAGTACCCTTTTCCCCACCACCCAACACCACTGCTTTTGTGGCACACCACTGAAGCCTGTCGTGCCACCCAAAGGTTCGGGCAGGTCACTGTTGTCGCACTTGTCCTCTCTCTTCCCCGAAGTGGCGCTGGACAACACAAAAGGCAGTGTCGCTCTCCACTGGATGACCCCTACAGCTCTGAGCCAGGCAAGAGTAAACAGTCATGCTCTCCTGTGCAAGGCAGTGCTTATACCTACCTCAAGCGCTACAAACCGAGGTGCGTTGCGTCACCTGTAGAAACTGAAGAGAATGATTTGCCTATGGCTCTGGAGCTACTGAAGTCCGCAGTTATTCTAATAGGGGCACAGGTACTTCTGAGTCCTTTGAACAAGGGGCACAGGTGAGGCAATACCGTAAAGGATCGAATAGGAGCGCAGTCGCTCCTGAGCCCATGTACACTTAACAAAGGGCCATATTTTCTTTTTTTTCCTCATACTAATTACTGCATTCCCAACATTCTGACTGTATGGTGCTCCATGTGCATATCCAACGAAGTACATACTCCATTACTAACGGTCTAACCTTATTGTGGGCAACATCCTTGCCTTGACAAAGGCTGAATACATTGCCAAGGTTCGCAACTGTAGTATGTGTAAGGTGCATATCTTGAAAAGCACTGTGTGGTGACTATTTCTTGAAAGTCCAGGTCTTATGACATGCTCAGGGGATTATTACTGTTCAAATTGAGGTTTGCTCAGAATGAGGAGTAACAACTCAGTAGTTGCCTTACACCCACAGTGTTTATAACTCAAGTTGTTTGGCTAGATGAGCTATTCACCTACAATAAATGTATTACCTAATGTTTAGCTTTCTGATCCTTGCATTCTCTGGATGCTGAGTCTTACCACAGTAATTAAATTTTGTGTACCACCTAAATGATTCATGCCATTTTGAATCTCTGATATAAATGTAATAGAGAAATATATGGTGTATTTGTGTCACTGGTATGAGTGTGTTGTGCAAAAGTTTACACATTGCCTCTGGGGATAAGACAGACTTCTTAGCGCCAAGCTACCAGGGGGTGATCACAGGTTATCTTTGGTGTGTAACTTACTTGCCCTGACTGAAGTGGTGGGTTGTGCCTGGCTTAGGTGCACATCCTGGCTAACCTGATACCTTATTTCTAACACTGGAGCACTGCACAAGCTGCAGAAACTATAGATATGGCTAGAGGTGGGTGAGCAAACAAATTAACAGGCCAAGCCGAACCAAGGGCCTGGCTTGACTCTCAGAACCTGTGCACGATCTGGGCCTTGAAAATGTTTGTCATGTAACTCTTACATAAATATCACA
This sequence comes from Pleurodeles waltl, assembly GCF_031143425.1. Classification (NCBI taxonomy): domain Eukaryota; kingdom Metazoa; phylum Chordata; class Amphibia; order Caudata; family Salamandridae; genus Pleurodeles; species Pleurodeles waltl. The sequence continues at coordinate 559,637,237 of NC_090451.1, forward strand.
TAAAATATGATAAAGGTTCTTCATAATTTTTTTAAAAAGTATCTCTTTATCATGCAGAAGCTTTGGCATTAATACATCACATTATAGCACTGCACTGAGAAGTACTTATTAAAAATGATAGTTTTTCAATATGAACTTAAAGCAGGCTTCTCCGAATAGCTCATGAATTACTAGAAGGTCTCCAACTACCTGCAAGTTGCTCTTTTGTGGGTCCTCCAGTTTACTAAAATAAAGGTTTTTACTTGGATGAATTAATATATGTTTGAATTTCTGAAATATATTTAAATCATTTGAGTGATGAACATTGTGGCATTATGAAGTGTATTACTCATATTATTACATTGGTGCCTGCCATGGGTGTTGCAGCTGTGGTTGTTATATATTAACCAGGTAGAAGCATTTCAGATTGATAGAATTTTTTACATTACTGCTGGCAACCCTGCTTGAACCACTGAGGTGATCACTGATCAGCACATCTACCGCTAGCTATGCCCCTGACAGGGCCAGTCTTTGTTGGTGTACCCCAAAAGACCAACTTCTCCACGGATGCCCTTACTACCTCCCTTCCAATGGTGCCCCTCATCTTCACATTGCCCCTCTCTTTTTTGTATTTGATTTTGTTTATAGTGCTACTTATACCAAGTATGTAGGGCAGAATGTTGGAGTGTGTTACATCACATAAACACACGTTATACAGAGACAATAATTCATAAGTGTGAGAGTCAATGCATAGGGAATGTTACTTATGACAATGAGGGCTACAAGGGTAAGATGTCAGATGTCATGTATGCTAGTAGTTATTATATGTTAAGAGTGTCTAGCCTGGTGAAATATAGCAACTCAGGATTTAAAATATAACATGGTAGTTGAGGTTGTTTTTACAAATAAGGGTTTATAATTATCCAAAATAACCCTATTTAGCAACCTTAAAATAATGGCAGATTGGGGAAAGTAACAGCAAGTAATAAAAGGAATGCTGTGGGGGGCGTGTCCAAGATGGCGGCGAGCTAGGAAATGCCCGTCCGCACTCTGCCGCCTCGGCCCGCAAAGGTGCCTTTCGGCCAGGTGGGGGGGAAGCCTGGAGGCTCCCTCCGAATTGTGGGCACCCCTGGGGGTACCTGGCTGCTCGGCAGTGGCCCTGATCTGAGCTGCGCCGATCCTGCGGGGAAAACAGAGATCGGCCCTGGAATCGGGGCGGGGCCGCGGAGCGGCGCGAGAGGCGGCCTGGGCCGAGAGAAGGGCTTTCCCCGGCAGACTGGCGAGCTTGGTGCCGGTGGATTGGGGGCCTAGGGGGCTCACTCTGGGCCACGGGAGTGGCTGGACTGCGGAGTGGGCCTCGGCCCTCAGATGTCTGAGCGCCCTTAAGGAGAAGGACGCTCCCGCCCGAGAAATTGGACTGGGGGCTGCAGGCCGGCGCTCTCCACCCTAGTGCCTATGAGGGGGGCTGCGTAGAAGTTTGAGACCCCGACAGATGACAAGGGGCCCTGATGCCTGGCCCCAATACTGCCGCACTTCACCACCCAAACTGTAATCAAGAGTGGGCTCGCACACACAGTGGAAGAGGCAGCTGAAGCGGATCTTTGGAGGTGGTGGCTGCCGGTTGTTGGATTCGGGCGCGGTCCCTGGCACGGTGGCATTTTCTGGTCGGTCTCAGACGGAGACTTTGGAGGACCTGCAGGCTTGAGCCGGAGAATCGTGAGTTGGCCGGCGCGACTTGGCGACGTCTAAATCCAAACGTGAGCGCTCAGTGAGGGACATGCTTGCTGGGCCGCGCCTGACATCTGGGAGTGCGGCGGAGGACTTACCTGCGGTGAGGGCCCTGGAGAATCAGGTGGAGACAGACCCAGATGAGAGTTCTCCCGTCACGAAGGGCTTTCTGACCTCCCTGTTTGATTTGCTTTGTGGTGATCTCCAAGAGCTGCGTAGGGACATCTCACAGGAGGTGAAGGAGTTGCGAGGTGAGGTTACCTCCTTGGGTGAACGAGTATCGCAGCTAGAAGATGGTGAGGTCCCACAAGGTGAAGAAGTGGCGGGCCTGCAACAGGAGGTAGTACGCCTCCGAGAGCAGCAGGACCTCCTCCAGATAACGGTCGAGGATTTGGAGAACCGCTCGAGGCGACAAAATATTCGTATTAAAGGTGCTCCGGCTGGTGCTGAAAAGGAGAACATTGGGGACTACGTGGCGGACCTTTTTCGCTCTCTACTTGGTCCTGACGAGTCTCATGAGGTGGTACCGGATCAGCCCTGGTGACCGCCCTCCGGACATTCTAGCCTGTCTCCATAATTTTGTTCTCAAAGAAAAGATCCTACAGCAGGCCCGCAATCTTCAGCAGGTACTCTTTCGAGGGCATGAACTCCAACTATTTCACAATCTATCTGTGCGGAGTTTGCAGAGGGGGAGAGAATTTAGACCGATCATGGATCACCTGCGAGCGCATAAAGTGTCCTATTCTTGGGGCCACCCGTTCCGCTTGGTCTTCCGCTGGGAGGAGTAGCTCCGGCAGGTGAAATCTGTTTTGGAAGCCAGCCGTTTCCTGGGTCTGGAGGCTATAGACCGGGAGGCGAGCGAGGAGGCAATCCGGCCAGTGGGGGGTCCCCCCCCGTTGGCGGAGGAAAGAGAAAAGAAGGAAGCTGCAACGCCCACAGCCTCGGAGCTGAGGTCAGAGAGAGAATCTGTTTTGAACAGTGTGGCTGCCGGAACTTCAGCCTAGGGAGGGCCGCCGGGGGTGCCCGGGATTGCTTGTGGCTGCATTGCTAACAGCATGCTGACCGTAGAAGAGGGTTGGGGCGGGGGGCGATGGACCTGGTTACTCAACATGGTTGGATATAATGCCCTGTGGAGACTTCACCTCGCGAAGATGGACGACCGAGGACTTCTGTTTTCTATGCACCTGTTGTGCGGATTAGTTGCTTGTTGTTGGGTTTTCCTGTGATACTGGCTCCTTGTAGAGATACACTTAGGTCTGGGTGTTCCGGATGGTCTAGATCTTTATGTGGGGGTGGTCCTCTGTTGTGCTCCCTTCTCTTTTGCTTGTTCCCCTCGGTATAGGATATGATCATTAAATGTATAAGCTTAAATGTTCGGGGGTTCAATAACCCTACCAAGAGGTTAGCCATCCTATCTGCTTTAGAGAGATCGGGGAGTCATATTTGTCTCCTGCAGGAGACGCACCTTGTTTTCAAAGATACTTATCGTATGCGCTCTAAGTGGTTCCCCAGACAGTTCTTGTCTTCGCTATCATCAAAGCATGCAGGACTGTGGATACTTCTCTCACGCTCATTCCCTGGGGAAGTGATATCAAAATTGCACAAGGTTCCAGGGAGGCTTCTAGCAATGAGGTTTAGACTGGGGGGCTTCTCCTTCACTATTGCTTCCTTATATGCGCCTAACTCCCAGCAGGAAATCTTCCTAAGACAGGCTTTGACTCCGCTGCTCCAATCCCCTGATGGTGCTGTCCTGTTGGGGGGCGATTTTAATTTGGTGATGGACAGGGAGCTGGATCGCTCAGGCCATCGGTATGGGCAGACGGGGTCTCTGTCGGATGCTGGTCAACAGTGGCTGAGTGAGTGTGGCCTGGTGGATGAGTGGAGGAGTGCGCATCCCACGTTAAGGGATTATTCCTTTTACTCAGCAGCAACTAAAACATACGCTAGGTTGGACCTCTTTCTGGCAACACAGGAGCTTCTCCCCCGGGTTAGGGACTCAGCGATCGAGCCGCGAGCCTTGTCCGATCACGCCCCGGTTACAGCTGGAATTCATATGAACATGGTGCGGGTAGGCGCATCGGGGTGGCGATTTAGAGATTCGATGCTCCAGAATGGTGCGACGTTAGAGGCGATCCGAAGGGCAATAATAGATTATCTCAGCTTTAACGATGATGGGATAATAAGCATTGCGACACTGTGGGAGGCACTGAAGGCTGTGCTGAGGGGCGAGGTGATGTGGCTTTCTGCTAGGGACAATAAGGCAAGGATCCGACTCAGGGAGGACTTAGAGCAGCGAGTGAGGGTCTTGGAGCGTTCGCATAAGCACACCGGCGCCCCAAGAATTTGGCGAGAGCTTGAGAAAGTGAGGAAGCAGCTGAGGAGGTTGGACTGGGACAGGGCAGAGTATGCGGTGGTCCGCCTTAAACAAAAGTACTATGCAGGAAGTAACAAGTGCGGGAAGCTACTGGTGCACAGCGTGCGGCATCAATGAGAAAAATGGTCCGCTCGCCCTCGGGAGCAGAAGCACATACGAGCGATCAAATAGCGGAGGCTTTTGCAGAATTCTATTGAGGTCTATATGGGGCTGAGGAGCCTGGCTCCTTAACTCCAGAATCTTTCTTAGAGGGTATAGCAATTACTCCCTTGACTGAAAGGGAGGCAACCTCGCTAGACCAACCTATAATGGCAGAGGAGGTCATATCAGCAATTGCACGGCTGCAGACCGGTAAGTCACCTGTCCCGATGGTTTTTCGGCGCTCTTTTATAAATCCTTCTTAATGGAACTTGTACCCGTTCTGGTGCGACTCTAACTCCTTTCGTCAAACCGGCGCCTTCACGCGTAGCATGTTACACGCTACTATCGTGGTTATCCCGAAGCCGGGGAAGAACCCAGAGGAATGCGCCTCATACAGGCCGATCTCCCTCCTGAATATTGATGCCAAACTATTTACTGGCATTTTGGCACACCGTCTCAACTATTATATGCCGGGGCTTGTGGATCCCGACCAAGCGGGATTTATACCGCATAGGCAGTGTAGTGATAATACCAAGCGACTGCTCCATCTGCTGGATAAAACCAAACGCTCTCGTAGGGAAGCGCTCTTCCTATCCATCAATGCTGAAAAGGCGCTCGATAGGGTTCACTGGCCATACTTGTTTAAGGTGCTAGAGCGCTTTGGGCTGGGTCCTGGTTTCATGGCATGGATCCGCTGCATTTATCAGGCGCCTCGGGCGGCGGTTCGAGTTAATGGGACGCTCTCTTTACCTTTCGTGGTCCAAAGAGGGACCAGGCATGGGTGCCCACTCTCGCCCCTCTTGTTCGCGCTTTACATGGAGCCTATGGCGCAGAGGCTCCGGGACAACCCTCAGATCACAGGCAAGAAGTTTGGGGGGGAAGAACATCTCATATCGTTATATGCGGACAACGTCATCCTTACTTTGGCGGGGCCTACCACCTCTTTGCCATCACTAATGGATGTATTAGAGGAATTTGGACGGGTCTCGGGATTCCGGATGAACATGCTAAAATCGCAGGATATGGGCAAGTTCATCAGTGCTGAGCATGGAAGGGACCTGAAGGCCCGATTCCATTTCATATGGTCTTCCTCGGGGCTTCCGTACTTGGGGATCGAGCTGGGCTCCACGGTCGCCCGCACGGCATCGCTGAAATAAGCGAAACTAATCCGGGAGGTGCAGCGTGACTTAGAGACATGGGGGAGACTCAAACTATCTTGGCTGGGCAGGGTGGCAGCAGTGAAGATGACCATTCTACCACGTATACTGTATCTGCTTCAGGCGCCTCCGCTGGAGCCCCCGCCGCGAACGATAGCGACCCTCCAAACGACGGTTCTAAGATTTATTTGGGAAGGGAAGGCAGCGCGGCTACCGCAACAGGTGCTGTATCGCCCTAAGCAGAGGGGCGGGCTTGCGGTCCCCTGCCTCCTCCGATACTTCCAAGCAGCACAATTGCGTTTCCTCTTGGAATGGAGCCGACAGTCTTCTGAGAAGCATTGGTGCTTCATGGACCAGGCAGTGGCTGGCTCCCACATATGGAAGGAACCCTGGCTTAGGCGCCGACACAGTGTGCGGGGACTGTATGTTTCCCCGGTCACGGAGGTTTCGATGCGGGTGTGGGATCGGGTGGCTTCCAGGGCGGGCTTCACGACCTTCCCGTCCCCAATGACTCCCTTGGGCGCAAACCCTGATTTTGGTCCGGGCCTGCAGTCTGAGGCATTGCGTCGATGGTATGAGGGGGGCTGTAAAAGGGTGGGATATTTATTCGATGAGCAGGGGGTTATCCCTTTTAACCAGCTGAGGGAGACATATGGCCTAACCGAGGCTGACAGGATGATGTATTATCAAATACGACATTGGGCCCTGCTTCCAGCCAACAGGACATTAATAGACAGGCCGTTAACACCGTTTGAAAAATGGATTCTAATGAAAAAGGGCGATAAGCGCGTGGTTTCTGAGCTCTATGCTCTCTTGCGGGGAGGCCCACCCGCCCAAGACTAAGGGTCAATTGAGATGGGAGAGGGAACTGGAGAGAGAGCTATCGGAAGACGAGTGGGAGAGTATTTTCTATAGGGCGCACCACACAGCTTACAATGCTGCAGGCACAGAGACAGCCTACAAAGTGGCCTCCTCCTGGTATTACACCCCAGAATGGATCCACGCATGGGATCATGATAAATCTAGTCTTTGCTGGAGGGGGTGTGGAGGAGGGTGGGTCGCTTGTGCATTTATTATGGCACTGTCCCAAATTATATCGGTACTGGAAGAACATAATAGATACTATTGACACGGCTTTTGACACTCAGATCCCTAGATTCCCTGCGTATATCTTTTTGGGCCTTCCCAACCCTTTCACTTTTCCCCTGAGATCATTGAAGGGACGGCAGAAGGCCTTCGCTTTAAATGCTGCAATACAGCTGTTGCTATCCGTTTGGGGGACTGAGCAGATCTCGACAACAGTTTCATGGCTACACAAACTCTGGTTTATCCTCGCTATGGAAAAGCTCACCCTGACTTCTCAGTAGCGGAGCAGGGACTTTAAAGAACTTTGGCAACCATACTTACGAATTCTATCTGAGGAGTTCTCAGAATTGACATGTCCGACTTACTTGAGGGTTCTGAATTTGAACTGAGTGATGGGAGCGAACCTTTAGGGGGATGTATACATAAGACCAGGACTATATTGTAAAGGAGCCTGGAACTGTTTGATTTTTGTATTGTCAGCCAGCTGTGGGGAAACAAAGTTGTATTTTGTATTTAAGGTTTCTTTATTTATCGTTGCGCATGAAGTAAGCTGTCTATGAACCTAATGGTATCACTTTGATGTGTTGCGTATGCGATGTTCTATAATTGAAAAGTCAATAAACAGATTTGATCCATAAAAGGAATGCTGTGACAACAGCAGTAACCCAATAAGCCATCTACATAAAAACAATTGTTTGATCTGCATGTTACACTTTGTGCTCTGCGTAGCCCAAAAAAAAAACCTTGTGCATTTGACTGTCCCCTGCTAAAAAAAAAAAGGGAAGCAAGTAAAAGGGAGAATCAAATTTCGATTTGTCACTCACAAGGTTATTATCAACGCGGGTTAAACTCACGTTTGAATTTTTTTGAAGGTTGGGTTAGATCTCATCTCAGAGCTTCAGTCCAGTTTGCATGCTTCACTGAGTCTGTAAGATCGAAATCTCTATAGCACAGGTGAACAAGGAGCTTTTGAGTCTGAAACGTTGTCTAACCAACTTGCTGCAGATGGATGGAGGCCCACCGGCCAGATTGTTTCATAAGGATGTCTCAAATGGACAGACCAGGTCAAGTAACTACAGAGTTACTGCACAACGGAATGCTGTTGTGGTGGTGGTGGAAGAGCCTGCAAGAGGACCAACCCGTTCACTCTGCCCTGCAGAGCATGTGGCCGTTTTCTGATGTTATGGGTCGTGATGGTTTGGGGTGCTGTAATTAGTCGATCCCATTAAACCTTCTAAAAAAGCTTCTTTGGCATCTCTGAAGCCGCTACTTCCCAGGTTAAAGTTGTAACCAGAGGCTTCTCCATATGTTGTCATACTAAGTGATGCTCATAAACCCTTTGTTGGGCTCCTCCCACTTGCATAACCATTCCTCTGAGCTTTAGCACACAGATTTCTAATATTTTTGCCCCTTGTCCACTTTGGAGGCTGCAGACTAACCAACAAGGAGAACTGTCCTGGTGACTTGTGTACTGATAATAGAGCTAGCAGAGGATTGTGCTTTGTTGATGAGGTCATTATTCTGGTTTTAGAGAGCCCACATTTCCTGCTCAATCAAGGCCCTGTTGTCTGCACTTTGAATTCTTCCACCAGTTTTTGTTATCTTTTTAGCATATTTCATGGATTGTGACAGAGCTTAAGTCTAAAGTGCATAACCAGTATTGGGTGTGGTTCATTAAGAAGTTTGATTGTGTCCTTCTACAGGTGACTTGGCCTTTGGATAATATTTTTATCAATAGTTTTGTCTTGTTTGTGAATCTAGCTATTATGTCACCTAAAGGTAGACTAAAAGAGAATCTAGCCATTTTTACTGCTAGAAAAAGGGCATGTGCAATTAAGAAAAATTAGTTCAAATCTCCCATGTATATGGCACTCGGTTTGGATGGTCTGGGATTGGAAAAAATGTTCTTGTTAATTTTTCTAATAACATCTTTGCAGTGATAAGCAACTTTATTCCCAAACAACTGAGCCTTCATTTGTACTCCTTATTTTACTAGAGTAAAGTGTGGCCTCTGCTATGGGCAGGTGATTTCAACGCCCATTTGTGTAATCTGGATGCTAATGAAGTTTGTGGTCATGAGGATCCTCAGACCTCTGGCTTAATACATTTGTCACATTCTACTCTGGGCAATGGCCTCTATGATCTTATCCTTAAATATAATCTTTATTTTGCCTCGGATACTTGCAATCCGGCTTCTGACCCAATCGCTACATTTACGTTTTAGTTTAGTTTCCACTATTGACTTTATGATTATTTTAGAGTATCTCAGATTGAAGGCTCTTGAGTTTATGGTTATTCCTCATTCTGGTAGCGACCATAATCCTTCAATTTCGTCCCTTGTCTGTTCACATCCTTCAGTTCCAAGATTGTGCTCCCACCAAGACCTGGCTGTGGACAAATACAAAGGAGTGCTTAAAAAGTGATGAGACTTTGGCTAAATTACCACCCTTTAATGTTAATCATTTCTCCAAATGTTTGGATTTTGACAAGGATCCAGTGGTGATTCCGGATACATTTAAAAAGATTAATTTGGGGCTAGTCAATTTGATGATGCAACTCCCTAGGCACTGAGTAGAAAAACTATACAGATGATTTGTATTAATGCCCCAAGTCTCTTAAAATAGCTTTACACAGGCAACCTCGCAATTCATTTAGGAGTTCAATTTTGTATAGCGGAATATAAAAGGATGGTCAGCCTCAGGAAAATTATGATTGAGGAGGACGCTTGGGTGTCCCTCTTTTGAGCAAGTGCTTTATGCAACAACTCAGAATTTTGGAAAGTGATTAATGTTCCTTATTTAAATTATGCCGCATCTCACTCTGAATGAACTGTTATTGCTCTAGCTAAGTGAGAGGATCATTTTGCAAAGGTTTACAGCTTTGGGCATTCTGATTTAGTTTGCCCACCAAGTTTTGTTAATGAACCAGCAATGGACCTTACTGTTTTTGAACTTGAGGAGGTTAGGCTGTCAATCAACAGAAGTACAGGAGGAAAGCACCAAGCCCTGATGGATTCCCAGTAGACCTTTTTAAGGAAAACACAGACCTTGAGGTCTTGAGGGCAAAAAGTAACAATATCCCCCAGATAACAGAAGGAATCAGTAATAGTGCCCATTTTAAAAAAGGCAATAAAGCTGAACCAGCGTGTTATAGGCCTATCTCACTTTTACAATAACTGGTGAAGGTGGTGGGGAGTGTTATTATGGCTAGGGTCCAGTCATGGGCTCAGGAAGACAATATTTTGTCAGAGGTTCAATTCAGTTTACAGACAAAGTTGGGAACACTATATTAATGTCTACATCTCTTTCTTTTGATCTCAAAGTACACCATTGCAAAAGATGGTGCGATCCATCTTGCTTTAATGGTTTTGTCTACTGTATTTGATAGGGTCCACCAGGAGAAACTTTGGCTTAAGATGCTGGCCTTGTGGTTGGGTCTCTGATCTGTTTTTGTTTTTTTGCCCAATTACACTTTGAAAACACTGCTTATGTCTGTTATTGACCCCCTGGAGAGCGGCAAAATTGTTTTGGGATTGGGAGGAATGTCAGACAAGAGTGTTCTGACTTCTTTTTTATGTACTTTGGATATTAATGATCTTAATTCTCACCTTAGTTTTCTGGGTTTAGATAATCACCGGCTCAGCATGAATTCAGTGCTCGTACTCCTTTACGCTGAGGATACCGTTCTCATGGCACATAGAGCTAATAGGCTACAAATTCTCCTAGATTCATTTGTTAAATTCACGAAGGACCTGAATACAAATATAGCTAAATCGTGTGTGAGGGTCTGCAGTACCAGATCTACCAAGTCAAAGCCGTTTTTTGTTGATTCAGTTTGTACTGACGAAATCAAAACTTTACAATATTTAGTGGACTCCACCCACCCCTGGCATCTCATTATGGTCAGCAAATTGAGAGATGTGTTAAGTAAATGTATTTCGTTCTCATCTTGCAGGGCCAAACCCTGTTGATCTTAATAGGATTCAAAGGCATGTGCAGCACTTTTTTGCAAAGATTGTTATTGGTTTCCTTCAGCACAACTAGTCTTGTTTTTCACTCTGAGTTGGGCACCCCACATCTTATGGACTTCATTAAAGTCTGTCCCCTGGCTTTCGATTTGAGGGATACCTGAGAAATCTTTCAATCATTTAGTTACCTCCGATTGTCTTGCTTTGGAACATGGTCTTCGCATTCCCTTGCTTTAGTACGCGAGAAATTGATTTGTCAAGATAGGAAAACCTGAGATTTTTTCATAGCCTATTCCAGAATTACATGGTCAAAAAGAGCAAATTAAATAATTATTTGTGGACACTCACTAGGAGTGTAAGTTTTCAGTTCAGTTTAAAACTTCCTTAGTGCATCATATGCCTATTTCATCCTTTAACGAAATAGAACCCTATGTTTTCTTTACTCATACTCAATATAATAGATTTCTCCTTACAAGATTTAGGTTTAATTTAGTACATTCGTTTTTTATTTTCCCTGAAACGTTTTCATGGTCCAAGTTACCACCATATCCTGTTGATGTACTGTGACATCTTAAGTTAATTTTTTTGTCAATTTTGTGGGTCCTAGGAATTGCTTCATGGTCCCTATTTTACATCAGTGAAATAAAATATCCTATAAAATGGCATATCATATTTTACTGCATCTAAATTCGGTACATGTATGTGTTTCGATTGCTCATTTTATCATGCAGTGTATGAAATTCAGGAATGTTAAGTCAGTGCATTATTCGTTTTGCTGTTTTTAACACACTGTTTCTTTATACATTTTTATGTGATTCCGTTTTATGAAGTGGTTCTGTCTGTATTTGTGATATGAATGTAATGTATATTGTATAAGTATTTTATCCTAGGTGGCACTTTGCTGATTTTATTGATTGACTGATGTTTACAATATTCTTACCTAGAAATCAGTACGAGAACAAATAACATTGGTGCTTTCTACGTTGCAATATATTGAAGAAGTGACTATGGATTCATATTGTGCCTCTTACATGGGTAATTCATAATCTGCTTACTTGTTGTTGTCTCAATATACTTTACACGTTTTATTCCCATGTACAGCCTTTGCTATTTCTTCATTACATCATAAATGCATTTTCCCATGTAAACTATGTAAATGTGAAAAAATCTAGTCACTCATTTTACACATCACTGGTAATGTGAGAAAGTCTGATAAAGCGTTTACATACCCATGAGCCTGTCCTCGATGTGCGTTGGTGGCAGCGGACCTGCTTCACATGCTGTGGTCCTGCCAGTGTCTGCACTCCTATTGGCGGGATGTGTCGGCTTGGCTCCCTGCCTGCATGGTTCACCTGCTACCGTATACATGGGAGGTGCGTATATTGGGAATGTTTCCTTGAGCTAAAAAACAAAAGGCGACCTCGAGGTTCCTAGACTTAGGCCTTCTAACGGCCAAACGCCTTATCACCCAATGGTGGAAGTCTCTGGAACCCCCCTCACTTGAGGCGTGGTTGTGGTCTCCTGTGGTGTGGGTGGAGGGGGTGGCATTAAGAAGGGAGGATGGTCTGGGACTGCGTAATACCCACCTGCTTCTGGTTGGGATGCACTGCTGTCTGATCTCAAAGCGCTGGCACATAGGTCTGACAGAGGCTATCTAGATCTGTGACTCACACTGGGGCAGTCTGGATGTGTGCCTCATACTCTACTTGTGGCACTACCACCTAGTCTCCTATTCTGATATACGCTGGATGAATCATGTCTATTCTTGGGCTTGCAGCTGTGCAGCAAAGAGTCTGGCAAGATGGGGCTAAGGGAAGCGGATGCGGGGAGGGAGATTACTTGGGAGTGGTAAGGCGGGCTCCAGTTACAGTTGTTTCTGTTCTTAATAAGGTTTTACATACCATGACTAGCCTTTCTCCTGAGTCATAATAAGATTATTCATATATTAAGGGACCACTTTGACTTGATTAGCACTCAGCATCATGGTACACCTTGTAGGCCGGAGACATATAACAGCCATGGGAATCGGCATGTTGCGCTGTTTGAATTGTAACGCAAACCTGTAATTAGCCGTGATATGAACCTCTGTAGTAATACATGTTTGGATTGCACTGAATGTATTCAGGGCTGCGTCCCTGACCTCATCCCTCTTTGCCAAAACTGTGTACTGATTTTAAACATCTTAAATTATTTAAAAATTTGAAATAAAACGATTCAAGCAACAACAAAAAAATAACTGGACTTTTCTTGCCACATCTCTGCCACGTACCAGTGGCCCTGCATATAACTAAAGCACTTCTATTTACCTTCTTCCTCTATCTTCAGAAAACAAAAACAAAAAAAATGAAAATATTGGCATTATTTATTATATATTTCATAATATTTTTTTGTTGTCACCCCAGTCTAGTGTGGGGACCCAGAGATGATCTAGACAGAAAGACACATCGTGCAGTGAGTTAGGATCAAAAATGTTTTGTAAAAGAAATGCCCCACAAAACATTATGGGGTGAGTTTCCAAGTGCAGCAAATATTGAAGTATCTTAACTGTAATGCTCAGAACAACCACTAGAGGGCACCACTATAAAAATATTTGGAAGAAACATGGTCATGTAACCATATAGTCAGCCCCCTAAAGGCTGTAGTGTATTAGACATTGTCAGGTCTAGCAGGCCTACTAGAATAATATTACAAACAAGGGCCTTAAAACACAAACTACGCTCAGCTGTACAACAAAAGTTCCAAAAATGAGAGAGCTTAAAAAGACATTGATTGGTGTGCGGGGGGGGAGGTATTATTTTGCATTCCCCCAACCTAGTGCGGGGACACAGCACTTCTACAGTTGCTATATACCCTACATAACTTTCCATTTCCAATATTGACTTGTACTTTACATATACTTCCGACAGCATGTAGAAACTTCAGCTGAGCAGGCAGACAGCCTATTGTATCCTAAGTTAAATGCATCTTGAACTCATACGAGGGAGATATTCCATTCTATTACTGGGCAGCACATATGATAGTGATCCATGACTGGCTCTTTGGAGACATGCGACCCAGCCCATTGCTCCAACAGAGTCCTGTATTTCAAGGGATTGGATTACATAAAACATCTCCCAACTTGGGGAGGTCTACAAGATGACTACATGAAGTCTTCTGAGAAGCTTAAGGGGGAATTCAGCCCATCACTTGTTTCTTCATCCTGGTCTTATTTACAGCGACTCTGAGAACTGCCAGACAAACCAGAGTATCAAAATTCAGATATGTTGCACACAAACACACAAGACTCTGCATTCCACTTATCACAGTATGTTTTATAAATAAATACATTGTTTAAATATTCAGATGTCGCAGACTTGATGTCCGGGTTGGCTAAAGGCTTTAAGAATTTCATTCCCAAGGCTTCAACATGCAATTCAGTGTGCAAAGGCCCAACTGCAGACTTCAGGCAGGCCAATAACCTTTCAGAGCAGCTTCCCTTCAATAGCATCAAAGTTTGGTGCATCCTTCATGAACAGCTCAAGAACTCTACAGGTAACTATCGGAACATCTTGGCCCAACAGGCCTGAAGTACAAGACCGACTGAATATCCCTTGTAGAAGGCCCTATTTAGAGGTTGGTGGACTCTGTCAAAACGTGGCAGATATCCCATCTGCTGTATTACAAGCGTTGCAAGCTTTAGTGCACTTGTAATACAGCAGACGGGATAGCCACCACATTTCTAAAAGAGCACCCTGTCCACTAAAATCTAAGTAAGGTCCATAGTTTATTGAATGGACACAACCAATAGGAAGCAGCTAAACCCATGACTAACTTTATGTTGCCCATGTTGTTTAAAGGAAACCTTTTCATCGCAGATAGCGCTCTGATACTGATGAGACGTTTTCTACTCTAATCTGGCGTCCTCTAGATGCTAACTAAAGCTGGTGTTTTTCCTGCCCAGATATTATGCATGTTTTTAGGCTTTATTATCAACTTATTGTGTTTGTAGGGGAACCAGCTGTCTCTTTAGGCCTATAGGCATAACATCTAAGATGGCTAAATTGCCAGCAGAGAGTTTACATGGCGATCATCAATGCTTAGAAGATTGCCTTTGGCTCTCTGGGAGATAGTTTAGAAAAAGAGACCAGCAGGGGTGTAATGATGCAAGACTGTTTTAATCCATCAATGATTGAAATCCGCACTGTCCTTGCTCCTTGTGGGCCAGTAAAAACTTGCTCTCATTTTCTGTATAAAAGCTCCAAGGAAGCAACGTAGATCTTGTGGGATTCCCATGATGATAAGCTTCAGTCATAATAGCCATAGGTTCACCAAAACAAAGACTGATTTAAAATGAACACATACAGGTACATTTTCTCTTCTGGTAGATTTCCATAATATATAATTCAATGTAAAAATCTGCTGTAACGGTGACTGGCCAGATTTAAATCCAGCCTTAAAATACATACTAGTTTGTCAGTCTTGGCCCAAACCTCAACAGCAATTGAGCAAATATTTTGGATGAGACATCAATTAGAGAGGATTTAATATGCCACGTGATAATTTAACATTCCCTACTTAAAGATAGGTTTAAACAGTGTTCAAAGAACGCATAACCAGTGAAGATCACAGCAGATCTGGTAACAAATGAGACCTACAGGTTGAAATATAACTATCAGATCTTTCTACAATCTGAAACTGTGCATTCACATATCTGTCTCCTAGGAAGACATCTTGAAATCATTAATAATCATTACTTTGGTAACAATCACCATCCTAAATAACATGTCTGAGTAAATCATAACACCATTAGCATATCATTTGTTAATTGCAACATCACTGCTGAACAAAAATCTTCATAACATGAAAATGATCACAATTAAAAAATTATTACTTGGGGGAATTTGGGTTCCAGTGGTCTAGACTCAAAAGTAGTGCTTACTACTTTTCGATGCAGATGGTTGATTTAAACTTAGACAACCAGTAGTGGAGCACTGTTTTCAGTGCCCTGATGCAGAAATCAGAGCTTGTGTGATCTAGCTAGTAAATACCATTTGTCAGTGATATATGATTGGAGTTTATGCACCAGCGATGTGTGTAAACTGGTGGGGTGCAGTGCTTTGTTTTAGGAGCAGGCATGTTCCATTTATTTTAGAGCGCCTTTGAGGTTCTTTTCCTGCAAATTCAAATCACATTTCTTTAAGTGATATGAGTGCAGAAAATAGAGTTGAGTGTGGTGTGCTTCACCTCATACCCTCATTAGCGACACGAGGCACCCACTTACTCAAATCCAATTCTTTCAAGCAAACTCTCTAATATCAAGATCTAAGGGCACTGACAGTTTAAACAATGTGTAAGCCAAAAACAGACCTTGTTAAAACGTGTTCAACAATCACAGACACTTGCTTTTCATTTGCAGCTATTCAGCATGAGAGGGTGCATAATTTGAGCGTAATAATGTTTGAGGATTTGGCTATTATCATAGAGATTGAACTTAAGTTTCCATTATCATCTTGCTCCACCATACCTGAAGCGACGATCTTGGCCGGCAGTGTGCAGAACATTCCCATCAGGCAGCACCACCTCTAGATTGACAACATTCTCCTTCATTGTTCCATAGAGTACTGCATTGGTCCCGGAAGCACTGGTGGCTGCCATGCCACAGAGAGAGGCATCAGCACCAGGGTCTGTAACAAACACACATTCTGTAACTGAATATATCCAACATAAGCCCTTCAGAACAATGTTCACTAACAGCGGGACATCACATTTGTAGGACCTCTCGGTCATGCTCTGCTTGCCTTGTCCAGCAGGTAGATTGCACAAGATTTACCAATAGCTCATGACTCCAATTAGCTAGGAGAGCTTGAGTGCAGGTTGTTCTTCACACGATTCTTGGTATCGCAACCATCCTGGCATTTCAGAGTGCTTGTTCTGTTCAAAGCTCCCATTTTGACTACATACCAAATTACATCTGAAAGGAACACCTTCATGGTGTGTTTTCAACTTTGTTACGATTTGTGAAAAGTAGCAACTAGATGCAGCTGATGCCAGCGCGCTTGGTCCTTAGTAAGTAAACTTACAAGGGGACACCTATAGGCTGATTAATCTTTTGAATCGCATGGAGTATCCTAGTCATGCAGTGACCATTGGACCAATAATCAACATCAATAGTCAAGAGACATCTTAAACCAAAAACAGCTTAAAAACCATTCCCCTAATTGGTCAGTCAGTCAGCAGATATGACTTTAACCTATAGTTTTTGTTTACTGAATCTACTAATTTTAATATGAGCTTATTCACAAGATGTGGATTGGTCCTCCATACGATGTTCTCATCATCCGGCCCTTCAGGTATTGAAATTGTTGCATATTCCTCTTCAGTCAGTGGCTCCATTGTTCAAGTCCTGGGAAAGTACATTTAGCCTACTCTACACATAATTGCAGCAAATTGTCTTCATCATCTCCTGTCCGCCGGTACACTGCAGGAAATTCTAGCTAAGGGACTTTAACATCTAGCGGGTCACGGTCAGTGCATGCCTCCAGTTCTTTGCAAAGCGTTTAGGAAATTAATCTCTTCGCGTGTGTGTGAGGCCCAGGAAAACTAGGCCTTTGGTTTAGCTAACTTAACACTACAAATCAATGCAAAACATAGGTCATACATCTCATTATGTATTATATTTTTCGCGTATATTTTCATTATTTCAAACAGCTTCAGTCATTGTAGTACACATGGTGATCACACCCTGAGGGTACATTTTCAAACGTGCACATTAATTTCTCTATGCATTTCCTGGGTATAAACCCAGGCAGGTCCAGCCAGATCAGGGCAGGCATCAGCTGTAGCAACCAATTGGTTAACAGTTTAGTGAGACTTTTACCATCTACACTTATAAGAGCCTAAAGCTGATAAGAACTGCATTGAGTAGGGGGCGTCCCAGGTTTCAGGTTTGTCAGCAGGACAATGATGAGGGCTTCTGCCACAGATTCTGGAAGGTGTCCTATTTGAAAAGCCTCTGCATAGGCAAAGAGAAGAATCGGGGCCAGGTCCTCAGCATATCTTTACAGAACACAACTGCAAGACCGTCGCTACCTGGGGCACTACCATTCTTCAGCTGAGATAATGCACCTGATTTTCCTCTGGAGAGGGGGAGAGCACTGCCAACCAGTCCTCTTCCAGGAATATATGTATATCCGGGAGGGAGTCTACAGCACGAGACCCATATAATTGTTCTTTAGTAAGCAGCATAACCATAATCGCTTTTGATTAATGGTGCAGCTTCCATGTTCCATAATTTGCTGCCCAATTCGGCCAGATCATCAATGCGAGTGTATGGTCATGGCGTTCACCCTCCCCATATGCACAATACTTGCCATAAATCAAATTTCTCTATTGGCTGCTTCTTTAAATTCTCAAATTTAGAGTTCTAAAGGTTCAAGAGTTTGGGGTCTCCCACTGAGATCATAGGCCTCCTACATCATCTTAATTTCCAATTTCCAACTTCCTTAATTCCCCCTTAAGGGATTTAAGGATACCACAGTATTTACTGATGCACTCTCCTCTGATAACCACTTTATAGGCTTCCCAGAGATTCAAGGCAGAGCGCACCGGACCACTATTTTCATTAAGGTCATTATTAGTGGCTTGCCAAATGCCTAAAAACACTATCCATCAAGGTCTCAGGATGGAGACGCCTTCGGAAAATATGGAATGTGATTGTGTGTATATTCGCCAATTGTTTGTCCAACGTGGGTTTATGTAAATATTATGAAGTTTGGTGATATATAAATCTAAACACTATGTGATAACATTATAAAAGGGCTCTGTCACGGATTGATACAATGTGTCATTGTACAGTCATATACTAATTAGTTACAACTACTGGGATTCAAGCAATTGGGGTTGAGAAGCAGTGTATAAACCATCTCCCAGTGTCAGCCATCTTAGTAAAAGGAACATCTTTCACTGATAAGTGTTCACGCTCACACTGAATTTTGCTTCTTCTTTATGTAGCAGGATTATTGTGCTGCACTCATTTCTATCGCTTAGTGGGCAGAGAATCACTGGCAGTCTCTTATGATTTGGTCTGCAGAACTAGTAGTATGTGAGCTCTTGGGATCAAAATATGCTTATTAGTAAACTATCCCACAATCTTTCCGGACGGGCTTTGTTGATTAGTCAATATTTTTAAGATTCATGCTCCACTGGAACTTACATTTAGAAGCAAGAATTATGGTCCTTCCTTGATGACCCAGGAGGCACAAATATTATAAGATTACAAAGCTGAGGTACTTTGACCGGCTCCAAAACATATGGGCACAATTTCTTTCCCCAAATTAGAAGGAGAGTCCTTTGAATGGATATTGAAATACAATTCTATACTTCAGGACATGCAGCTGTTGATACATGCTTGGCTTTTATACGAGTTGCTGTCCACGGAGGACTGCTTACGAACGAGAGCCTTAATGGTGCATTCGAGAGCCACAAGATTATCGGACGACACTAATCTTTTTATATGACCCCAGGTGAGTCGGTCATGATCTATTATGTTCTTTATAATTAAATGTAATGTATGGCATATTTACACAGGAAGAATAATACAGTATATATATATATAGATAGATATATAGTTATTGAGGCTATATTTTGTTTCATTTAGTCCTGAGGAGGACCGTTACTGATGTCTTGTATTAACCGTTGAAATCTCAACTGCTTACATATTCAGCCTGTTCTCCACTTAAAGCAGGGGAAATGGAATTTCTTAGACGTGCAATCGGGACTCATGAATTTGTTTGATAAATGATCTGTGTCTTTTGAATCATCTCTGTTCAATTAATGCACTGCGCTAGCAGTTTTTTCACTGTACACTAAGACGCAGTCCTTATGCTCGGTTCATGAGATTCTGATGTGAAAGAACTGAACACAAAGAAAAGTTAAATAAGACCCATATGTGTTTTCGTCATTTAATATTTTAATTCAATGAAAGTTATTGAAAGAGATTTAGATTCTTTTTGTACAGCGACGAAAGTAACTGCATATACAGAGGTTCCTATTTTTGCTCCAACAGAACCAATTGCTCTCATAGACCGATCTATGCCCAGGTTCTGAGGGTTGCCCCATGGTGGAGTAATGCCTTGTGGAAGGGCACCACGCTGTAACTCAAAGAGAATTCGGCCAGTGCTGAAGTGTGCGGACCCACTGCCACATGAAGCATGCTATAGTGGCTCGATAAACAGCCTAATGAATGAAATCTGTTTGAAACCCGTATAAATGTCTGAGTTATACATATAGTTTCGTTAAAAACAAAAGGTCTTGGCTGGCACAAGCCAAACATTTTTTAAATCAGTCTAGGATAGATAGAATAGTACAGAATTAGATAGATAAATACATTTGTAAAGATAGATATGTGTAGATAGATAGTTAGAAAGATAAGATTGGATAGGGAATTGGTATAAATAGCAGAGCTTCAAATAGTGATACAGTAGTTAAATGTCTGAAGAAGCACGACATACAAGAGCACTAGAAGCAACTGAGAAAGCCATACAAGCAGGACATACAGATTGGTTTCTAAATATGACTGCAGACCTCAATTAAAATACATACCAACACGATATGAGGGAGTGCAGTTATAAACGCACAACAATGTGGTATCCTTAAAAAGTGACAACTTCATGAAGAACACTTTAGAATGGACACATTCTGGCATGCTGTGAAATAGCAGTTGCCAGATAAACAGAGGTCACTCCAAAGGAATTTAAAATAGCATTGGCAAGAGACAGGAACTAATGCTGGAATGAGCCCTGTGCTCAACATGGAAGAGCTGGTATAAAAGTAATGCGATCACATCAGACTCAACACAAAAGCAACCCCAGAGTAATAAAGTAAAAACAAAAACATGGGCACTAAAGACCACTACCTTATCTATGGATGCGCTACTTGCGAAAGAGCAAAATGCAGTCCCTCAAAGTGGCTGAAATGGATGCCCCCCCCCCCCCTCCCCTTCCCCTTGCTCGATGTTGTGGTGTGGAAGCAAAATGTGAATTACCTAAAAGACCGATAGATAAAAACAGCTGGCTAGACACCCTTTTAGTAAGTGCATTATGTATATAATGTTTTTGAAAACAGAGGGTCTTTGCTAACGCCAGATCCACAAACTGCTGCAAAGGGTTAGCCCCATGACTCACACGGAATCTGCAATTCAAGTGATTTGTGCAAAAAAATGCCTGTGATGCAATGCTTTCATAGCGCAAATGGACGTATGTTAAAGGCCCTTTGTATTAGAAGGTAATCTCGTAGCAGCCAATAACAGGAGTGAGTGGCTTCATTATGGTTACAAGTGGTGCAGGGATACTGCAGCTCGTGAGTCATGCGATTTATTGCAGACTAAATGCCAGAATTAAAAGATGCCCACAGGCAGAAAATAACACGAGTGAATCCCTGCAGAGAGAAGGAGCAATTCCCACAAGTTACCCTCCATTCAGGCTGCCAAACTCAGTTGGTGATACCAGCTCACTTGCAATGACAGCCTTGGCTGTGAATTCTAATTTGGAAAACTATGGAAAAGGGGCCCCAAAAAAGATAATCAATACACTGGAAACTGCAATTTTCTGCCTGTACCTCTCCTGAGTAACAGCTAAAAATTGCCACTTTGCGGGAAGGCAGACAGATGGGCAAACCGAGCAATGGCCTCATTTCTTATTGGTAACCTCATTACTTCAACTTCTGGTCCTCCACTTCCTCGTCACAGTCGATTAGGCTCCTTCTGTTAGGAGGTCCACATCGTCTACTCAAGGGCACACAACTGTTTAGAAACCTAAATATTATTAGCAGATTGATAAATTATACCTACTTAAAAAGTAGACCATAAAAATGTTTTTTTTAAATGTTCTGGACGATTGGTGGCCTCAATTGAAGCACAGATATGTGTCAACAAAATGAGAGCACGCATTAGGAGCAAAAAAGTCAAAGTGAAATGCTGCTCAAAGCTAGCATATCGCTTCACCTTTTAGAAATATAAGCAGATTTTGAAAAGCTCCAACCGTCCTATTAAAATTAAAATTTCTGTATTTAAAATATTTCATTGTCTGTATACTCGATATATACTTGTTTCTGTACTTTTGTATATTAATTTGAGGTTTAAATAGTAGAAATTGCTCATGCCTTGATCTCCGGCTTACAGTAGTGATTCAGCGGGGTCTGCATATGTCAAAAGTTTAAGAACTGTTGGCCTAGCCCAATTGTATGCCAGATCACCTGAAAACAGTATAATCATGAAGGGACAGCTCCGCCGCTAAGGCGGAGGAGCGTCGCCCCACTGGACTGTGGGGGAAGGAAAACAAAAATGATAACGCAATGTTATTTTCATTTGATTTTTCCTGGGAGTAAGGGGCAGGACTGGGCTGGAGGGAGGGGGCCGGAGGAGGGCTTTTGCAGCACAAAGCGTGCATGTCTGTTAGGTCATCAGGTCAGCCGTGTTAGTCCAGCCAAACAGACAGGCGCACTTTGCATGTTATCTACCCAACTGTATTGCACAGCTGAGTGGACAACATAACCAGGCTCCCACTCGCAGTCTGAGCGGCAAAGTAGGCTGCTCAGACCAATAACAACTCTGCTGTCATGCTGGTGACAGCTGCGTCGTGATTGGCTAGGCGCCTGTTTGCAGCCAGGAAGAGGACAAGGACAGAGGGGGAGATGAATGTGTCTCCCCCAAAGGAAAGCTTTTTTTTAAAAAAAAAAACAACAAAAAAAACCTTTTTTTTCCACCCCCTCACCCGTCCCGCCACCCCCGTTGAGTGGCAGCCGCCACTGTAATCATGGCTATCTCCGAGTGCAGATACAAACTGGAAGGGATGAAAAATGCAACGATTCAAAACGACCTCTTTAGAGGATGTGTACAAATGCTTCTACTTTCAGCAGTGTTCTTTCAAACGTGTTTGGTAACTGAAGGGTGCTGAGGACTTCCTTTCTGAAACTGGAAATGATCATTCAGTATCTGATTTACTGACGATTTGATTGATAGTTTTAGATAGCATTCGGACTCAGAGGCAACTAATGGATGAAATAGTAAGCTATGAAATTTGCAAAAAAATATTTGTATTCACAAAGTTTGAAGAAACCAAACTGGCTAGGTAGCTGTAACTCTGATTTGCTTTGTTACTTAGGCATTGTACATAAGCACCCATTTTTTAGAAACTACGCCTGATCAAGGAGTGTCATGTGCAGTTACCACCATAGCCGGGTTAAACACATTTAACAAAAAAAATGTGAAGGGAGACAGGTGGAACATATCCTCAAGATATGATGTAGAAAATGTTTCATATCATTATTATTAGTAGTAGTATCAATGGTAATAGTAGTAGTAGTAGTAGTAATAATAATAATAGTATGACTTGCAAAGCTAGCAAAGTTAAACTTTCTGGAAGGAAAATGCTTGAAGAATCGTTTTGCTCCCTCTATGAATTTAATGGCACAAACTCTGCAAGCCAAGTTAGGGTTCTGTACCTGGGGAGCCATTTCCAGCATACTTTATTGAAATACTTGGTTAAATTACACAACCTTGACTTGGATACTACCTTGAGTGCCTGTTAAATTTTAGAAGGTTTGATTGACCAGAAAAGTAAAACGTTCATATTAATACCAAGATACAAAAAGCATGCTTGGTCTGAAGGGGTTTGGCAACTACCTTAAACAGGCATTGGCAAAGCCATCAGGTCTCACATTAAAACCACACTGACTATCACAGCCTCTTGAACAGCAGCAATCAGCCCGTGCAGGCTGCATTTCCTTAGCAGTTCATAGTCACACACCAGTCTTCGTTGTAGCAGGCTTCAGCACGTTTAACTAGTACAAAAGATCCCATATGCTTCCACCTCTGCTTCCTGAACCCCAGTGAATTATTAACAGACCTCATGCCATTGACTGTCTCTTTTAGACAGAAGTGTGCTTTTATTTTGAGCGAGGCAGAGGAAATAGTAAATGTGATGTCACCATGTAAGTTTGTAGCTTCACAAGTCTGATGATTTTCCATGTGCCCACATTAGCCCCTGAGCAGTTTTGTAGATTACCCAAAGATCAGTGCCAAAGTGTGAATGAAACTGAACAGAGAGGGTGCAGTACTCTCCAGGGGTCACCTCTGTTGTGATAACAAAACTGCAGAGAATGGAATTACAGACAAGGGGAAAAGAACGAGGGAAATGCTGAAAGAAGGAGACACGATGAAACAGACAAAGGGACTGAAAGAGAAAGGCAAAACAAGAGCCAGAAAATTAAATTCAACGAAAAGGGCTCTAAACCAGCCAAAGGCTGTGAGATATTCATAAAAGCCAATAGGAAGAATAAAATACTCAACAGGGTTAATCTCAAAAGAAAGGCCAAGGATTGCCTGGGCATGGAATAGCAGCTCCTACTAGTCACGTTCCTGAACAGGGCGGATGCTCGCCGCTGGGCAGTGAGAAAGGACAGTATATCTGGTAAGTGTTAAGGAAGCAGTACACATGGCTCTGGAGTGGCCTTAAATTACATTTACGGACAATTAACTTCAAAACAGGCAAATAATTAATAAATCCAAAGTCCTGGGGCAGACAACTTGGGTGATCATCCTAGAGGAAATGCCAGGACATTGCTGGTGACTATTTAGTGTATGAGGGCTGCAGATTGCAAGAAAATGTGCAGATCAGAGGAGACAGCCTGAAGGCAGTCTTTGTATTATGAGGGACAGAATATTCTGGTCAATATACATATTCATAACACATGTGCAAGTGAGTGCATTAAAATTAAGAAACAAAGTTAGCTTTTTAATTGATCAAAGGAAGTATGTGCATTCAGAGGCAATATTGATTATGGCTGGAGATTTTAAAGTTGGTAGGGCCCCAGAAGATGCGGAGAAAGCATTAAGCAATTTATTTGCGGTTTATAAAAGACCACCAGCAAAATTCCCATGTGGTACATCTACTGAAGAAGACAGGGGTTTAAGCAACTGATTTGCTAACAGTGGGCAGATCTGCCTGAATGGCTGGTCTGTGCTGAACTCCCATGCCAAACAGTAAGCGCTTGATAAAATCCCATTCCGTGAGATCGATTAATTAAGAAGACTAACCCCACGAGGTCAGACCCTTTGAATCTGTTTCAGTTATTTTAAATTTCAAGTTCTTCATTTAGTAATGTAATTTCAATAGAGAATAAGCTAGAATCAGGCCTTGACAGTGTGGTTGCTTGTCTGGTATGGCAAGCCTTATGGTACAAACAGAAAATCTAGTTTGGATTCAATGCAGAATTTGAAAAATGAAATATCTTAATTGGCACATTCGGTCTGCCCATGAATTAAAAGACCTAAAAAGGAAATATGAAATTCAAGTAAGACAAAATAAAATTATGTTTCATAATTAGGCAATGGGAAAAAAGACATACCATTTTATATATTAAGGTGATCAAAAGCAATTTACAATGTTAGTGAATTATGCTGTTAAATTATCCCTGCTTCATTATTATACAATAAAATAAGAACACTAGAAAACCAACCTGATCAAACTATTTGGGCTTCCAAAACCGAAGAATTGTTATATATAAAGCCGATCCAGTAATCACAATGCTGATTACTGCGACTATAGTTAGGAGCAGTATTGTACCCTTGAAACTGAGTAGAGATGCAGGACTAGATAACCTACCAGCAGCAATAATCAAAAACAACGAGTGAGTTGAGGTTTTGACCACGCCTGCAGTGGATTGTTGAGTCAGTGGAAATCCTATTATCTTCGAGAAGTGTTGTAGTAAACCCCATCTTCAAAAAAAAAGAAAAGTTCCCCAAATGGTTACATATTAATAAGTTTAACCAATGCTATATCAGAGCCACTTGTTGAAGCCAGGTACCCTGCCATAAGGGTGTCAATTTAGTGAGGCGTCGCCCGCACCCGTCAACCGCATCGCCGCCCTCCAGCACTTCACTGCCACCTGTGTACAGTGAGGGGCAGCACGGGGAATCCAGCCCCCGTACAGCAGGAGACACTCAAAAACTGCATGCCAGATCTCCAGCCGGTAAGCTGTATCGTCCCATTGAACCATTCATTAATGGGGACCATCTGGGCCGCAAGGTAGTAGATGTACAAGTCCGGAATTCTCATCCCCCCTTCATATGGAGATTTCCGTGCCAAGCTGAAGGCCACCCTATGTCGCCCTCCCGCCCATATAAAGGAGGTAAGCTTGGAAGTAAGGGACTGGAACCAGGCCCGAGGCACCAAGTACAGGAAGTCTGTCAAGACATACAAGTATCAGTGGAGACAGATCATCTTGAAAAGAGCTGTGTGACCAAGGGGGTTCAGGGGGAGGCATCGCCACCTGCCCAGGTCCGCAGACAGGGTCCGTGCAAGGTGTTGGAAGTTTAATTCCCAGGCCAGCTCTAGGATTGTCGAGAGGTAGATTCCCAGGTATTTGAAGGCATTACGCCTCACTGGGATGGTGGGACACCATTTGTTTCACCCCGCCTCTCCCCACACCTCCACGAGCACCGATTTCCCTGGGTTCTGACACAGGCCCAATGCCTCGCCATGCAGTGTCAAGAGCTCAAGGCATCGGGGGCCAGAGTCTTGAGGCTCCCTAGAAACACCAAAACATCATCCGCGTACAGGGATACAGGGTCCTTGCATTCAATCCTCCATAGCCAGCCCCTCATAAGCGGGTCCCCCCCAAAGGAGGTGGACCAGCGGCTCAATTGCCAGGGCGAATAGCAGGGGTAAAAGAGGACAGCCCTGGTGCTTTCCTCTCATCAGGAAGGGGTCTGACAAGATGCTATTGACCCGTACTTGTGCCGACGGGTCTCGATAGAGAAGGTGTACCATCCCTCTGAAATTTGGCCAGAGACCCATGCGGGTTAGCACCTCCTTCAGGAAGTTTCACGCCAGGGTAGCAAAGGACTTGTGGAAATCCACTAGGAATGTCAAATCCCCCTCCAGTCTATATGTCTGGGAGAGTGCCACCTGGACCCATCTCAGGCAGTGACGAGTGCACCTACCCGGCATGAAGCCACACTGCTCCGGGTGAACAAGGAAGGGCAGCGTGCAGGCCAATCGAGTGGTCAACCCTTTCGCAAATATCTTAATGTCCATGTTAATCAGAGATATGGGTCGGTATGAGGAGCACTGGTCTCGTGGTAGGTCACTCTTTGGTTTGACCACAATAGTGGTGCAGTCTATACCCGCAGGGAACGTTCCTCATCGAGCTGCCTCCTCGTAGACACTCACAAGAAGAGAAACCAGGCGCCGCCGAAACCTCTGATTATAGCACTGCTTGGCCTATGCGAGTGATACTTGTTGAATCTCTCCACGCAAGAGTTGCACCCGTTCCTCCTTCTCCCCGGTCCCCAGGCCGCCAAACTCAACCATCTAGGTCCACAATTCACCCTCCAGGTCAGTCACCCTCTACAATTGCCTGGCTTCCTGCTGTCTGACGTGTCCTTTAATGAACTCCCTCAGGGAGGGCTTGCTAGCAGCCTATAGGAACCCCACCAAACCCACGTTTTCTTTAAAATAGTGATCAATTTGTTTCTCAAGATGTTCGACGCAATCAGGGTTTTTCAAGTCCCAGGTACTGAAGCACCACATCAGGCACCGGGTCTGCAAAGGAGTCTCCCAAGCCATCAAGATCGGCGGGTGATCAGAGATCCTGTGTGCCAGTATCTGCACAGAGGTCAACCCCAAGAGGTCCACTGCTGGGAGCCATAGCTGATTAATCCGTGCCTCCGTGTGGTGTGTCACTGATTGATGCGTAAATGCCCTTGTCTGTGGGTGCCACACCCACCAGGCGTCGCACAGGCCTAGTGAATCACGTCACAAGACTTGACGACCCGGCCCGTCAGCAGAGGTGTCCCAAAGCGGATCTGGTACTGCATTAAAGTCCCCCACCAACAAACGTGGTGCCCTGCGGGAGGGAGACCAGCAAACTATATAGGTTGGTAAGCGTGGACCCCAGGAGTCGCAGGGTGCATATCACAAAATGATGTTAATCTGTCTCCCAGCCAGGCGTCCCTCCAGCCCTACGTATCTTCCATGAGGGTCATTGTGCACCTGGGTCACCAGCAGGGGCAGCAACCTGTGGAGCAGGAGCGCTTCCCCTCTGGACCACCTCGAAAACTCAGCGTGGAACACCCGCTCATATCCAAACCTCCCAAGAAACGTACATTGGGTCCCAGCTAGGTGGGTCTTCTGCTAAAGGACCACGTCTGGTCGATGCCTTTTGATGTAGCAAGCACTGCGGACCTCTTAATAGGGTTTAACAGGCCGCTAACATTCCAGGACAAGAGTTTGAACATGTTGCTGTTCGGTTAGGTAGAGCTTGGTGCACCTAGTGCCCCGCTACCAATCTGTTTTGCCCGGCTCACTGGCCCCTCAAGGCATCCATGGACCGCATACAATTGCACACAGTACTCACTGTAAATGTAACAAACCTAAAAAGGAAAACATTAGTGCAACTAGAGTAGAAACAACTCGTAGCAACAACCCAACCTCCCCCCCCAACATTTACCACCCCACACTTCACCCCTTGAAGCATTTGTCACCCTACCCCAACACATTGCTAACGAGCAATAAAAAGTCTAGTCAAATGTGGTTGTCCATATCATCTGGCAGTGCCCTACTTGCGGATGTGCTACCTGACCTCAACTAATAATATGATTTTATTGGCACAGATATCTGGGCCACCGCTCCTGCCGGGCTTAGTGCCAGGCACTGCCCTTCCAGTTTCATACGTACAATCTCCCTGAAGCCTCTAGTTCATTTCGGGGAGGTTAGGATTGTCCCTGTCAATGTAAACAATGCTGGAGAGGCTGTCGAGTCAGTGTCCAGAACCTGCTGCACCTGCAGGTCGAGAGGCGAGTGATCCTGGATGCTCCCTCGCTGTCCCCCAGCCGCCGACCGTTTCTGCCGAGACCTGGAGCGCTTCCTGGGCACCAGCGCCAAGAGGGGAGCCCTGCCAGGGTCCTTTGTCTCTGGGCCCACCTCTCCTCCCCCATTGCTTGTCTTAATTCTCGCTTTTCCGCCACCCAATCCCAGGCCTGCTCTGGGGTATCACAGAAATAGGTAGTGGATTGAAACATCACTTTGAGGCGGGTGGGGAAAAGTAGCATATAGTGGAGGTTCAACATATGAAGTTTCTTGTTAACCACGTCAAAAGATCTGCGTTTCTGTTGTACAGCCCTGGAGTAGTCCAGGAAAATCATAACCTAAGAGTTTTGGTGTTGTAAGTCTGCCTGGGTCCTAGCCTCCCGCAGGATTGAGCCTCTGTCCCTGAAATTCAGGATCCGTAGTATCAATGGACGAGGGGGTTCCGACCAGAGGCTGAAGTGCCAACGAACGATGTGCACGCTCTATAACAAAGTTGGTGGACAGCTTTTGCGCCTGCATCTAGGCGCGGAACCACTGAAGTGCTACTGCCAAGTCAAATGCGGCTAGGGACTCCGGCAGGCCCACAGGTTGTTGCGCCGGGTGAGGTTCTCTGCGTCCTCCGCCCTTTTCTGTGGGTCCTCCACTAACGTCGTAAGGATCAAAACCTAGCGTTTAAGGAGGACCAGGTCATCTTTTGCCACTGAAATATGGTTCTCAGCCTCATTCACTTTCCCGGTCACACCTTGTCGGTCCCGGTGGTTCAGCGCGAGATCTATTCGCAGCTCATCATCCTTATGTTCCACGGCCACACAAGAGTCCATGATCGTCTTGAGGACCGCTTCAAGGTCCAGACGGGGAGACGTCAACACGAGGGGCGTGCTGGCTGCTCCAGCCTCCCTTCCCCCATCCACTGTCGCCTGGGCCTGCACATGCTGCTGCTGCTTGGTGCTGCCATGGCTGCTTGTATGACCCCTCCCCCGGGTGTTTTGAACTCAACCACTCGCAGCCTCAGCACAGCTTGCAATTTGGGGGGGGGGGGGGGAGGGGAAGTGATCACCACACTTCGTACTGGCTCCACTCGGTGGTGGGAGGGCGGCGTTAGGGAGCAAAAGAGCGGGCCAGATGTCTGATTTTTACGCCCCTTGTCTCAACCATTGCCTCAATTACACCCGCCAGGGTGCCATCTGCCGGATCCATCCTCGGCCATCATCCACTT
This sequence comes from Pleurodeles waltl, assembly GCF_031143425.1. Taxonomy (NCBI): domain Eukaryota; kingdom Metazoa; phylum Chordata; class Amphibia; order Caudata; family Salamandridae; genus Pleurodeles; species Pleurodeles waltl. The sequence continues at coordinate 559,666,731 of NC_090451.1, forward strand.
TCTGGGGGTGGGGGTGGTATCAGCAGGCAACCCACCCCCCTCTCTTGGGTCCTCCCCACGTCCCACTTGCCGGTCCAGTTTTCAGCTGGACACTGCTGCTTCTGGGGCCAACTGCCAGGGGCCCCCCACACGTCTCTTGAGGCCTAGTCAACTCCAAGAACGTGTTACGCGGCGCCTGCCAGGTCAGGCCAGGTGGTGCTGCGCTTCTTCTCAGTATCAGGCCACAGTCTATCCTCCCTTGCCGCTCTCGCAATCGCTGGGCTTACAGCGCCAAGGCCCCTCACGCAGCACCCGCCCTCCCGGGAGCAGGTGGGCCGGCTGCAGATGCGTCGCATCATTCAGGCGCGGCTAACTTGGTCGCTGTCCCAGCCACGGTTGGGCCACCCATAGGCTCCTCTATGCTGTGGGCGGGAAGGGGTTCCTCCCCCATTCTTATCTTGGGGTTCATGGGGCTTACAGCTCCCAGGCTCCACGCATGGTGGCCACCATCTTGGGATCAAGCGGGCCCTCTGAAGGTATGTCGCAGCGTCCAAGGGCGGTGACTCTGGTCTCCTCTCCGGCCCCGGCTGTGCCCCCCTCGACGTCTGCTATTCTGGGGGAGGAGGGGACTGGCCCCAATCCAGTGCTCGTAGGACCTCTAGAACTAGGGTCCTCATGCTGCACCTGCCATCTTAAAGTCAGGCGGGCCCGCTGCAGGAGCGTCACGCCGCCCAAGTGTGGAGATTCAGTTCCCCAGCACCGGCCCTGACTGGATCTGGTCCACCAGCAGCCTGTGGTACCGTCTCGACGGCCCCAGTGCCTTCCAGGCCGTCAGGGTCAGGTAGGATAGTGCCAGATTTGGGGCAAGCCGCGGAGCCCCGCTAAAATGCGGTCGCCATGTTGGATTGCGAAGCCACGCCCCTAATTATTTTATTTAAACTATAAAAAATAATATAACGGTTTGTAGTTTATATTAGTGTGTGTTCACATAACATTTTGTAAACTTTATATGCAAGAATATGGAGTATTGATTGTTTAGGTTTGTAATATGGTAGGTAAAATGTTTTATTTTGAAGTGAATATTGTAAATTTGAAGTCCAACATCTTCCCTCAAATTGATAGAGATTAGACTGGAATAATATTTGTCACACCTTTAGTGTTCAACATCTACCCACAAACCAGTTATGTTGGAGTGTGAATAATAAATCTCATCTCTTTAGTGTCCAACTGTTTACCCCAAATTGGTTTAGGTTGGAGTGGTTATAACAAATGCCATCCCTTTACTGTCCACCACCTTCCCCGCGTTGTTTTACACTGGAGTGGGAATAGTAAATGCCACTCCTTAAGTGTCCAACAGCTTCCCCTAAGTCGGTTATGTTGGAGAGAGAAAGTAAATTTCACTCTTTTAGTGTACACTGAATTGAAAGTATAAAAAGTTATATAAAGGTTTGTAGTTTACATTAGTGTGTGTTTAGATAACATTTTTGTAAACTTTATATTTTAAACACATGTAAAAATGTGGAATATTTATTGTGTATGTAATATATTTTACTTTGTAATATAGTAGGTAAAATGTTTTATTTTGATGTGGATATTGTAAATCTGAAGTCTTTTTGTCCAATGCCTTCCCCTCCAATTGGCAGAGATTGGACTGGCAATAGTAATTGCCCCCCTTTTAGTATCCAACACCTACCCTCAAACTGGTTATGTTGGAATGTGAATCGTAAATGTCATCTCTTTAGTGTTCAACAGTTTACCCCAAATTGGTTTAGGTTGGAGTGGGAATAGTAAAACACCCATTTACTGTCCAACACCTTTCTCAAGTTAGTTTACACTGGAGAGGGAATAGTAAATGCCACCCTTTTAGTGTCCAACAGCTTCCCCTAAGTAGGTTATGTTTGGGCGAGAATAGTAAATTTCACTCTTTTAGTGTCAAAACACCTCCCTCAAATTGGAGGTTGGAGGGAAAATAATAAATGTTATCCCTTTAGTGAAGTGTCCAGCACCTTCCCCAAAATTGGTTATGTTGGAGTGGGAATAGTAAATTTCACCCCCTTTGTGTCCAAGACCTACCCTGAGATTGGTTAAGATTGGAGTGGGAATAGTAAATGTCATCTCTTTCGTGCCCAACAGTTTACCCCAAATTGGTTTAGGTTGGAGTGGAGGGGGAATAGTAAATGTGACCCCTTTAGTGTTCATCATCTTCCCCCAAATTGGCTATGTTGGCGTGGGAATAGTAAATTTCACCTATTTAGGGCCAGATTACGATGTTGGCGGGTGGGATACTCTGTCACAAACGTAACGGATATCTAGTCCGCTGTATTACTAGTTCCATTATATCCTATGGAACTTGTAAAACAATTGGCGGGATTTGACAGAGTATCCCATTGGCCAAGGTAGTAATCAGGCCCTTAGTGTCCAACGCATTCCAAAAGTTGGTTTATATTGAAGTGGGAATAGCAAATGTCATCCTTTAAGTGTCCAACACGTTCCTCCAAATTGGTTATGTTGGAGAGAGAATAGTAAATGCCACTCCTTTTGTTCCCATGCCCACCTTCAAATTGGTTTAGAGTGGAGCTGGAGTAGTAAATATCACCCATTTAGTGTCCAAACTCTTCTGTCAAATTGGCTCACAATGGAGTGGGAACAGTAAATGTTACTCCTCAAATTGGTTTTGATTGGAGTGGGAATAGTAAACGCAGTGTCCAACAACCTGGCCAAATTTAATATAACAAAGAAATGTTACACTTTTTTAAATTTCTTTTATTTGTTTTCAATTTTAAATAATTGTAAATGTTTACTTTTTGAAAAATGTATAGTTTAATTAAAAATAAACATAATAAAGCCAATTAAATAAAACATTTATTAGTTTTTGATAAAAAAAGTAAATCATATTAAAATACATTTTTATGTTGTACATTTTCAAATGTTATTCTTCACTTAACAATTTTATTGCATTCCCTAACTTTTTAAATACTTAAACATTATTTCAACATATGTTTTATTAGTATGCATTAAACAATTGTATATGTTTTATAGAATTTAACTTTACAATTCTTTCATATCATTATATAAGTTACACATGTTTAATGTCTTATATTTTTTAAACATTACTTCAACATTTTTTCAATACTTTACATTTAATTCTATGGGGAGATAGTTTCATTTAGAAGCCATTTTTGTACTGCTACCTTCTATCTTGTAGTCTATTTGTGTTATTTTGAGTCTGTCATCCCTGACCCAGGTTGTGGTAAGGTGCTGCAGTTCGTCAGACCAGCAAAGTCCTTTTTAAGAAGGGTTTTGAGGGTAGGGGAAATTTAGGAGGGACGTTTAAAACTTGGTTATATTGTTATTTGTGGTGTTTTTTTGTAATATTTAGATGTATTTCTGTTAGCGTTTTACACTACCTTGTCATTTTGAGTTTTAGCTTTTTTACAATGTTTTAGTAATGTATAAATATGTTAAATTGTGTGATGTTAATTATATTTCAATTAAATGTAATTTATATGTATATTTGGAAATATAATGCATTTTGGGGCTTTGAGGGATATACATATGATTTCCTTCTATTTTTGTATTTTCTTCTGGGCTTTTTGGATTCATTTACTTCCTTTTTTTGTGGATTACTACTTTTATTAGATGGCAATGGAAAAAGCTCTACAGCTACAGAACAGTAAGTTTTATTGGTCTCCCATTTTGGGTGGGAAATGTGATAAAATATGTTTTATGTTACGTTTCTGTTATTATTATTTGGAATTGTTTGGATTATGTGTTGTATTTTTTTGATGTGATGTTTTGAGTGTGCTTTTAGGTTTTTGTGGCTGGTGATTGATTCTTTTTTTTTAAATAATATATATATATATTATATTAGTGTTTACTAACATTGCGATTTTGAATAATTGTTTTACTGATGTAATAAAATATATTACTTAAAGTATTTGGTATGTTGGTTTAGTGTTTACAATAGTTTGAGGATTGTGGTAGATTAACATGTATATGATAGTATGGTTTTGGCTATAATTTCCAAGTAGTCACCTCCTTTGTTATTTATATAGAGTTTGACTTTTAACTGTAGTATCTCGTACATTTTTTTTGTTTATTTGGTAAGTTTAGGGCCAATTTGGCTAACAGATTGGTCTATTCTTAGTTCTTTGTAGCTTTGCTGTTTTTGTAATGCTTTGATAAATTGGTATAGTGTAGTGTTGATTACAAGGCATTGTGCAATCTGCCCACTTCGTTGTTTGTTTTGGCTTCCTGGGCCAGGGTACTGTCAGACATTCCACTATGGTATCTGGATATGGGCTTGGCGCCCGTGCCTTAACCGATGCAGTTGGCCAACTCAAGTGTCTTTAAAATAGTCTATGCTTGTCTCCATTTTGATGGTAGAAAGGGCTTACAGTGACTTATGGCAACTTACTGTAAGTCCTCATCTCAATCGTTTCCATTAAATTCCCAGTTAATAGTAAGTTATAGTGGTTGGCTATGTCTGTGACAGGGACATCAGCTAATTGTAGAAGTTTTTTTATTTCAAAGGTGTTAGTGTAATATTCTACACTAAGGGCCTGATTACGAGGTTGGCAGTAAGGTCACCGCCGTGAAAACGGTGTGGTTCTCCCTGACCACCAATTCAGTGGTCCACCTGCCCAATTACGAGTCAAGAGAGTACACATGCGAACGATCGCTGCAGCACTTCCATCACCGCCATGAAATTCAGACCGGAACAGCAGCAGTAGAGGTGAATGCATTTGTCTGAGGGCTGACTGCCAGTTCCACAGTCCGTACAATCACGATGCACCCTGCCGCTGACGTGACTGTGGTAGCCAAACCTCCACACCTGAGCTGGTGAAAAAAGATGGACAAAAAGGTAGAAACTCACCTTCAGTCACCTGCACATGTCCTCTGCATGCCCTCTGATCGTACACATCTTGCCACTGCTTGTGCTGCTTGATGACCGACAAAACCCATACTGCTTTGGACGCAACTTACGGTAATTCCTCATCTCATTCATTTCCATTTCACTTCCAGTTAATAGATGCACAGACAGGTGCAAGATAAGATTCAGGGGGGCCCTGGGTCAAAACTATTTTGTGGGTCCATGCCTGGATCAGCTAATAATGTTTGCTCCCAAGTCACCTCTCTGATACCCTCTTTGGCCAGGTCACTGATTCTGCACATGGACACTCCTTCAAAATTTAAATGTGTTCCCTCAAAAGTTGTCAAGGATAGTGATGTGTCCACAATACAGTAACACAACAGCAGGTTCACACTAACATCACAGCAAATAATAACAGACACCCTCCAACTTTTAACAGGCCAGGTCCAGTATAGTTAGACAAGAAACTTAAGTAGTAATGTTGCATGAAACTCAAACACACCTTCTATGCTAATTACTTCAATAGACCGTCACACATCAGGCACATCAAACAATCAGATTTGTAAAATGCTATCCTAAATAATTCAAAACCCACCATGGAAACACCCTCTGCAGAACTGGGTCTTCTCAATCAGGGGGCACCCTGAAAGTCTGGGTCTCTGGGACAAAGACCATTTTGCCCATGTCCCAAAACGTCTTTGTGCACTGGCCCCCTGGCTTAAAGTATAGCAGGGATAAACAATAGCATCACCAAGTGCCATGCATATGGTTCAATGTGAAAGTGCAAGATATCAAACACATCAGTAACTTCATTCCTCACATTCAACTAAAGTAAGTGTAAGCTACACAGAAAACAGTGTACACATGTCACAAAAAGACAAACAGTAATGTCAACCAACCACCCTCCTTGCAGTCTGTCAACAAATATCCAACATCCATCATAGGGGAAAGTGCAAGACAAATGAGAATGACAATGCACAAGACTAGCTGAACCCTTTTTCATTTGAAATACCACACAAAAAAATGTATGGCCAGATTTTTGAGACATCCCCCATATACATCCATGCAACAATATCCCTTAACCTATGCAAGTCCTGTACTGGTCACAATAAAAATATACAAACCTGGTCACATTGATCACCATTAACGGGTAAAATAATACCTGCAGTCCCACATCCCAATTTCACAAAGCACGGAAATTAGGTGGGGCAAGTGCTCACCACCATGATGAATGCCTGCCCAGAAAAGTCCATCCCCGCCACATACCATTACAATTTGTGCATGTCCATAACAAATTACACCATAAACATATGTGGAGCATAACTTGCCTTAAAGAGTAGAAACAATGACTTTGTGTCACAATCAAACAGTAGTCACATTTGGATGCTACCAAAAGTAGCTAAGGAAAAGTAAAACAAGGCCCAACGTGTTCCAGCAAAAAACTCTTTATAATTGTGCATTAAAAAAAATGAACACATGATACAAAGGTCAATGGCCAGTCAACACAGAATGTTGTGTGCACATTGCTGTGCCACAAAACCTGCCTCATCTGACACTGGCAGGTAACCTCCTCACAATGGGGCATCCATTTGGTAGGGAAGGCACCTCTAAGATCTCATTTAGGTGGGGGACGTTTGGGTTGGGGGGGTGGACTTGGTATGTGAAGTGGTGGGTTGGATAGAGGAAGGAGTGGATCAACTCTAAGAACGTGGGGTCTGGGAAGTGGAATGGGTGGCAACTCTTTTGGTTTCAGTAGCTTGGGACCTGAAAGGGGTGGACTGGGGGATTGTGACGGGCTATACCCTGCTCGCCCACACTCCACTCCTGCTTGTGCTGATTCTGCCCCTGGTGCTCTGGGGCTCCCTGCTTGTGATTGGTGGAAAGGTCGGCAGTGGCGATGCGCTGACACTTCAAAAATGCTGCGGCAGCCTTTCATGGCGTTCAGAGCTTTGGAAGAAATCCCAGGAAACCAGGGGGGCGCTGTGAACCCTTTCATGCAGGAAGAAACACCCAGCAACAGAGACGTGGCGGTGAAAGCCCAAGAACGGACGTCGCCAAAGAGTCGGAGACGGCGACCTCCTACAAGCACGGAAGCTGCAGACGGAAGACGAGCGTCCGGAGAACCTGATCCAGGCAACCGGGGAGACGAGTGGCTGCATCCCGCCACGCTTCAGGAGAAGCGTGGCTGTTCAGGTGCGTGGGACTACATCCCTGAACGCGAGTGCGAGTGAGACAGAGGGTTGACGGAGGGAGGTCAGAAAGCGTGGAAAGGCGGGAGGGGAAGGACAAAACGAGGAACCATAACAAACACGAAAACAGAGGAAAGGAGGGGGGGGGGAACTGGAACAGAGTGAACAGACAAATAACGGAGGAAAGGGGGGGGGAAGAACACGAATATAATACTTACCCCGAGTTCTTATATAGAGTATCCGAAACGAAGGTCAGCAAATCCATGTGTGGGTCCGTAAAGCATTAAAGGAAAATAGAAAGGATAGAAATTAGAACACTGGAGAAAGACAGCATCTATTATTTGATACTAAACGGAATGTAATAAGAAGAACAGAGAGTCAGGGAAGGGGGAAAGATACAGAGATAAAATCGAGACGGGTGGCATGTACACTTACAGCTATCTTCTCTTCTTTCCGCATGTACTTCCCGGGGATGACCTGTGAACCAGGGAGACAGAAACGAAGAGTGAAGACAGAGTCTCAAGAACATCCCCACCCTCAAGTCATACAACCAAATACTCACCTGTTCTCTACTACATCTTCAACTTTCAATAAAAATAAACCTTTCTTCAGATCACCACGGTCTTGAGTGCTTTATACACGACTACCCGCTCACAGGGATACTACGGTTGGTTTGGAATGTGGGACAGGTGGTCTTGGGTGTAGGAGGAGTGGGAACTTTTCTGGGAGTTTGAGTATGAGTTTTGGTAGTGTTCAGGGCCAGGGAAAAGGAAGGGTCCTCAACAGGTAACATAGGAATGGGTTTGGGAATGGGTGGGGTCTTGGAGAGAGAGTGACCATGTCTGATGTGCCTGGGACTGTTGTGAATGTAGGTGCATGAGTGTCTTGTAAATGTGCTGCAAGTATGTGTGTGTGTGTTAAACACGATGTGTATTGGGTGCGTGTTTTTTTGGGTGTTTATGAGGCGAATGTTGTGTCAGTGGTGCTTGCTGCTGTGGAAGTGGCTGGTGTGTTGGAGGTTGATGTGATGGAGACTGCCGATGTGGTTGAGTGTGGTGTGTAAATGTATGTGACTGAGAGGGGTGCATGTGGGTGTGGTATTGTCAGTATTGGCTATGGATGTGGTGGTAGGTGTATGCTGTGTGTGTAGTGTCCCATGTGCTGTGTGTGGTGGGGGATCAGTGTGAGTTAGTGGCTGTCGTAGTGGTAATGCAAGTGACAGAGTCTGTGGTGGTGGTGTGTGTATTGTCTGTGTGTTTGGGTGTGTGCCTATTTTTTTCATGTGTTTTTGCCTATGTGTAGATGTGCCGCTTGGGACTGTATGAGTGTGTTACTCTATATCTGTGCGTGTGTGTGTGCGTGCACACTTTGGACAGATGGGGGAACAGGGTATTGGTATGGGGAAGGGGCAGGGACAATAGGTTGTGGGAAAGAGAAGCTGCAAAGAGGGAGGAGGCCAGAGCCTGAAAAGATCTCTGTAGGCCAGACATTGTACTGTACATGCCTTACAGGTAGGCGACCATCCACTGCAGATGGCTGCCTTGCCCCTGGATGGCATTCAGAATGGCAGTCAGACCCACCGAGATTGTCCCAAGGAGGAAAATAGCCTCCTCACTCTGCGCAGTGGTGAGGACAAGAGAAGGGGCTGAGGTGTCTTGAGCAAAGGAGACGGGCCCCTCTTAGGAGAGCATGTCCGGCCAACTGGGTGGGGAGCAACAGGGAGGGTGCTGATGTAGTTAGTAGTGGCAGACATTGATGAAGATGGTAGAGATCCTGTGGAGGTCTGCCACCGCTTGGGAGAGTCTACTGGAGGAGGAGGAGGAGGAGGAAGATGAAGGGTTTGAGCTTACGTCCTCCATGGCACTCCCCGCACCCTCTCGGTCACTGGGTCCCTCAGTGTCCTGAGACTCATAGCCGGAACCACTGTGGCCAGCTGCTTCCCCAGCGACCCTGGATCCTTCGCTTGCCCTGGATGAACTTGAAAAGACATGATAACATTGGTTGAGTGCATCTGCATAAACACACTTGACCATCAGATTCAATCACAAAACACTGCAGAAGGGCACAGACTACTGAAGCTGCATGGCTCACTAAATGGCCTTCAACATTGGCAGGAGCACATGCATGCATGCTGGATTAGCAGAGAATATTTGGCCACAGTGATGTCATAACCCTCCCAAAAATACCTATACCATGAATTATCTTATGAACACTCCCGCTTCATGCATATAGTCAGACAGTTGACCACATTAAATACTTTGGCCCTTGTAGCATAGCAGTCTAAACTAATGGCACAAGATATGATGGCTAACAATAGAACATCTCCACAGAGTCCACACAAGCCCCAGATTCCCCAAAATGCTGATTTCCTTTAAACAACATCATAATGTAATGATGGCCAAGTCGTTCAGCAAGCAGATGCAATAAGTGCTGTGGCAGTCACATGCAAAGGCTCAGTTCACACTGGTTTCATTTTTTCTGTTGATAATGCATCACATGTCCAGTTTCTAAATAGTAAAATCAAAGCTGTACTGAGGTAGCTCGACTACCTATCACAAGTAGCATTGAAAAGTATACTGGAGAGAATCACGGCCTAGACTGAGCGATATCTACTAAGAATGCACACATCATAATGGTACATATGGCGCTATGAACATCCCCAGTCAGGGTTGGTACTGGTTACAATACCATTTTCATATTGCATTCCTAGAAGCCCATTCACCTTTAATGTTTGTTGAATGCCAGTGAATATCAATGACCTGAAGAGGTGGACAAACTTCATTCTTGATGGGATGGCACAACAGTGCACCATTTGGTAAATGAAACACCAATGGCCTGTAAAACTGAGTTCAGGCACTCACATTTGATCCCAACATTGTCACACATCACTCCCTGATGCATGTCTCCAGTCAGTGAATGCATCTTGAACCAGTACTGCAGATGAAACAACAACAGGGAAAGGTACAATGGGGAACATGTAGGCACTAATGCTGATGCCACCAGTGAGGTATGCATATTCATGTCACTGTAAAATCAACACTTACCAATGGGAAGTACAGTTCAGTCACTGCAGCAAAAGTGCATTGTATGCTATGGCACATGTAATATGGCTCCCATCACATAAGAAAGTAGTGAGGGAGCATCACTCCTGACAAAATGAAGATAATTAGTCTGTCTGGTACAACCTTCTCCCAGAGCATCAAACAACATGAAGTGATCATGGCCTTACTCAGCCATGTCCCTGGTCTAAACAGAAAATTGGCAGTGGACTGGACTGTGCTGGCCTCGGTCATAAAAGGTTAGGCAAAGAACATCATCATGCAAATACTACCATACTTGCATAATCCTGAACTTTTCCTGTGCATTGGACATGGCACACCCTCAATGTTGTTTTGCAAATAGCTACCAGAAAAAAATATATAGTTTGTAAGGTAACATGTACAACTCTGGTGAGGACTCACCCCTTGAAGCTGCTCTTTGGCCTTCAACTGCCTGTTAGGATAGGCCACTGGACTAATGCAGGCCTTTTTTGGGGGGAGAGGGGGAGGGGCAGCTGCCAGCGCATGCCCCGTCCCCACTGTGAGGTCATCCCCAGCTGGACCTCAGTGATCTTCCTAGCCCAGTGCCTCAGGGCCTCCCACCACTTCCTGCAATGGACGCTGTGCTGACGAAAGACCCCCTGAGTCTGCACCTTACGGGTGATGGCTTTCTAGATGGTAAGCTTCTGATGAGCGTTGACCTGTATGGACGCAAGAGAGGAAAAAAGCATATGTTGCTGCAATTATTTGGCTATTGTTTTTTATTTCATACAATGTCTACAATTAGCACAAGCCAGAATCCAAAGTGAACACATTACAAGTTTGTTTTTCACATGTTGAGCACTACAAAGACATGTATATACACTTGGGTACTCATCTGCTGACCAACCTCATCCCTGACATGTCCTACACTGACTAAGCCAACACACTAACCTCATGTAGACCTTGGCCATCATACATATACTGAGTTACTGGCCACTAAGAAAAATGACCCCATTCTGAGCTTAACAACAGCACACTTTGGGGGTCATTCTGACCCTGGCGGTTCGAGACCGCCAGGGCCATTATGACCGCAAGCACCGCCAACAGGCTGGCGGTGCTTTTTTCCCCATTCCGACCGCGGCGGTAAAGCCGCGGTCGGACCGCCGGGGCTGGCGGTTTTCCGCCATTTCTGCACCGGCGGCTATAATCCGCCAGGGCAGCGCTGCTTGCAGCGCTGCCCTGGGGATTATGACCCCCTTACCGCCAGCCTGTTTCTGGCGGTTTTCACCGCCAGGAAGAGGCTGGCGGTAAGGAGTGTCTAGGGGCCCCTAACAGGGCCCCGGCCAGCTTTTCACTCTCTGCCTAGCAGACAGTGAAAAGCGCAACGGGTGCAACTGCACCCGTTGCACGGCCGCAACACCGCCGGCTCCATTCGGAGCCAGCTCCTGTGTTGCGGCTTCATTCCTGCTGGGCCGGCGGGCGCAAACTTGGTTTGCGCCCGCCGGCCCAGTGGGAATGTCAGAATGGGGGCCGCGTGAGTGCGGCCGCATTGGCGGCCGCATGGGGCCAAGGTCGGAATGACCCCCTTTATCTGCTTCATTGTACAAACACCTTTAAAGCCAAGCTCAATGACTTGATGCATACGGTCCATAAAATGGAAGCATAGTAGATCCTACATCCTAAGACTTGGACACTCATGACAGCCCTTCCATTATGACCAGTGAAAGATTCCTATATGCTGATGTGTGGGCCTTTGGACAACTTAATGTAATAATATACTACAACTGTTTGAGTGTGTGTAGTATGCATCAACATTCCATTGTTGTCTTTGGTGTGGATGGATGTTAATAAATCGTTTATACATACATCAAACCACTTCTAACCCAATAAATATTGGCACTGTAAATGTACAACATGTGCAATATGCCTGTTCAGTGCAATCATTTCTTATGGAAAAGAGAATCCAGACCTGTAAGTTGTAAGGGGGGTGCCATCATGACATGTGAAACGTTGCCAATGTGGGTAAGTGGTATGAGGTATCAGGTCAAAGGGGTTACCTCAGTCACCATTCCAAATGTATTCCCTGTAAAATCAATCATGGCTACTTATGTGTGTTCAAACTGTTTCAGTGCTCATCGAAGGATTCAGAGATTTACTGGAAAAATACTATGGGCATCAGTTGTAGTGCCACACATCCCCTGTCCAAGAGTGGCCCATTGCTAACGTTTGGCAGAGCAGACTAATCCCCACCTGAACACATTTTAAGCATTTCAAAATATAATTTTGCAACTTGAGATAATTCCATATGTGTGCTCGAGGCTGTTTTGCACTCTAAAGGTGTCTGTGAGATAATGGTAGTTCACAGACTACATATTATTGAGACAGGATCTACGTTGAGAGGTAGGTGGGAACTTACAACTACCTAACCCCAACTTAAACAGTTTAGTTCAGGATACATTCCCAGTTCATGCAGTAAGGGCCAGACGTGTTTGCAGAGTAACCATGCTCTGAATGCAAAAATGATTCAAAGGTACTATAAAAGCTATTCATGGATATATGTCTGCATACACCACAAATGGAATGTAGGGCTTAACACACTTCACACATCCCAATGATGATGTTCAGTAGACAATGTATAGTGCTGGCCAATCCCTGACATTATTACCCTATGTTGGGAACACAATACTTTACACAATTAATCACTGTAGAATTGGACTCAGAGGCACAATGTTATGAAGTAAAGCACTGAAACATATGCATGGGAGAGTTACCTGTTCCTCTGGTGAGCCATAGAGCTGGCTATGCATAGAAAGGACCTCAGTTGCCAGCAGCTCCAGCTCATCTGCTGAGAAGGCATGGACCCTCTCACCTGCTTGGCCTGCCATAATTGCTCCCAGATGTGACAAACGGCAGCAGAAATGAAGAAGGTCTTGTTAGCGGCAGACTCAAGAGGCGAGTGAGTTTTTTTTTCCAAACTGCAGCATACATGTAAGCGACGTAGCTTTGTCAGCGCATACGGACATAGCCATTGGCCCTCGACCGCCACAATCACCTATGTTAGCCTATGGCTGTGTCTGCCGTGCACTCATCTACCCACTGCACAGTCGACTTCTGCTGGCCGTGTCAGACGCACAATGTCTAAAATGCGAGATAAGGCCGCCGTAATTTTAGCGGCTGAAAATTTTGTAATTGAGACTGTTAACTGCGTCACTACAAATGAGGGGTCACATTTCATTATATGTCAATGACCACTGACAAATATTTTTATTGTACTTTTCATCTGTATGGTGCATTAGTGTGCTTTTAGGCTTGTTTGGGAAAGTGCACTGTACACCGCTGTTGACCACATTTTTATAAGATAAGATATAAGATATGAAAAGGTGCAAATAATACATCAGTGATGTATAATTTACACATTAATAGACAAACAACAGGTAAAGGCAACAATATTGCACAATACACAATTTAGGCGGAAATTTCTATTTTGAAATTTGCAACAGTTATGTACTGTCACGTACGTTTTGCCTTACTCTTCACATGTGTTACTGTGGGCATTGTGATCAACATTCCTATACTGTTTTTAATTCTCATATGGGTACCTTGGGAGAGGGAGAAGACGACAGGCTACTGTTTAACGCCCAATTTCAGACCTACACACAAATGAAGAAAGGGACTTCATCTGCAAGTTTTGATTGAATAGGCAAACCGTACTGGATCTATGTCAGTTGAAGCCTAACCTCCTGCCTCAAAAATGAAATCCCACATGTGTGGCGCCAATAATGAAAGTGACAGCAGTATTGCATTTCCTGGCAACAGGTTCATTTCAATACACAGTGGCTATATGTGGTGGTATGTCTCAATCAATGTTCTGTTGTGTGCTAAGAGGTGCTTTCAGCAATGATGAGACAAATGGACAGCTACGTCCAGTTCCCCAGGAACGATGATTTAGCCAAAGTGAATGCAAGATTCTATGGAGTTGCTAGGATACCACCTGTTGTTGAAGCCAATGATGGCACACATATTGCCTTAGTACCACCATATAACAGGGAACAGGCTTACAGAAACAGGAAAAATTTCCATTCTGTCAACGTCCAAGCTGTCTACTGGCAGATTTATACATTTCAATGTCTGTGCCTGCTTCCCAGGATTTGCCCAGGATTCCTTTGTCATGCTGAACAGCACCATACCCCAGCAGTCACAACTCCATTTGGAGAGGGCCTGGCTTGTTGGTAAGTTTGATCTGAGCTAACTTTTTTTTTTGGGGGGGGGGGGGTGTCAGGTGTATAAACAGGAACTGTGTAACTTATTGCTGCACCTCCTTTTGTCTTCCATCTAGGAGACTCAGCCTATCCCAGCCGGCCATGTTTATTGGCCCCATTGAGGAAGCCTGCAACACCAGAGGAAGTCCTCTTCAATGTGGCCCATGGGAGGACAAGGTGGCCAGTGTATTGAGCCTCTGGTCTCCTGAAGGCCAGGTTCTGCTGTCTGGAGAAAACTGGAGGAGCCATCCTCTACTCACACAGGAAGGTGTGTCAGATCACAGTGGTCTGCACATGCTCCACAACCAGCCCTGCAACAGAACATCCCTTACAGTGCAGAGGACAGTGACACAGAACTGCCACCAGGTGAGGATCCTGGGATACCAAATGATGATGATAATGGTGAAGAGGAAGGAGCTGACTTTTGGCAAGATCTCATCAGCAACTTCTTCTCATGAGTGTAAGTATTTTGGTAACATTTCGTGACTTGTACTGTATCAACAACTCTTGTTGTGATGAAGAGAGATTTATCATTGAGGGCATGCTCTGGTTAATCCAGATGGAAGATGTTTGTTGACCAAGTTTATGATACATGGTGATGATGTTTGTGTGACTTTGGTGTGCTCTGATATTTTGTCATGGACTGTGTACTCCAGGAGTTGACTATCTGAATTGACTCACCTCTGGGGGTTGACAGCTAATTTTCATTTCTTATCTGTTTCAGCTACTTTCACTCTGACATCATGTTTTGGACATTTCAGAATTGTGACATTTGTGAGTATATGGTGCTGTCTGGATGCACAATGGGGACAATGGTAGTTCCTGGGTATGACATTCACAGACTTTTGGTGTACAATTCCTGTACAAGGTAAGCATGCACGATGATAGGGTGAAAGTAATAATGGCATCAATGGACTTGTTCCTTGTTATGTGGTTGCCCTAATGCATTATGTGTGGCATCATGTGCTACAACTAAAGGTTGTGGTGAAGGCAAAACATGCTCTTCTTCCACAAAAATGGCTAATTCTTCATTGTGTGTGATGTGTCTGCAGCTGTTGAGGTGTCTCATAATTGTAGGGGAAGGTGCTTGTAGCGCAACACAGATATTTGGTGTTGACATTCCACCAGATACTGGAAATCTGGTGTGGAATGATCTTGTGATAAGACAATGTAGTTCTGCCATGTGTATGTCTATTGATGTTATTGATGAAGGATTACCTTTGTGGGCTAGGCGAGATAGTTCTAGCTGGTGACGTAGACCAATTAAAGTTTGCCCATTCACAATTAAATTGTCAGATTTATTCCCTCCTTCCATGTTGTGCACAATTGGTGTCATGTTTGAATTGCTAAGTTTCTGACATGATGCATGGCTATTGGTGCTTCAATTTACTTAATCTGGTATAGAAGTGCGCACTTATATTTATGTGTGGGTGAGGGTTGTTGTACAGAGCTACATTTTGTACATATGCAACATATCCATACTAACACAAGTAGATCTTTGTGCCATTGTCAAGTTCATGTTGAATTACATGAATACATTGCTAGATGTGAGATGCACAACAACAGGCAATGAGTTCAATAATGCTGGATTTATGTTAGTGAACAGGGATAAAAGAAACATTAGGTAACACAAACATGGAAGAGTTGCTACAATATTTGGAGTCCAAAGTCCAAAATACTGCTGCTGGCAGAAAGGTAGATGTATCCAGAAATAGTCCACAGGGTGACTGTGTAACACTGTAAGAAATTAGGTTCAGGGTTTTGGTGATGGAGGTCTAGCCATCCTCACCTCCTAGTAATTTGCATGGATGTCCCAGTTTGGCACTGAGGGGAGATCCACAGCTGCAGGGAAAAGGGTGTCTAAAGTTGTCTTCTTCTGGCAGGATCTCCATTCCTGTGGCTGCAGCAGATTTTGATGCTCCAGATATACTTGGACCACAGGAAGAGGTAGATGGTGATGGGAAATCCCTGCACAGGGGGGCATGGACGTCCATCAGCACTGCTATTTGTGAGCCCATGTTGGAGTTATGGGCCGCCAACTGTTTGTGTTTGTCCCTATGCAGCTGCTTCATTTCTCTCAGTTCAGGGAGTACCTGGCCCATCACGCCCTGGGACTCCTGGTAGATTCCCAAAACTTGGCCAATGGTGTCCTAGGTGCGAGTGTCCCTAGTGGCCTCTCTCTGCCTGCCCACAGTTACCCTCCTATGACTCCTCCCACCACAAGCCTGTACCCTCGGCCCATGGTACCCACTCCAACAGGTTACTGGCTCCTCTGTAACTGGGGTGGTGATTGTCACGTCAAGATCCAGGACTGGGGGTGGGGGGCACATGATGCTGGTTGCTGTGCTAGGTACACAGGTTGAGGTGGATGATATTTGCTGATGTGTTGTGGCTGGAGTGGGAGGAGCTGTTGTGGCCCAGTGACACTCAGAGTTGAGGTCTCCCCAGGCTGACCAGATGGACCAGCACCGTCGTCCTCATCCAGATCACAAGGAGTGTTGTCATCCCTGACAACTTGCTTCTGTGGGGAGCAGGGTCAAGGCTGATTTGCATATGGCTGGGTCTACACTGGCGTGAAATGGTGAGCAAAATAATGATGGATTAAATCCAGATCAGTGACTTGGGGTGAGTGTTTGAAAAGTTTCAACACTCCATCCATTTATATTGTGGTGATGCTATGTTCGCCCTAAGTGGTCGGGGTATGCCCAGGCATGGGTCCCTTGCTTGCTACGCCGCCAGATTTAAACTAGCCGAAACTGGTCCCAGGGTACTTGTTTCCAGTCCAGGGAGGGCCTGGCCTGGCAGTTCAAGCTGGACTGTTCCCATGGGGAGCAGGGTCAAGGCTGATTTGCATATGGCTGGGTCTACACTGGGGTGAAATGGTGAGCAAAATAATGATGGATTAAATCCAGATCAGTGACTTGGGGTGAGTGTTTGAAAAGTTTCAACACTCCATCCATTTATATTGTGGTGATGCTATGTTCGCCCTAAGTGGTCGGGGTATGCCCAGGCATGGGTCCCTTGCTTGCTACGCCGCCAGATTTAAACTAGCCGAAACTGGTCCCAGGGTACTTGTTTCCAGTCCAGGGAGGGCCTGGCCTGGCAGTTCAAGCTGGACTGTTCCCATGGGGAGAAGGGTCAAGACTGATTTGCATATGGCTGGGTCCAAACTGGGATGACGTGGCAAGCATTATAACAATGGATTAAACCCAGATCAGTGAATGGGGTTGAGTGTCTGAAATGTACTTAAATCCTCTTGCCAAGACTGAAACTCACCTTTTCTTACATATAAGTCACCCCTAAGGTAGGCCCTAGGTAGCTATAGGGCAATCAATCAATCAATCAGAGTATTTGTAGAGTGCACTACTCACCCGTGAGGGTCTCAAGGTGCTAAGAGGAGGGGTGGGGCTGCTACTGCTCGAACAGCCATGTCTTGAGATGTCTCCTGAAGTTAAGTAGGTCCTTTGTCTGACACAGGTGGGTGGGAAGAGTGTTCCACGTCTTGGTGGTGAGGTGGGAGAACGATCTGCTGCCAGCGGTCGTTCTGTGGATGCATGGGACGGTGGCCAGGGCAAGGATGGCGGAGCGAAGCTGTCGAGTCGGGTGTGCAAGGAGAGCCGTCTGTTGAGGTATTCTGGTCCGGTGTTGTGTAATGCCTTGTGAGCATGGGTGACAAGTTTGAATGTGACTCTCCTGTTGATGGGGAGCCAGTGTAGGTCTCTCAGGTGGGCAGTGATGAGGCAGTGGTGGAGGATGTTCAGGATGAGGCGCATGCGGAGGCGTTCTGTATGCGTTGCAGTCTTTTCTGGGGTTTGGCCATGGTTCCTGCATAGAGGGCATTGCCATAGTCCAATTTGCTGCTTACGAGGGCTTGGGTGACTTTCCTTCTGGGTTCAGTGGGGATCCATCTGTAGATCTTCCGAAGGATGAGGAGGGTGTTGAAGCAGGAAGAGGAGATGGCGTTGACTTGCTGGGTCATAGATAGTGAAGAGTCTAGGATGAATCCCAGGTTGCGTGTCAGGTTGGTGCGGTTCCCAGTGCGGCAGGCCACCAGGAGTCATCCCATGCGGAGGGGGTGGAGCTGAAGATAAGGACCTCAGTTTTGTCGGAATTTAGTTTCAGGAGATGTTTTTCATCCATTTGGCGATGGCCTTCATTTCCTTTGTGGAGGTTGGTCTTGGCGATGGCGGGGTCCTTGGTGAGGGAGAGGATCAGATGGGTGTCATCGGCGTATGACACAATGTCGAGGTTGTGAGATGGGGCGATATTAGTGAGAGCCATGTAGACGTTAAAGAGGGTCAGGCTGAGGAATGATCCCTGGGGTCCGCCGCAGATGATTTTGGTGGCTTCAGAGAGGAATGGAGGGAGTCGGACTCTCTGAGTTCTGCCGGTGAGGAAGAAGGTGATCCAGTCCAGGGCTCTGTCGCAGATTCCTGCATCATTGAGGCGTGTGCGTAGGGTGTGGTGGCAGACGGTGTCTAATGCAGCTGAGCGGTCCAGGAAGATGAGGGCCGCGGCTTCACCGTTGTCGAGTATGGTCCTGATATCATCAGTGGTGGCGATGAGGGCAATTTCGGCTCTGTGGTTGCTGCGGAATCCAGATTGGGATGGGTCCAGAGTGTTGTTCTCCTCAAGGAAATGGGTCAGTTGTTTGTTGCCAATTTTCTCTATGACTTTTGCTGGGAAGGAGAGCAGGGAGATAGGCTAGAAGGTCTTGAGGTCCTTTCGGTCTGCCTTGGGTTTCTTGGGTGCATTGTAGGTAAAAGGCAGGGCATGTACTCTTAGGTTTTACATGTCCTGGTAATGAAAAACACTGAAGTCATATTTCATTACTGTGAGGCCTGTTCCCCTGTGCACCTCAAAGAAACCTTCTGAATTGATCCCCCACATCAAAGACTTTTTTCTTATAACTACTGGGTTTCTGACCCCCTAAAACTCAGTAAACTTCTGGACTCAAGGAAACTCTGCTGGAGTAAAGTGTTGTGTTGTGTTCCAGGATCACCACTCTGCCAGGATTGACTGTTCCCAGTAACTGCTGCTGCCTTCTGCTACCCTGCAAATCTCTGGCCAGCAAACACAAGACTGCCTCAGAGTCACTCCAAGGGGTTGCTGACATGCCCCTTGTTCTTCCATGGTCTCAGGGACATCAAAAACCTCAAAAGTGGCTAATTTGAACCTGCTGCACAGATCACCACAAGCACCTTGAGTGGCGTACTTAGAATTTACCCACGGTTCATCTAAGACCCGCTATTTACTTGAGATCACCTTTCTGTGTGATCAGCCGTAGCCAGAGTGCGGCGTACACCTGCCCTGCTCGTCCGTCTTCAGGAGAAGGGGAACATTCTTGCTACTAGGCTCCACTGGGGAGCACAGGACATCACTGCACCCTACCTTAAACACTGGCCTGGTTCCGAGGACCCCACCAACATACTGAGTGCACCTTTCCAGCCCTCTCAGAGTGCTACAGTCAGAGGCGCCCACCCAAATTACCCAGGCAATGGTAATGCAATTTGCACGTCTGCTCCTCGCTGGATCTGCAAGCGCTGCAGGTAGACTCTGCTCTCTGCTGCAACCTCGTCACTCACCAGATATTTCCCTGCGCTTAAATCCCAAACTCAACTTGGACTCACGTGATCCCAACATTTCCTCGCTGCGCTCCTCACAGTGAACTGAACATATTCTGCACAAGTATCCTAAAGGCTCTAAAACTATCCCAGTGTTAAGCACTGCTTTGATACACTCTAAAATTTAATATCTCTTGATGTAGTGATTGAATTTGTGTAATTATGGTGTTTATCTATTCAGATAAACCTACTTTTGTTTTCTAAACTGGTGTGGAGTCTTTTTTTTGGTGTTTTTACTATGATTGCTGCATGAGTGTTGCCTTCTAAGTTAAGCCTGCCTGCTTTGTGGCAAGCTACCAGAGGGTGAGCACAGGTTACCCTGACTAGGAATGTGGTCCCTACTTAGCCAGGGTGCATACCGCTGCCAACTAGAGACACAATTTCTAACACTTGTATTAACAAGGAGCAGGTGCTTTCTTTTATGTTGCAAGAGAAAAAAAGTTACTTTAATAATAAACTGTATTTTGTTGGTAGTTTGTAGACGTTTAGGGTGTTAAATTTTCTTTTTGCTCACTTTTTGGGTGAGTTTATAATTTATTATCGAAGTATGCATATTCTATTATATTTTGTTGCTATATTTGATATTTTCTGGCAGTTTAGGGTGTCTATGCAAAAAGGTAAATGTTAAAGAACACTCATATTTATTTGTACATTTACCTTCTTAAGTTTAATAAGAGTTATGTTTTAATTTACATAAAAGTATAACTTAATTGATTATGTAGTTGTTGCGATGTTTATATTTCTTTTTTAGTCGTTTGCTGAAAGCACTTAGTAGAGTTTCCTCGTCTTGTAGCATTTGTCATTTTGGAAGTATTTAGTTGTTTAAACTATTGTGCCTTTTATATTCTTGGTTTAGTTGTTTCTTTTATTTGATTGGTTAAAGTTGTCCATACTTTTGTTCAATTAGTTGGTATAATGTAGTTTGATTTTTTTTAATTTTTTTTTTAAATCAGTTGAGACCTATGGTAAATGCTAACTTAGATTTTATTTTCGATGCACAATACATAGTTTAATTATTTTAGATATAAATTTGTTTATATATTAATTCATATCTCGTTTTGTGTTTAATTGTTTACAGTTAATGTTTGTGTGGATTTATTGTATATATTTAGGTGTATTTTTTGGGTGAATGTTTAATATTTGGTTGACGTTATATATTTGTATTTAATTAAATATGTGTCCCTTAGATGTTTTGGGTTAATTTCAATAAATTGTTTGGTGTTAAAACATATGTTTTATAAAGAATATTTAGATATGTAGGTGATAATATTGTAGTTGATATTGTGTGAATTGATATATGTTTATTTAGAGGTGACAATATTTTTGTTTCCGCCATTTTTGTTATCAATATATGTAAAAATCGGTATTTTGTACAACAATATTTGTGTACTTTGTGATTTTTATGGTTAAGCATAAGGAGTCGATGTTAAGGTTACCGATATTTAATTCCAGATATTTGTTTATTTCGATATTTAATGGCTCACTATTATATCAGTGATCCTTTCACTGGTATTTACTCATGTTTAAGGAACTCTGAATGCAATTTAAGCCATGTTTAAATAGTGTGCTTATTTAAGACTACCCCAAAAAATATTGAAACTTCTATTTTTTTTTTAAATATGGTACTTTTACACATTCCACTTCTATCGATACTTTAACCAATATGCATTTTTTTAGATGGGGAACTGGTGCTAGGTCGCTGTAAAATATAGCTATTGCTTTTTTATGGATATAATTGTCTCAAACTTTCTTTGTGACCTGAATTGAAGGATATTTATAATACAGATTCCTGGAAAATCTTTAGAAGCCGACGAGCATTCATCATGCAAATTTACATATAAACGGCCTACTGAAGTGTGAAGAGTTAGTCACATCAGTCAACTCTAAATCAATAATATAATGGTAGTCTTAGTCATCGGTCAGCAAGGACTGCATCAAAATGACTAAAAGTGATGGTGCAGGGTCATTTGTCAGCAGCCTACATATGAAATGCCAACATGGCTGAGACATTATTATTCACTAGTCAGCAGAGCCAGCATCTAGTGGCTGTGTTGGCCTTAGTCACAGTTCTCTTGAATGCTTTTGAAAGTCAGGCAGTCACAGATAATAACTACAGATGTTTAGAAGACTGTCAGACCATGGAAAAAACAGACAGTCAATGCTCAGTCTATTCAGAGGAACCAAGCTGTCAGAAAGTCAGTAAATATGTTGGTGATTCACACATCAGTGCTACAAACAGATACACTGGAAAGGACGAATATGGTGCTGCACATGGCAAGAAATGGCAGTACTTGGATGAGGAGGAAACAGTCCTTGGGGACAAAGTGCCCTCACTGCAGGCAAAACAGCATGAATGGCTATGATATAACAGAATACACCAGTTGTAACAAGGGTGTCCATCATTGAACCAGTAGCTCCCAAGATGCACTGACATGGGTGTCAATTCACCAAAAGAGGTGTGTTTTGGAAGTGAGATGAAGCACTCTTTGACCCCTTGATGACATGACAAAATGTGATGTTATACGACCATTGATCCTGGTCACATCCAATGAAGTGACAGTCACTTTCAACACTTGATGACATTACAAGAGGGGACATCATTGAAGTAAAGAACAACTGCAGTGTAAAATTAACAAAACAGCAGCACATTATGAATATTCTCTGCTCACAGCCTCCATCTCATTTTGTGTGGCTTTAACTTTAATCAAGTTCCGTAGGTTAAGAGAATCCAAGCATTGAATGGTCCTTTATTATGCAATAAAATCACAACATCCCCACTTCTCTCTACTGACGCAAAAACCTCTCAATGT